>NC_089837.1:384996780-385298967 GCF_035609145.1 Eleutherodactylus coqui | reverse complement strand
CCATCCATCCGGTTCAGGCGCGGCCAGCGGCGGGCCCTCTGGCGGGGGCCATCCATCCGGTCCAGGCGCGGCCCACGGCGGGCCCTCTGCGGGGGCCATCCATCCGGTCCAGGTGCGGCGGGCCCTCTGGCGGGGGCCATCCATCCGGTCCAGGCGGGCCCTCTGGCGGGGGCCATCCATCCGGTCCAGGCAGGCCCTCTTGCTGGGGCCATCCATCCGGTCCAGCGGGCCCTCTGGCGGGGGCCATCCATTCAGTCCAGACGGGCCCTCTGGCGGGGGCCATCCATCCGGTCCATGCGGGCCCTCTGACGGGGGCCATCCATCCGGTCCAGGCGGGCCCTCTGACGGGGGCCATCCATCCGGTCCAGGCGGGCCCTCTGGCGGGGGCCATCCATCCGGTCCAGGCGCGGCCAGCGGTGGGCCCTCTTGTGGGGGCCATCCATCCGGTCTAGGCGCGGCCAGCGGCGGGCCCTCTTGTGGGGGCCATCCATCCAGTCCAGGCGCGGCCAGCGGCGGGCCCTCTGGCGGGGGCCATCCATCCGGTCCAGGTGGGCCCTCTGGCGGGGGCCATCCATCCGGTCCTGGCGGGCCCTCTGGCGGGGGCCATCCATCCGGTCCAGGCGGGCCCTCTGGCGGGGGCCATTTATCCGGTCCAGGCGGGCCCTCTGGCGGGGGCCATCCATCCGGTCCAGGCGGGCCCTCTGGCGGGGGCCATCCATCCGGGTCCAGGCGGGCCCTCTTGCTAGGGCCATCCATCCGGTCCAGGCGGGCCCTCTGGTGGGGGCCATCCATTCAGTCCAGACAGGCCCTCTGGCGGGGGCCATCCATCCGGTCCATGCGGGCCCTCTGACGGGGGCCATCCATCCGGTCCAGGCGGGCCCTCTGGCGGGGGCCATCCATCCGGTCCAGGCGCGGCCAGCGGTGGGCCCTCTTGTGGGGGCCATCCATCCAGTCTAGGCGCGGCCAGCGGCGGGCCCTCTTGTGGGGGCCATCCATCCGGTCCAGGCGCGGCCAGCGGCGGGCCCTCTGGCGGGGGCCACCCATCCGGTCCAGGCGCGGCCAGCGGCGGGCCCTCTGGCGGGGGCCATCCAACCGGTCCAGGTGCGGCCAGCGGCGGGCCCTCTGGCGGGTGCCATCCGTCCGGTCCAGGCGCGGCCAGCGGCGGGCCCTCAGGCGGGGGCCATCCATCCAGTCCAGGCGAGCCCTCTGGCAAAGGCCATCCATCCGCTCCAGGCGGGCCCTCTGGCGGGGGCCATCCATCCGGTCCAGTCGGGCCCTCTGGCGGGTGCCATCCTTTCGGTCCAGGTGGGCCCTCTGGCGGGGGCCATCCATCCGGTCCAGGGGGGCCCTCTGGCGGGGGCCATCCATCCGGTCAAGGCGGGCCCTTTGGCGGGGGCCATCCATCCGGTCCAGGCGGACCCTCTGGCGGGGGCCATCCATCCGGTCCAGGCGGGCCCTCTGGCGGGGGCCATCCATCCGGTCCAGGCGGGCCCTCTGGCGGGGCCATCCATCCGGTCCAGGCGGGCCCTCTGGCGGGGGCCATCCATCCGGTCCAGGCGGGCCCTCTGGCGGGGGCCATCCATCCGGTCCAGGCGGACCCTCTGGCGGCGGGCCCTCTGGCGGGGGCCATCCACCCGGTCCAGGCGCGGCCAGCGGCGGGCCCTCTGGCGGGGGCCATCCACCCGGTCCAGGCGCGGCCAGCGGCGGGCCCTCTGGCGGGGGCCATGCATCCGGTCCAGGCGCGGCCAGCGGCGGGCCCTCTGAACTTGTGCTCTAAATAAGAACTACGTGGTGCACCAGTACATTGATGATAATTAACATTGTGATTTGTTTTGTATAGCTAGTGTGAGCTCCTTTACACGGCTGCAGCTCGGGTGGTGCTTGAATTTGTGGTGTTACAGATGTATCGATATAAATACAGTTTTCTGTAAAAATGGTAAAACTTGTTTTGTTTTTATTGAGCGTTCATGTAGCAAAAATCTTCATTTTAGCGGCACAGGGTCTATTATATTATATATCTGCAATGTGGCTTGGAGCGAGGGGGTTCATATAGTATTTGGGGTGTTGATTGTTGTGCACCAGGACTGTCTTTTTTTAATCCCAGTCCGCTCCTAATTAGGGTACATTTCACATGGGGCAAAAATGCTACAGATATGTCGTGCAGACTTTCCACATGGAGAATTCGCAGCATTTACAATATAAGCCATATGGATGAGATTTAATAAATCCCAACTACATCTATGAGTATGTCTAAAAGAAAAGCTGTCTTAGTTGCCCCTGGCAACCAATCACAGTGCAGCTTTTGTTTTGTATTCTGTCCTGGTAAAATGAAAGCTGTGCTGTGATTGGTTGCTAGGGGCAACTAAGACTTTATCTTGTAGACAGTTTCTTAAATCTGCCACATAGTATGGTAAAAAATTGCGTGCAGGATATTTAAAATTGTAGCATGATGACTGTTTGCTGCAGATTTCACTGTTTACAACCAAAAGGGTGAAATTTGCGACAAATACCAAAGTTCAAGACAAAATCCACAACCTCAAACTCTGATTAAAATGACTGATTGCGTAAACATTTTCCATGAATTGATCCCTTACCATTCGAGGTGGTCCCTCCCGCTGGCGGGGGCCATCCATCCGGTCCAGGCGCGGCCAGCGGCGGGCCCTCTGGCGGGGGCCATTCATCCGGTCCAGGGAGGCCCTCTGGCGGGGGCCACCCATCCGGTCCAGGCGGGCCCTCTGGCGGGGGCCACCCATCCGGTCCAGGCGGGCCCTCTGGCGGGGGCCATCCATCCGGTCAAGGCGCGGCCAGCGGCGGGCCCTCTGGCGGGGGCTATTCATCCGATCCAGTGGCGGGCCCTCTTGTGGGGGCCATCCATCCGGTCCAGGCGCGGCCAGCGGCGGGCCCTCTGGCAGGGGCCATCTATCCGGTCCAGGTGCGGCCAGCGGCGGGCCCTCTGGCGGGGGCCATCCATCCGGTCCAGGCGCGGCCAGCGGCGGGCCCTCTGGTGGGGTCCATCCATCCGGTCCAGGCGGGCCCTCTGGCGGGGGCCATCCATTCGGTCCAGGCGGGCCCTCTGGCGGGGGCCATCCATCCGGTCCAGGCGGGCCCTCTGGCGGGGGCCATCCATCCGGTCCAGGCGGGCCCTCTGGCGGGGGCCATCCATCCGGTCCAGGCGGGCCCTCTGGCGGGGGCCATCCATCCGGTCCAGGCGGGCCCTCTTGCGGGGGCCATCCATCCGGCCCAGGCGGGCCCTCTGGCGGGGGCCATCCATCCGGTCCAGGCGGGCCCTCTGGCGGGGGCCATCCGGTCTAGGCGGGTCCTCTGGCGGGGGCCATACATCCGCTCCAGGTGGGACCTCTGGCGGGGGCCATCCATCCGGTCCAGGGAGGCCCTCTGGCGGGGGCCATCCATCCGGTCCAGGCGGGCCCTCTGGCGGGGGCCATCCATCCGGGTCCAGGCGGGCCCTCTGGCGGGGGCCATCCGGTCTAGGCGGGTCCTCTGGCGGGGGCCATACATCCGCTCCAGGTGGGACCTCTGGCGGGGGCCATCCATCCGGTCCAGGGAGGCCCTCTGGCGGGGGCCATCCATCCGGTCCAGGCGGGCCCTCTGGCGGGGGCCATCCATCCGGGTCCAGGCGGGCCCTCTGGCGGGGGCCATCCATCCGTTCCAGGCGGGCCCTCTGGCGGGGGCCATCCATTCGGTCCAGACGGGCCCTCTGGCGGGGGCCATCCGTCCGGTCCAGGCGCGGCCAGCGGCGGGCCCTCAGGCGGGGGCCATCCATCCAGTCCAGGCGAGCCCTCTGGCGGAGGCCATCCATCCGCTCCATGCGGGCCCTCTGGCGGGGGCCATCCATCCGGTCCAGGCGGGCCCTCTGGCGGGTGCCATCCTTTCGGTCCAGGTGGGCCCTCTGGCGGGGGCCATCCATCCGGTCCAGGGGGGCCCTCTGGCGGGGGCCATCCATCCGGTCAAGGCGGGCCCTCTGGCGGGGGCCATCCATCCGGTCCAGGCGGACCCTCTGGCGGGGGCCATCCATCCGGTCCAGGCGGGCCCTCTGGCGGGGGCCATCCATCCGGTCCAGGCGGGCCCTCTGGCGGGGCCATCCATCCGGTCCAGGCGGGCCCTCTGGCGGGGGCCATCCATCCGGTCCAGGCGGGCCCTCTGGCGGGGGCCATCCATCCGGTCCAGGCGGGCCCTCTGGCGGCGGGCCCTCTGACGGGGGCCATCCACCCGGTCCAGGCGCGGCCAGCGGCGGGCCCTCTGGCGGGGGCCATCCACCCGGTCCAGGCGCGGCCAGCGGCGGGCCCTCTGGCGGGGGCCATGCATCCGGTCCAGGCGCGGCCAGCGGCGGGCCCTCTGAACTTGTGCTCTAAATAAGAACTACGTGGTGCACCAGTACATTGATGATAATTAACATTGTGATTTGTTTTGTATAGCTAGTGTGAGCTCCTTTACACGGCTGCAGCTCGGGTGGTGCTTGAATTTGTGGTGTTACAGATGTATCGATATAAATACAGTTTTCTGTAAAAATGGTAAAACTTGTTTTGTTTTTATTGAGCGTTCATGTAGCAAAAATCTTCATTTTAGTGGCACAGGGTCTGTTATATTATATATCTGCAATGTGGCTTGGAGCGAGGGGGTTCATATTGTATTTGGGGTGTTGATTGTTGTGCACCAGGACTGTCTTTTTTTAATCCCAGTCCGCTCCTAATTAGGGTACATTTCACATGGGGCAAAAATGCTACAGATAAGTCGTGCAGACTTTCCACATGGAGAATTCGCAGCATTCACAATATAAGCCATATGGATGAAATTTAATAAATCCCAACTACATCTATGAGTATGTCTAAAAGAAAAGCTGTCTTAGTTGCCCCTGGCAACCAATCACAGTGCAGCTTTTTTTTTGTATTCTGTCCTGGTAAAATGAAAGCTGTGCTGTGATTGGTTGCTAGGGGCAACTAAGACTTTATCTTGTAGACAGTTTCTTAAATCTGCCACATAGTATGGTAAAAAATTGCGTGCAGGATATTTAAAATTGTAGCATGATGACTGTTTGCTGCAGATTTCACTGTTTACAACCAAAAGGGTGAAATTTGCGACAAATACCAAAGTTCAAGACAAAATCCACAACCTCAAACTCTGATTAAAACGACTGATTGCGTAAACATTTTCCATGAATTGATCCCTTACCATTCGAGGTGGTCCCTCCCGCTGGCGGGGGCCATCCATCCGGTCAAGGCGCGGCCAGCGGCGGGCCCTCTGGCGGGGGCCATTCATCCGATCCAGCGGCGGGCCCTCTGGCGGGGGCCATCCATCCGGTCCAGGCGCGGCCAGCGGCGGGCCCTCTGGCGGGGGCCATCCATACGGTCCAGGCGCGGCCAGCGGCGGGCCCTCTGGCGGGGGCCATCCGTCCGGTCCAGGCGCGGCCAGCGGCGGGCCCTCTGGCGGGGTCCATCCATAAGGTCCAGGCGGGCCCTCTGGCGGGGGCCATCCATTCGGTCCAGGCGGGACCTCTGGCGGGGGCCATCCATCCGGTCCTGGCGGGCCCTCTGGCGGGGGCCATCCATCCGGTCCAGGCTGGCCCTCTGGCGGGGGCCATCCATCCAGTCCAGGCGGGCCCTCTGGCGGGGGCCATCCATCCGGTCCAGGCGGGCCCTTTGGCGTGGGCCATCCATTCGGTCCAGACGGGCCCTCTGGCGGGGGCCATCCATCCGGTCCATGCAGGCCCTCTGGCGGGGGCCATCCATCCGGTCCAGGCGCGGCCAGCGGCGGGCCCTCTGAACTTGTGCTCTAAATAAGAACTACGTGGTGCACCAGTACATTGATGATAATTAACATTGTGATTTGTTTTGTATAGCTAGTGTGAGCTCTTTTACACGGCTGCAGCTTGGGTGGTGCTTGAATTTGTGGTGTTACAGATGTATCGATATAAATACAGTTTTCTGTAAAAATGGTAAAACTTGTTTTGTTTTTATTGCGCGTTCATGTAGCAAAAATCTTCATTTTAGTGGCACAGGGTCTGTTATATTATATATCTGCAATGTGGCTTGGAGCGAGGGGTTCATATTGTATTTGGGGTGTTGATTGTTGTGTACCAGGACTGTCTTTTTTTAATCCCAGTCCGCTCCTAATTAGGGTACATTTCACATGGGGCAAAAATGCTACAGAGATTTTGTGCAGACTTTCCACATGGAGAATTCGCAGCATTTACAATATAAGCCATATGGATGAGATTTAATAAATCCCAACTACATCTATGAGTATGTGTAAAAGAAAAGCTGTCTTAGTTGCCCCTGGCAACCAATCACAGTGCAGCTTTTGTTTTGTATTCTGTCCTGGTAAAATGAAAGCTGTGCTGTGATTGGTTGCTAGGGGCAATTAAGACTTTATCTTGTAGACAGTTTCTTAAATCTGCCACATAGTATGGTAAAAAATTGCGTGCAGGATATTTAAAATTGTAGCATGATGACTGTTTGCTGCAGATTTCACTGTTTACAACCAAAAGGGTGAAATTTGCGACAAATACCAAAGTTCAAGACAAAATCCACAACCTCAAACTCTGATTAAAATGACTGATTGCGTAAACATTTTCCATGAATTGATCCCTTACCATTCGAGGTGGTCCCTCCCGCTGGCGGGGGCCATCCATCCGGTCCAGGCGCGGCCAGCGGCGGGCCCTCTGGCGGGGGCCATTCATCCGGTCCAGGGAGGCCCTCTGGCGGGGGCCACCCATCCGGTCCAGGCGGGCCCTCTGGCGGGGGCCACCCATCCGGTCCAGGCGGGCCCTCTGGCGGGGGCCATCCATCCGGTCAAGGCGCGGCCAGCGGCGGGCCCTCTGGCGGGGGCTATTCATCCGATCCAGTGGCGGGCCCTCTTGTGGGGGCCATCCATCCGGTCCAGGCGCGGCCAGCGGCGGGCCCTCTGGCAGGGGCCATCTATCCGGTCCAGGTGCGGCCAGCGGCGGGCCCTCTGGCGGGGGCCATCCATCCGGTCCAGGCGCGGCCAGCGGCGGGCCCTCTGGTGGGGTCCATCCATCCGGTCCAGGCGGGCCCTCTGGCGGGGGCCATCCATTCGGTCCAGGCGGGCCCTCTGGCGGGGGCCATCCATCCGGTCCAGGCGGGCCCTCTGGCGGGGGCCATCCATCCGGTCCAGGCGGGCCCTCTGGCGGGGGCCATCCATCCGGTCCAGGCGGGCCCTCTGGCGGGGGCCATCCATCCGGTCCAGGCGGGCCCTCTTGCGGGGGCCATCCATCCGGCCCAGGCGGGCCCTCTGGCGGGGGCCATCCATCCGGTCCAGGCGGGCCCTCTGGCGGGGGCCATCCGGTCTAGGCGGGTCCTCTGGCGGGGGCCATACATCCGCTCCAGGTGGGTCCTCTGGCGGGGGCCATCCATCCGGTCCAGGGAGGCCC
This sequence comes from Eleutherodactylus coqui, assembly GCF_035609145.1. Classification (NCBI taxonomy): domain Eukaryota; kingdom Metazoa; phylum Chordata; class Amphibia; order Anura; family Eleutherodactylidae; genus Eleutherodactylus; species Eleutherodactylus coqui. The sequence continues at coordinate 385,291,562 of NC_089837.1, read as the reverse complement.
TCTGGCGGGGGCCATCCATCCGGTCCAGGCGGGCCCTCTGGCGGGGGCCATCCATCCGGGTCCAGGCGGGCCCTCTGGCGGGGGCCATCCGGTCTAGGCGGGTCCTCTGGCGGGGGCCATACATCCGCTCCAGGTGGGACCTCTGGCGGGGGCCATCCATCCGGTCCAGGGAGGCCCTCTGGCGGGGGCCATCCATCCGGTCCAGGCGGGCCCTCTGGCGGGGGCCATCCATCCGGGTCCAGGCGGGCCCTCTGGCGGGGGCCATCCATCCGTTCCAGGCGGGCCCTCTGGCGGGGGCCATCCATTCGGTCCAGACGGGCCCTCTGGCGGGGGCCATCCAACCGGTCCAGGTGCGGCCAGCAGCGGGCCCTCTGGCAGGGGCCATCCGTCCGGTCCAGGCGCGGCCAGCGGCGGGCCCTCAGGCGGGGGCCATCCATCCAGTCCAGGCGAGCCCTCTGGCGGAGGCCATCCATCCGCTCCATGCGGGCCCTCTGGCGGGGGCCATCCATCCGGTCCAGGCGGGCCCTCTGGCGGGTGCCATCCTTTCGGTCCAGGTGGGCCCTCTGGCGGGGGCCATCCATCCGGTCCAGGCGGACCCTCTGGCGGGGGCCATCCATCCGGTCCAGGCGGGCCCTCTGGCGGGGGCCATCCATCCGGTCCAGGCGGGCCCTCTGGCGGGGCCATCCATCCGGTCCAGGCGGGCCCTCTGGCGGGGGCCATCCATCCGGTCCAGGCGGGCCCTCTGGCGGGGGCCATCCATCCGGTCCAGGCGGGCCCTCTGGCGGCGGGCCCTCTGACGGGGGCCATCCACCCGGTCCAGGCGCGGCCAGCGGCGGGCCCTCTGGCGGGGGCCATCCACCCGGTCCAGGCGTGGCCAGCGGCGGGCCCTCTGGCGGGGGCCATGCATCCGGTCCAGGCGCGGCCAGCGGCGGGCCCTCTGAACTTGTGCTCTAAATAAGAACTACGTGGTGCACCAGTACATTGATGATAATTAACATTGTGATTTGTTTTGTATAGCTAGTGTGAGCTCCTTTACACGGCTGCAGCTCGGGTGGTGCTTGAATTTGTGGTGTTACAGATGTATCGATATAAATACAGTTTTCTGTAAAAATGGTAAAACTTGTTTTGTTTTTATTGAGCGTTCATGTAGCAAAAATCTTCATTTTAGTGGCACAGGGTCTGTTATATTATATATCTGCAATGTGGCTTGGAGCGAGGGGGTTCATATTGTATTTGGGGTGTTGATTGTTGTGCACCAGGACTGTCTTTTTTTAATCCCAGTCCGCTCCTAATTAGGGTACATTTCACATGGGGCAAAAATGCTACAGATATGTCGTGCAGACTTTCCACATGGAGAATTCGCAGCATTCACAATATAAGCCATATGGATGAAATTTAATAAATCCCAACTACATCTATGAGTATGTCTAAAAGAAAAGCTGTCTTAGTTGCCCCTGGCAACCAATCACAGTGCAGCTTTTGTTTTGTATTCTGTCCTGGTAAAATGAAAGCTGTGCTGTGATTGGTTGCTAGGGGCAACTAAGACTTTATCTTGTAGACAGTTTCTTAAATCTGCCACATAGTATGGTAAAAAATTGCGTGCAGGATATTTAAAATTGTAGCATGATGACTGTTTGCTGCAGATTTCACTGTTTACAACCAAAAGGGTGAAATTTGCGACAAATACCAAAGTTCAAGACAAAATCCACAACCTCAAACTCTGATTAAAACGACTGATTGCGTAAACATTTTCCATGAATTGATCCCTTACCATTCGAGGTGGTCCCTCCCGCTGGCGGGGGCCATCCATCCGGTCAAGGCGCGGCCAGCGGCGGGCCCTCTGGCGGGGGCCATTCATCCGATCCAGCGGCGGGCCCTCTGGCGGGGGCCATCCATCCGGTCCAGGCGCGGCCAGCGGCGGGCCCTCTGGCGGGGGCCATCCATACGGTCCAGGCGCGGCCAGCGGCGGGCCCTCTGGCGGGGGCCATCCGTCCGGTCCAGGCGCGGCCAGCGGCGGGCCCTCTGGCGGGGTCCATCCATAAGGTCCAGGCGGGCCCTCTGGCGGGGGCCATCCATTCGGTCCAGGCGGGACCTCTGGCGGGGGCCATCCATCCGGTCCTGGCGGGCCCTCTGGCGGGGGCCATCCATCCGGTCCAGGCGGGCCCTCTGGCGGGGGCCATCCATCCAGTCCAGGCGGGCCCTCTGGCGGGGGCCATCCATCCGGTCCAGGCGGGCCCTTTGGCGTGGGCCATCCATTCGGTCCAGACGGGCCCTCTGGCGGGGGCCATCCATCCGGTCCATGCGGGCCCTCTGGCGGGGGCCATCCATCCGGTCCAGGCGCGGCCAGCGGCGGGCCCTCTGAACTTGTGCTCTAAATAAGAACTACGTGGTGCACCAGTACATTGATGATAATTAACATTGTGATTTGTTTTGTATAGCTAGTGTGAGCTCTTTTACACGGCTGCAGCTTGGGTGGTGCTTGAATTTGTGGTGTTACAGATGTATCGATATAAATACAGTTTTCTGTAAAAATGGTAAAACTTGTTTTGTTTTTATTGCGCGTTCATGTAGCAAAAATCTTCATTTTAGTGGCACAGGGTCTGTTATATTATATATCTGCAATGTGGCTTGGAGCGAGGGGTTCATATTGTATTTGGGGTGTTGATTGTTGTGTACCAGGACTGTCTTTTTTTAATCCCAGTCCGCTCCTAATTAGGGTACATTTCACATGGGGCAAAAATGCTACAGAGATTTTGTGCAGACTTTCCACATGGAGAATTCGCAGCATTTACAATATAAGCCATATGGATGAGATTTAATAAATCCCAACTACATCTATGAGTATGTCTAAAAGAAAAGCTGTCTTAGTTGCCCCTGGCAACCAATCACAGTGCAGCTTTTGTTTTGTATTCTGTCCTGGTAAAATGAAAGCTGTGCTGTGATTGGTTGCTAGGGGCAATTAAGACTTTATCTTGTAGACAGTTTCTTAAATCTGCCACATAGTATGGTAAAAAATGCGTGCAGGATATTTAAAATTGTAGCATGATGACTGTTTGCTGCAGATTTCACTGTTTACAACCAAAAGGGTGAAATTTGCGACAAATACCAAAGTTCAAGACAAAATCCACAACCTCAAACTCTGATTAAAATGACTGATTGCGTAAACATTTTCCATGAATTGATCCCTTACCATTCGAGGTGGTCCCTCCCGCTGGCGGGGGCCATCCATCCGGTCAAGGCGCGGCCAGCGGCGGGCCCTCTGGCGGGGGCCATTCATCCAATCCAGTGGCGGACCCTCTTGTGGGGGCCATCCATCCGGTCCAGGCGCGGCCAGCGGCGGGCCCTCTGGCGGGGGCCATCCATCCGGTCCAGGCGCGGCCAGCGGCGGGCCCTCTGGCGGGCGCCATCCATCCGGTCCAGGCGCGGCCAGCGGCGGGCCCTCTGGTGGGGTCCATCCATCCGGTCCAGGCGGGCCCTCTGGCGGGGGCCATCCATTCGGTCCAGGCGGGCCCTCTGGCGGGGGCCATCCATCCGGTCCGGGCGGGCCCACTGGCGGGGGCCATCCATCCGGTCCAGGCGGGCCCTCTGGCGGGGGCCATCCATCCGGTCCAGGCGGGCCCTCTGGCGGGGGCCATCCATCCGGTCCAGGCGGGCCCTCTTGCGGGGGCCATCCATCTGGCCCAGGCGGGCCCTCTGGCGGGGGCCATCCATCCGGTCCAGGCGGGCCCTCTGGCGGGGGCCATCCGGTCCAGGCGGGTCCTCTGGCGGGGGCCATACATCCGCTCCAGGTGGGCCCTCTGGCGGGGGCCATCCATCCGGTCCAGGGAGGCGCTCTGGCGGGGGCCATCCATCCGGTCCAGGCGGGCCCTCTGGCGGGGGCCATCCATCCGGGTCCAGGCGGGCCCTCTGGCGGGGGCCATCCATCCGGTCCAGGCGGGCCCTCTGGCGGGGGCCATCCATTCGGTCCAGACGGGCCCTCTGGCGGGGGCCATCCATCCGGTCCAGGCGGGCCCTCTGGCGGGGGCCACCCATCCGGTCCAGGCGGGCCCTCTGGCGGGGGCCATCCATCCGGTCCAGGCGGGCCTTCTGGCGGGGGCTATCCATCCGGTCCAGGCGGGCCCTCTGGCGGGGGCCACCCATCCGGTCCAGGCGGGTCCTCTGGCGGGGGCCATCCGGTCCAGGCGGGCCCTCTGGCGGGGGCCATCCATCCGTTCCAGGCGGGCCATCTGGCGGGGGCCATCCATCCGATCCAGGGAGGCCCTCTGGCGGGGGCCATCCATCCGGTCCAGGCGGGCCCTCTGGCGGGGGCCATCCATCCGGTCCAGGCGGGCCCTTTGGCGTGGGCCATCCATTCGGTCCAGACGGGCCCTCTGGCGGGGGCCATCCATCCGGTCCATGCGGGCCCTCTGGCGGGGGCCATCCATCCGGTCCAGGCGCGGCCAGCGGCGGGCCCTCTGAACTTGTGCTCTAAATAAGAACTACGTGGTGCACCAGTACATTGATGATAATTAACATTGTGATTTGTTTTGTATAGCTAGTGTGAGCTCTTTTACACGGCTGCAGCTTGGGTGGTGCTTGAATTTGTGGTGTTACAGATGTATCGATATAAATACAGTTTTCTGTAAAAATGGTAAAACTTGTTTTGTTTTTATTGCGCGTTCATGTAGCAAAAATCTTCATTTTAGCGGCACAGGGTCTATTATATTATATATCTGCAATGTGGCTTGGAGCGAGGGGGTTCATATAGTATTTGGGGGTGTTGATTGTTGTGTACCAGGACTGTCTTTTTTTAATCCCAGTCCGCTCCTAATTAGGGTACATTTCACATGGGGCAAAAATGCTACAGATATGTCGTGCAGACTTTCCACATGGAGAATTCGCAGCATTTACAATATAAGCCATATGGATGAGATTTAATAAATCCCAACTACATCTATGAGTATGTGTAAAAGAAAAGCTGTCTTAGTTGCCCCTGGCAACCAATCACAGTGCAGCTTTTGTTTTGTATTCTGTCCTGGTAAAATGAAAGCTGTGCTGTGATTGGTTGCTAGGGGCAACTAAGACTTTATCTTGTAGATAATGGCGGGGGCCATCCATTCGGTCCAGACGGGCCCTCTGGCGGGGGCCATCCAACCGGTCCAGGTGCGGCCAGCAGCGGGCCCTCTGGCAGGGGCCATCCGTCCGGTCCAGGCGCGGCCAGCGGCGGGCCCTCAGGCGGGGGCCATCCATCCAGTCCAGGCGAGCCCTCTGGCGGAGGCCATCCATCCGCTCCATGCGGGCCCTCTGGCGGGGGCCATCCATCCGGTCCAGGCGGGCCCTCTGGCGGGTGCCATCCTTTCGGTCCAGGTGGGCCCTCTGGCGGGGGCCATCCATCCGGTCCAGGGGGGCCCTCTGGCGGGGGCCATCCATCCGGTCAAGGCGGGCCCTCTGGCGGGGGCCATCCATCCGGTCCAGGCGGACCCTCTGGCGGGGGCCATCCATCCGGTCCAGGCGGGCCCTCTGGCGGGGGCCATCCATCCGGTCCAGGCGGGCCCTCTGGCGGGGCCATCCATCCGGTCCAGGCGGGCCCTCTGGCGGGGGCCATCCATCCGGTCCAGGCGGGCCCTCTGGCGGGGGCCATCCATCCGGTCCAGGCGGGCCCTCTGGCGGGGGCCATCCACCCGGTCCAGGCGCGGCCAGCGGCGGGCCCTCTGGCGGGGGCCATCCACCCGGTCCAGGCGCGGCCAGCGGCGGGCCCTCTGGCGGGGGCCATGCATCCGGTCCAGGCGCGGCCAGCGGCGGGCCCTCTGAACTTGTGCTCTAAATAAGAACTACGTGGTGCACCAGTACATTGATGATAATTAACATTGTGATTTGTTTTGTATAGCTAGTGTGAGCTCCTTTACACGGCTGCAGCTCGGGTGGTGCTTGAATTTGTGGTGTTACAGATGTATCGATATAAATACAGTTTTCTGTAAAAATGGTAAAACTTGTTTTGTTTTTATTGAGCGTTCATGTAGCAAAAATCTTCATTTTAGCGGCACAGGGTCTATTATATTATATATCTGCAATGTGGCTTGGAGCGAGGGGGTTCATATTGTATTTGGGGTGTTGATTGTTGTGCACCAGGACTGTCTTTTTTTAATCCCAGTCCGCTCCTAATTAGGGTACATTTCACATGGGGCAAAAATGCTACAGATATGTCGTGCAGACTTTCCACATGGAGAATTCGCAGCATTCACAATATAAGCCATATGGATGAAATTTAATAAATCCCAACTACATCTATGAGTATGTCTAAAAGAAAAGCTGTCTTAGTTGCCCCTGGCAACCAATCACAGTGCAGCTTTTGTTTTGTATTCTGTCCTGGTAAAATGAAAGCTGTGCTGTGATTGGTTGCTAGGGGCAACTAAGACTTTATCTTGTAGACAGTTTCTTAAATCTGCCACATAGTATGGTAAAAAATTGCGTGCAGGATATTTAAAATTGTAGCATGATGACTGTTTGCTGCAGATTTCACTGTTTACAACCAAAAGGGTGAAATTTGCGACAAATACCAAAGTTCAAGACAAAATCCACAACCTCAAACTCTGATTAAAACGACTGATTGCGTAAACATTTTCCATGAATTGATCCCTTACCATTCGAGGTGGTCCCTCCCGCTGGCGGGGGCCATCCATCCGGTCAAGGCGCGGCCAGCGGCGGGCCCTCTGGCGGGGGCCATTCATCCGATCCAGCGGCGGGTCCTCTGGCGGGGGCCATCCATCCGGTCCAGGCGCGGCCAGCGGCGGGCCCTCTGGCGGGGGCCATCCATGCGGTCCAGGCGCGGCCAGCGGCGGGCCCTCTGGCGGGGGCCATCCGTCCGGTCCAGGCGCGGCCAGCGGCGGGCCCTCTGGCGGGGTCCATCCATAAGGTCCAGGCGGGCCCTCTGGCGGGGGCCATCCATTCGGTCCAGGCGGGACCTCTGGCGGGGGCCATCCATCCGGTCCTGGCGGGCCCTCTGGCGGGGGCCATCCATCCGGTCCAGGCGGGCCCTCTGGCGGGGGCCATCCATCAAGTCCAGGCGGGCCCTCTGGCGGGGGCCATCCATCCGGTCCAGGCGGGCCCTTTGGCGTGGGCCATCCATTCGGTCCAGACGGGCCCTCTGGCGGGGGCCATCCATCCGGTCCATGCGGGCCCTCTGGCGGGGGCCATCCATCCGGTCCAGGCGCGGCCAGCGGCGGGCCCTCTGAACTTGTGCTCTAAATAAGAACTACGTGGTGCACCAGTACATTGATGATAATTAACATTGTGATTTGTTTTGTATAGCTAGTGTGAGCTCTTTTACACGGCTGCAGCTTGGGTGGTGCTTGAATTTGTGGTGTTACAGATGTATCGATATAAATACAGTTTTCTGTAAAAATGGTAAAACTTCTTTTGTTTTTATTGCGCGTTCATGTAGCAAAAATCTTCATTTTAGTGGCACAGGGTCTGTTATATTATATATCTGCAATGTGGCTTGGAGCGAGGGGTTCATATTGTATTTGGGGTGTTGATTGTTGTGTACCAGGACTGTCTTTTTTTAATCCCAGTCCGCTCCTAATTAGGGTACATTTCACATGGGGCAAAAATGCTACAGAGATTTTGTGCAGACTTTCCACATGGAGAATTCGCAGCATTTACAATATAAGCCATATGGATGAGATTTAATAAATCCCAACTACATCTATGAGTATGTCTAAAAGAAAAGCTGTCTTAGTTGCCCCTGGCAACCAATCACAGTGCAGCTTTTGTTTTGTATTCTGTCCTGGTAAAATGAAAGCTGTGCTGTGATTGGTTGCTAGGGGCAATTAAGACTTTATCTTGTAGACAGTTTCTTAAATCTGCCACATAGTATGGTAAAAAATGCGTGCAGGATATTTAAAATTGTAGCATGATGACTGTTTGCTGCAGATTTCACTGTTTACAACCAAAAGGGTGAAATTTGCGACAAATACCAAAGTTCAAGACAAAACCCACAACCTCAAACTCTGATTAAAATGACTGATTGCGTAAACATTTTCCATGAATTGATCCCTTACCATTCGAGGTGGTCCCTCCCGCTGGCGGGGGCCATCCATCCGGTCAAGGCGCGGCCAGCGGCGGGCCCTCTGGCGGGGGCCATTCATCCAATCCAGTGGCGGACCCTCTTGTGGGGGCCATCTATCCGGTCCAGGCGCGGCCAGCGGCGGGCCCTCTGGCGGGGGCCATCCATCCGGTCCAGGCGCGGCCAGCGGCGGGCCCTCTGGCGGGCGCCATCCATCCGGTCCAGGCGCGGCCAGCGGCGGGCCCTCTGGTGGGGTCCATCCATCCGGTCCAGGCGGGCCCTCTGGCGGGGGCCATCCATTCGGTCCAGGCGGGCCCTCTGGCGGGGGCCATCCATCCGGTCCGGGCGGGCCCTCTGGCGGGGGCCATCCATCCGGTCCAGGCGGGCCCTCTGGCGGGGGCCATCCATCCGGTCCAGGCGGGCCCTCTGGCGGGGGCCATCCGGTCTAGGCGGGTCCTCTGGCGGGGGCCATACATCCGCTCCAGGTGGGACCTCTGGCGGGGGCCATCCATCCGGTCCAGGGAGGCCCTCTGGCGGGGGCCATCCATCCGGTCCAGGCGGGCCCTCTGGCGGGGGCCATCCATCCGGGTCCAGGCGGGCCCTCTGGCGGGGGCCATCCATCCGTTCCAGGCGGGCCCTCTGGCGGGGGCCATCCATTCGGTCCAGACGGGCCCTCTGGCGGGGGCCATCCAACCGGTCCAGGTGCGGCCAGCAGCGGGCCCTCTGGCAGGGGCCATCCGTCCGGTCCAGGCGCGGCCAGCGGCGGGCCCTCAGGCGGGGGCCATCCATCCAGTCCAGGCGAGCCCTCTGGCGGAGGCCATCCATCCGCTCCATGCGGGCCCTCTGGCGGGGGCCATCCATCCGGTCCAGGCGGGCCCTCTGGCGGGTGCCATCCTTTCGGTCCAGGTGGGCCCTCTGGCGGGGGCCATCCATCCGGTCCAGGGGGGCCCTCTGGCGGGGGCCATCCATCCGGTCAAGGCGGGCCCTCTGGCGGGGGCCATCCATCCGGTCCAGGCGGACCCTCTGGCGGGGGCCATCCATCCGGTCCAGGCGGGCCCTCTGGCGGGGGCCATCCATCCGGTCCAGGCGGGCCCTCTGACGGGGCCATCCATCCGGTCCAGGCGGGCCCTCTGGCGGGGGCCATCCATCCGGTCCAGGCGGGCCCTCTGGCGGGGGCCATCCATCCGGTCCAGGCGGGCCCTCTGGCGGCGGGCCCTCTGACGGGGGCCATCCACCCGGTCCAGGCGCGGCCAGCGGCGGGCCCTCTGGCGGGGGCCATCCACCCGGTCCAGGCGTGGCCAGCGGCGGGCCCTCTGGCGGGGGCCATGCATCCGGTCCAGGCGCGGCCAGCGGCGGGCCCTCTGAACTTGTGCTCTAAATAAGAACTACGTGGTGCACCAGTACATTGATGATAATTAACATTGTGATTTGTTTTGTATAGCTAGTGTGAGCTCCTTTACACGGCTGCAGCTCGGGTGGTGCTTGAATTTGTGGTGTTACAGATGTATCGATATAAATACAGTTTTCTGTAAAAATGGTAAAACTTGTTTTGTTTTTATTGAGCGTTCATGTAGCAAAAATCTTCATTTTAGTGGCACAGGGTCTGTTATATTATATATCTGCAATGTGGCTTGGAGCGAGGGGGTTCATATTGTATTTGGGGTGTTGATTGTTGTGCACCAGGACTGTCTTTTTTTAATCCCAGTCCGCTCCTAATTAGGGTACATTTCACATGGGGCAAAAATGCTACAGATATGTCGTGCAGACTTTCCACATGGAGAATTCGCAGCATTCACAATATAAGCCATATGGATGAAATTTAATAAATCCCAACTACATCTATGAGTATGTCTAAAAGAAAAGCTGTCTTAGTTGCCCCTGGCAACCAATCACAGTGCAGCTTTTGTTTTGTATTCTGTCCTGGTAAAATGAAAGCTGTGCTGTGATTGGTTGCTAGGGGCAACTAAGACTTTATCTTGTAGACAGTTTCTTAAATCTGCCACATAGTATGGTAAAAAATTGCGTGCAGGATATTTAAAATTGTAGCATGATGACTGTTTGCTGCAGATTTCACTGTTTACAACCAAAAGGGTGAAATTTGCGACAAATACCAAAGTTCAAGACAAAATCCACAACCTCAAACTCTGATTAAAACGACTGATTGCGTAAACATTTTCCATGAATTGATCCCTTACCATTCGAGGTGGTCCCTCCCGCTGGCGGGGGCCATCCATCCGGTCAAGGCGCGGCCAGCGGCGGGCCCTCTGGCGGGGGCCATTCATCCGATCCAGCGGCGGGCCCTCTGGCGGGGGCCATCCATCCGGTCCAGGCGCGGCCAGCGGCGGGCCCTCTGGCGGGGGCCATCCATACGGTCCAGGCGCGGCCAGCGGCGGGCCCTCTGGCGGGGGCCATCCGTCCGGTCCAGGCGCGGCCAGCGGCGGGCCCTCTGGCGGGGTCCATCCATAAGGTCCAGGCGGGCCCTCTGGCGGGGGCCATCCATTCGGTCCAGGCGGGACCTCTGGCGGGGGCCATCCATCCGGTCCTGGCGGGCCCTCTGGCGGGGGCCATCCATCCGGTCCAGGCGGGCCCTCTGGCGGGGGCCATCCATCCAGTCCAGGCGGGCCCTCTGGCGGGGGCCATCCATCCGGTCCAGGCGGGCCCTTTGGCGTGGGCCATCCATTCGGTCCAGACGGGCCCTCTGGCGGGGGCCATCCATCCGGTCCATGCGGGCCCTCTGGCGGGGGCCATCCATCCGGTCCAGGCGCGGCCAGCGGCGGGCCCTCTGAACTTGTGCTCTAAATAAGAACTACGTGGTGCACCAGTACATTGATGATAATTAACATTGTGATTTGTTTTGTATAGCTAGTGTGAGCTCTTTTACACGGCTGCAGCTTGGGTGGTGCTTGAATTTGTGGTGTTACAGATGTATCGATATAAATACAGTTTTCTGTAAAAATGGTAAAACTTGTTTTGTTTTTATTGCGCGTTCATGTAGCAAAAATCTTCATTTTAGTGGCACAGGGTCTGTTATATTATATATCTGCAATGTGGCTTGGAGCGAGGGGTTCATATTGTATTTGGGGTGTTGATTGTTGTGTACCAGGACTGTCTTTTTTTAATCCCAGTCCGCTCCTAATTAGGGTACATTTCACATGGGGCAAAAATGCTACAGAGATTTTGTGCAGACTTTCCACATGGAGAATTCGCAGCATTTACAATATAAGCCATATGGATGAGATTTAATAAATCCCAACTACATCTATGAGTATGTCTAAAAGAAAAGCTGTTTTAGTTGCCCCTGGCAACCAATCACAGTGCAGCTTTTGTTTTGTATTCTGTCCTGGTAAAATGAAAGCTGTGCTGTGATTGGTTGCTAGGGGCAATTAAGACTTTATCTTGTAGACAGTTTCTTAAATCTGCCACATAGTATGGTAAAAAATGCGTGCAGGATATTTAAAATTGTAGCATGATGACTGTTTGCTGCAGATTTCACTGTTTACAACCAAAAGGGTGAAATTTGCGACAAATACCAAAGTTCAAGACAAAATCCACAACCTCAAACTCTGATTAAAATGACTGATTGCGTAAACATTTTCCATGAATTGATCCCTTACCATTCGAGGTGGTCCCTCCCGCTGGCGGGGGCCATCCATCCGGTCAAGGCGCGGCCAGCGGCGGGCCCTCTGGCGGGGGCCATTCATCCAATCCAGTGGCGGACCCTCTTGTGGGGGCCATCCATCCGGTCCAGGCGCGGCCAGCGGCGGGCCCTCTGGCGGGGGCCATCCATCCGGTCCAGGCGCGGCCAGCGGCGGGCCCTCTGGCGGGCGCCATCCATCCGGTCCAGGCGCGGCCAGCGGCGGGCCCTCTGGTGGGGTCCATCCATCCGGTCCAGGCGGGCCCTCTGGCGGGGGCCATCCATTCGGTCCAGGCGGGCCCTCTGGCGGGGGCCATCCATCCGGTCCGGGCGGGCCCACTGGCGGGGGCCATCCATCCGGTCCAGGCGGGCCCTCTGGCGGGGGCCATCCATCCGGTCCAGGCGGGCCCTCTGGCGGGGGCCATCCATCCGGTCCAGGCGGGCCCTCTTGCGGGGGCCATCCATCTGGCCCAGGCGGGCCCTCTGGCGGGGGCCATCCATCCGGTCCAGGCGGGCCCTCTGGCGGGGGCCATCCGGTCCAGGCGGGTCCTCTGGCGGGGGCCATACATCCGCTCCAGGTGGGCCCTCTGGCGGGGGCCATCCATCCGGTCCAGGGAGGCGCTCTGGCGGGGGCCATCCATCCGGTCCAGGCGGGCCCTCTGGCGGGGGCCATCCATCCGGGTCCAGGCGGGCCCTCTGGCGGGGGCCATCCATCCGGTCCAGGCGGGCCCTCTGGCGGGGGCCATCCATTCGGTCCAGACGGGCCCTCTGGCGGGGGCCATCCATCCGGTCCAGGCGGGCCCTCTGGCGGGGGCCACCCATCCGGTCCAGGCGGGCCCTCTGGCGGGGGCCATCCATCCGGTCCAGGCGGGCCTTCTGGCGGGGGCTATCCATCCGGTCCAGGCGGGCCCTCTGGCGGGGGCCACCCATCCGGTCCAGGCGGGTCCTCTGGCGGGGGCCATCCGGTCCAGGCGGGCCCTCTGGCGGGGGCCATCCATCCGTTCCAGGCGGGCCATCTGGCGGGGGCCATCCATCCGATCCAGGGAGGCCCTCTGGCGGGGGCCATCCATCCGGTCCAGGCGGGCCCTCTGGCGGGGGCCATCCATCCGGTCCAGGCGGGCCCTTTGGCGTGGGCCATCCATTCGGTCCAGACGGGCCCTCTGGCGGGGGCCATCCATCCGGTCCATGCGGGCCCTCTGGCGGGGGCCATCCATCCGGTCCAGGCGCGGCCAGCGGCGGGCCCTCTGAACTTGTGCTCTAAATAAGAACTACGTGGTGCACCAGTACATTGATGATAATTAACATTGTGATTTGTTTTGTATAGCTAGTGTGAGCTCTTTTACACGGCTGCAGCTTGGGTGGTGCTTGAATTTGTGGTGTTACAGATGTATCGATATAAATACAGTTTTCTGTAAAAATGGTAAAACTTGTTTTGTTTTTATTGCGCGTTCATGTAGCAAAAATCTTCATTTTAGCGGCACAGGGTCTATTATATTATATATCTGCAATGTGGCTTGGAGCGAGGGGGTTCATATAGTATTTGGGGGTGTTGATTGTTGTGTACCAGGACTGTCTTTTTTTAATCCCAGTCCGCTCCTAATTAGGGTACATTTCACATGGGGCAAAAATGCTACAGATATGTCGTGCAGACTTTCCACATGGAGAATTCGCAGCATTTACAATATAAGCCATATGGATGAGATTTAATAAATCCCAACTACATCTATGAGTATGTGTAAAAGAAAAGCTGTCTTAGTTGCCCCTGGCAACCAATCACAGTGCAGCTTTTGTTTTGTATTCTGTCCTGGTAAAATGAAAGCTGTGCTGTGATTGGTTGCTAGGGGCAACTAAGACTTTATCTTGTAGATAATGGCGGGGGCCATCCATTCGGTCCAGACGGGCCCTCTGGCGGGGGCCATCCAACCGGTCCAGGTGCGGCCAGCAGCGGGCCCTCTGGCAGGGGCCATCCGTCCGGTCCAGGCGCGGCCAGCGGCGGGCCCTCAGGCGGGGGCCATCCATCCAGTCCAGGCGAGCCCTCTGGCGGAGGCCATCCATCCGCTCCATGCGGGCCCTCTGGCGGGGGCCATCCATCCGGTCCAGGCGGGCCCTCTGGCGGGTGCCATCCTTTCGGTCCAGGTGGGCCCTCTGGCGGGGGCCATCCATCCGGTCCAGGGGGGCCCTCTGGCGGGGGCCATCCATCCGGTCAAGGCGGGCCCTCTGGCGGGGGCCATCCATCCGGTCCAGGCGGACCCTCTGGCGGGGGCCATCCATCCGGTCCAGGCGGGCCCTCTGGCGGGGGCCATCCATCCGGTCCAGGCGGGCCCTCTGGCGGGGCCATCCATCCGGTCCAGGCGGGCCCTCTGGCGGGGGCCATCCATCCGGTCCAGGCGGGCCCTCTGGCGGGGGCCATCCATCCGGTCCAGGCGGGCCCTCTGGCGGGGGCCATCCACCCGGTCCAGGCGCGGCCAGCGGCGGGCCCTCTGGCGGGGGCCATCCACCCGGTCCAGGCGCGGCCAGCGGCGGGCCCTCTGGCGGGGGCCATGCATCCGTTCCAGGCGCGGCCAGCGGCGGGCCCTCTGAACTTGTGCTCTAAATAAGAACTACGTGGTGCACCAGTACATTGATGATAATTAACATTGTGATTTGTTTTGTATAGCTAGTGTGAGCTCCTTTACACGGCTGCAGCTCGGGTGGTGCTTGAATTTGTGGTGTTACAGATGTATCGATATAAATACAGTTTTCTGTAAAAATGGTAAAACTTGTTTTGTTTTTATTGAGCGTTCATGTAGCAAAAATCTTCATTTTAGCGGCACAGGGTCTATTATATTATATATCTGCAATGTGGCTTGGAGCGAGGGGGTTCATATTGTATTTGGGGTGTTGATTGTTGTGCACCAGGACTGTCTTTTTTTAATCCCAGTCCGCTCCTAATTAGGGTACATTTCACATGGGGCAAAAATGCTACAGATATGTCGTGCAGACTTTCCACATGGAGAATTCGCAGCATTCACAATATAAGCCATATGGATGAAATTTAATAAATCCCAACTACATCTATGAGTATGTCTAAAAGAAAAGCTGTCTTAGTTGCCCCTGGCAACCAATCACAGTGCAGCTTTTGTTTTGTATTCTGTCCTGGTAAAATGAAAGCTGTGCTGTGATTGGTTGCTAGGGGCAACTAAGACTTTATCTTGTAGACAGTTTCTTAAATCTGCCACATAGTATGGTAAAAAATTGCGTGCAGGATATTTAAAATTGTAGCATGATGACTGTTTGCTGCAGATTTCACTGTTTACAACCAAAAGGGTGAAATTTGCGACAAATACCAAAGTTCAAGACAAAATCCACAACCTCAAACTCTGATTAAAACGACTGATTGCGTAAACATTTTCCATGAATTGATCCCTTACCATTCGAGGTGGTCCCTCCCGCTGGCGGGGGCCATCCATCCGGTCAAGGCGCGGCCAGCGGCGGGCCCTCTGGCGGGGGCCATTCATCCGATCCAGCGGCGGGCCCTCTGGCGGGGGCCATCCATCCGGTCCAGGCGCGGCCAGCGGCGGGCCCTCTGGCGGGGGCCATCCATGCGGTCCAGGCGCGGCCAGCGGCGGGCCCTCTGGCGGGGGCCATCCGTCCGGTCCAGGCGCGGCCAGCGGCGGGCCCTCTGGCGGGGTCCATCCATAAGGTCCAGGCGGGCCCTCTGGCGGGGGCCATCCATTCGGTCCAGGCGGGACCTCTGGCGGGGGCCATCCATCCGGTCCTGGCGGGCCCTCTGGCGGGGGCCATCCATCCGGTCCAGGCGGGCCCTCTGGCGGGGGCCATCCATCAAGTCCAGGCGGGCCCTCTGGCGGGGGCCATCCATCCGGTCCAGGCGGGCCCTTTGGCGTGGGCCATCCATTCGGTCCAGACGGGCCCTCTGGCGGGGGCCATCCATCCGGTCCATGCGGGCCCTCTGGCGGGGGCCATCCATCCGGTCCAGGCGCGGCCAGCGGCGGGCCCTCTGAACTTGTGCTCTAAATAAGAACTACGTGGTGCACCAGTACATTGATGATAATTAACATTGTGATTTGTTTTGTATAGCTAGTGTGAGCTCTTTTACACGGCTGCAGCTTGGGTGGTGCTTGAATTTGTGGTGTTACAGATGTATCGATATAAATACAGTTTTCTGTAAAAATGGTAAAACTTCTTTTGTTTTTATTGCGCGTTCATGTAGCAAAAATCTTCATTTTAGTGGCACAGGGTCTGTTATATTATATATCTGCAATGTGGCTTGGAGCGAGGGGTTCATATTGTATTTGGGGTGTTGATTGTTGTGTACCAGGACTGTCTTTTTTTAATCCCAGTCCGCTCCTAATTAGGGTACATTTCACATGGGGCAAAAATGCTACAGAGATTTTGTGCAGACTTTCCACATGGAGAATTCGCAGCATTTACAATATAAGCCATATGGATGAGATTTAATAAATCCCAACTACATCTATGAGTATGTCTAAAAGAAAAGCTGTCTTAGTTGCCCCTGGCAACCAATCACAGTGCAGCTTTTGTTTTGTATTCTGTCCTGGTAAAATGAAAGCTGTGCTGTGATTGGTTGCTAGGGGCAATTAAGACTTTATCTTGTAGACAGTTTCTTAAATCTGCCACATAGTATGGTAAAAAATGCGTGCAGGATATTTAAAATTGTAGCATGATGACTGTTTGCTGCAGATTTCACTGTTTACAACCAAAAGGGTGAAATTTGCGACAAATACCAAAGTTCAAGACAAAACCCACAACCTCAAACTCTGATTAAAATGACTGATTGCGTAAACATTTTCCATGAATTGATCCCTTACCATTCGAGGTGGTCCCTCCCGCTGGCGGGGGCCATCCATCCGGTCAAGGCGCGGCCAGCGGCGGGCCCTCTGGCGGGGGCCATTCATCCAATCCAGTGGCGGACCCTCTTGTGGGGGCCATCTATCCGGTCCAGGCGCGGCCAGCGGCGGGCCCTCTGGCGGGGGCCATCCATCCGGTCCAGGCGCGGCCAGCGGCGGGCCCTCTGGCGGGCGCCATCCATCCGGTCCAGGCGCGGCCAGCGGCGGGCCCTCTGGTGGGGTCCATCCATCCGGTCCAGGCGGGCCCTCTGGCGGGGGCCA
This sequence comes from Eleutherodactylus coqui, assembly GCF_035609145.1. Taxonomy (NCBI): domain Eukaryota; kingdom Metazoa; phylum Chordata; class Amphibia; order Anura; family Eleutherodactylidae; genus Eleutherodactylus; species Eleutherodactylus coqui. The sequence goes on along the minus strand of NC_089837.1, from coordinate 385,274,755 downwards.
TCCATTCGGTCCAGGCGGGCCCTCTGGCGGGGGCCATCCATCCGGTCCGGGCGGGCCCTCTGGCGGGGGCCATCCATCCGGTCCAGGCGGGCCCTCTGGCGGGGGCCATCCATCCGGTCCAGGCGGGCCCTCTGGCGGGGGCCATCCATCCGGTCCAGGCGGGCCCTCTTGCGGGGGCCATCCATCTGGCCCAGGCGGGCCCTCTGGCGGGGGCCATCCATCCGGTCCAGGCGGGCCCTCTGGCGGGAGCCATCCATCTGGTCCAGGCGCGGCCAGCGGCGGGCCCTCTGGCGGGCGCCATCCATCCGTTCCAGGGAGGCCCTCTGGCGGGGTTCATCCATCCGGTCCAGGCTGGCCCACTGGCGGGGGCCATCCATCTGGTCTAGGCGGGTCCTCTGGCGGGGGCCATCCATCCGGTCAAGGCGGGCCCTCTGGCGGGGGCCATCCATCCGGTTCAGGCGGGCCCTCTGGCGGGGGCCATCCATCCGGTCCATGCGGGCCCTCTGACGCGGGCCATCCATCCGGTCCTGGCAGGCCCTCTGGCGGGGGCCATCCATCCGGCTCTGGCGCGGCCAGCGGCGGGCCCTCTGGCGGGGGCCATCCATCCGGTCCAGGCGCGGCCAGCGGCGCGCCCTCTGAACTTGTGCTCTAAATAAGAACTACGTGGTGCACCAGTACATTGATGATAATTAACATTGTGATTTGTTTTGTATAGCTAGTGTGAGCTCCTTTACACGGCTGCAGCTTGGGTGGTGCTTGAATTTGTGGTGTTACAGATGTATCGATATAAATACAGTTTTCTGTAAAAATGGTAAAACTTGTTTTGTTTTTATTGCGCGTTCATATAGCAAAAATCTTCATTTTAGCGGCACAGGGTCTATTATATTATATATCTGCAATGTGGCTTGGAGCGAGGGGGTTCATATAGTATTTGGGGTGTTGATTGTTGTGTACCAGGACTGTCTTTTTTTAATCCCAGTCCGCTCCTGATTAGGGTACATTTCACATGGGGCAAAAATGCTACAGATATTTCGTGCAGACTTTCCACATGGAGAATTCGCAGCATTTACAATATAAGCCATATGGATGAGATTTAATAAATCCCAACTACATCTATGAGTATGTGTAAAAGAAAAGCTGTCTTAGTTGCCCCTGGCAACCAATCACAGTGCAGCTTTTGTTTTGTATTCTGTCCTGGTAAAATGAAAGCTGTGCTGTGATTGGTTGCTAGGGGCAATTAAGACTTTATCTTGTAGACAGTTTCTTAAATCTGCCACATAGTATGGTAAAAAATTGCGTGCAGGATATTTAAAATTGTAGCATGATGACTGTTTGCTGCAGATTTCACTGTTTACAACCAAAAGGGTGAAATTTGCGACAAATACCAAAGTTCAAGACAAAATCCACAACCTCAAACTCTGATTAAAATGACTGATTGCGTAAACATTTTCCATGAATTGATCCCTTACCATTCAAGGTGGTCCCTCCCGCTGGTGGGGGCCATCCATCCGGTCCACGCGCGGCCAGCGGCGGGCCCTCTGGCGGGGGCCATCCATCCGGTCCAGGCGCGGCCAGCGGCGGGCCCTCTGGCGGGGGCCATCCACCCGGTCCAGGCGCGGCCAGCGGCGGGTCCTCTGGCGGGGGCCATCTATCCGGTCCAGGCGCGGCCAGCGGCGGGCCCTCTGGCGGGGGCCATCCATCTGGTCCAGGCGCTGCCAACGGCGGGCCCTCTGGCGGGGGCCATCCATCCGGTCCAGGCGGGCCCTCTGGCGGGGGCCATCCATCCGGTCCAGGCGGGCCCTCTGGCGGGGGCCATCCATCCGGTCCAGGCGGGCCCTCTGGTGGGGGCCATCCATCCGGTCCAGACGGGCCCTCTGGCGGGGGCCATCCATCCGGTCCAGGGAGGCCCTCTGGCGGGGGCCATCCATCCGGTCCAGGCGGCCCCTCTGGTGGGGGCCATCCATCTGGTCTAGGCGGGTCCTCTGGCGGGGGCCATCCATCCGGTCCAGGCGGGCCCTCTGGCGGGGGCCATCCATCCGGTCCAGGTGGGCCCTCTGGCGGGGGCCATCCGGTCCAGGCGGGCCCTCTGGCGGGGGCCATCCATCCGGTCCAGGCAGGCCCTCTGGCGGGGGCCATCCATCCGGTCCAGGTGGGCCCTCTGGCGGGGGCCATCCGGTCCAGGCGGGCCCTCTGGCGGCGGCCATCCATCCGATCCAGGCAGGCCCTCTGGCGGGGGCCATCCATCCGGTCCAGGGAGGCCCTCTGGCGGGGGCCATCCATCCCACCCAGGCGGGCCCTCTGGCGGGGGCCATCCATCCGGTCCAGGCGGGCCCTCTGGCGGGGGCCATCCATCCGATCCAGGCGGGCCCTCTGGCGGGGGCCCTCCATCCGGTCCAGGCGGGCCCTCTGGCGGGGGCCCTCCATCCGGTCCATGCGGGCCCTCTGACGGGGGGCCATCCATCCGGTCCAGGCGCGGCCAGCGGTGGGCCCTCTGAACTTGTGCTCTAAATAAGAACTACGTGGTGCACCAGTACATTGATGATAATTAACATTGTGATTTGTTTTGTATAGCTAGTGTGAGCTCTTTTACACGGCTGCAGCTTGGGTGGTGCTTGAATTTGTGGTGTTACAGATGTATCGATATAAATACAGTTTTCTGTAAAAATGGTAAAACTTGTTTTGTTTTTATTGCGCGTTCATATAGCAAAAATCTTCATTTTAGCGGCATAGGGTCTATTATATTATATATCTGCAATGTGGCTTGGAGCGAGGGGGTTCATATAGTATTTGGGGGTGTGGATTGTTGTGTACCAGGACTGTCTTTTTTTAATCCCAGTCCGCTCCTGATTAGGGTACATTTCACATGGGGCAAAAATGCTACAGATATTTCGTGCAGACTTTCCACATGGAGAATTCGCAGCATTTACAATATAAGCCATATGGATGAGATTTAATAAATCCCAACTACATCTATGAGTATGTGTAAAAGAAAAGCTGTCTTAGTTGCCCCTGGCAACCAATCACAGTGCAGCTTTTGTTTTGTATTCTGTCCTGGTAAAATGAAAGCTGTGCTGTGATTGGTTGCTAGGGGCAACTAAGACTTTATCTTGTAGACAGTTTCTTAAATCTGCCACATAGTATGGTAAAAAATTGCGTGCAGGATATTTAAAATTGTAGCATGATGACTGTTTGCTGCAGATTTCACTGTTTACAACCAAAAGGGTGAAATTTGCGACAAATACCAAAGTTCAAGACAAAATCCACAACCTCAAACTCTGACTAAATGACTGATTGCGTAAACATTTTCCATGAATTGATCCCTTACCATTCAAGGTGGTCCCTCCCGCTGGCGGGGGCCATCCATCCGATCCAGGCGCGGCCAGCGGCGGGCCCTCTGGCGGGGGCCATCCATCCGGTCCAGGCGTGGCCAGCGGCGGGCCCTCTGGCGGGGGCCATCCACCCGGTCCAGGCCCGGCCAGCGGCGGGTCCCCTGGCGGGCCATCCATCCGGTCCAGGCGCGGCCAGCGGCGGGCCCTCTGGCGGGGGCCATCCGTCCGGTCCAGGCGCGGCAAGCGGCGGGCCCTCTGGCGGGGGCCATCCATCCGGTCCAGGCGGGCCCTCTGGCGGGGGCCATCCATCCGGTCCAGGCGGGCCCTCTGGCGGGGGCCATCCATCCGGTCCAGGCGGGCCCTCTGGCGGGGGCCATCCATCCGGTCCAGACGGGCCCTCTGGCGGGGGCCATCCATCCGGTCCAGGGAGGCCCTCTGGCGGGGGCCATCCATCCGATCCAGGGAGGCCCTCTGGCGGGGGCCATCCATCCGGTCCAGGCGGCCCCTCTGGTGGGGGCCATCCATCTGGTCTAGGCGGGTCCTCTGGCGGGGGCCATGCATCCGGTCCAGGCGGGCCCTCTGGCGGGGGCCATCCATCCGGTCCAGGTGGGCCCTCTGGCGGGGGCCATCCGGTCCAGGCGGGCCCTCTGGCGGGGGCCATCCATCCGGTCCAGGTGGGCCCTCTGGCGGGGGCCATCCGGTCCAGGCGGGCCCTCTGGCGGCGGCCATCCATCCGATCCAGGCAGGCCCTCTGGCGGGGGCCATCCATCCGGTCCAGGGAGGCCCTCTGGCGGGGGCCATCCATCCCACCCAGGCGGGCCCTCTGGCGGGGGCCATCCATCCGGTCCAGGCGGGCCCTCTGGCGGGGGCCATCCATCCGATCCAGGCGGGCCCTCTGGCGGGGGCCCTCCATCCGGTTCAGGCGGGCCCTCTGGCGGGGGCCCTCCATCCGGTCCATGCGGGCCCTCTGACGGGGGGCCATCCATCCGGTCCAGGCGGGCCCTCTGGCGGGAGGCATCCATCCGGCTCTGGCGCGGCCAGCGGCGGGCCCTCTGGCGGGGGCCATCCATCCGGTCCAGGCGCGGCCAGCGGCGGGCCCTCTGAACTTGTGCTCTAAATAAGAACTACGTGGTGCACCAGTACATTGATGATAATTAACATTGTGATTTGTTTTGTATAGCTAGTGTGAGCTCCTTTACACGGCTGCAGCTTGGGTGGTGCTTGAATTTGTGGTGTTACAGATGTATCGATATAAATACAGTTTTCTGTAAAAATGGTAAAACTTGTTTTGTTTTTATTGCGCATTCATATAGCAAAAATCTTCATTTTAGCGGCACAGGGTCTATTATATTGTATATCTGCAATGTGGCTTGGAGCGAGGGGGTTCATATAGTATTTGGGGTGTTGATTGTTGTGTACCAGGACTGTCTTTTTTTAATCCCAGTCCGCTCCTGATTAGGGTACATTTCACATGGGGCAAAAATGCTACAGATATTTCGTGCAGACTTTCCACATGGAGAATTCGCAGCATTTACAATATAAGCCATATGGATGAGATTTAATAAATCCCAACTACATCTATGAGTATGTGTAAAAGAAAAGCTGTCTTAGTTGCCCCTGGCAACCAATCACAGTGCAGCTTTTGTTTTGTATTCTGTCCTGGTAAAATGAAAGCTGTGCTGTGATTGGTTGCTAGGGGCAACTAAGACTTTATCTTGTAGACAGTTTCTTAAATCTGCCACATAGTATGGTAAAAAATTGCGTGCAGGATATTTAAAATTGTAGCATGATGACTGTTTGCTGCAGATTTCACTGTTTACAACCAAAAGGGTGAAATTTGCGACAAATACCTAAGTTCAAGACAAAACCTCAAACTCTGATTAAAATGACTGATTGCGTAAACATTTTCCATGAATTGATCCCTTACCATTCAAGGTGGTCCCTCCCGCTGGCGGGGGCCATCCATCCGATCCAGGCGCGGCCAGCGGCGGGCCCTCTGGCGGGGGCCATCCATCCGGTCCAGGCGCGGCCAGCGGCGGGCCCTCTGGCGGGGGCCATCCACCCGGTCCAGGCGCGGCCAGCGGCGGGCCCTCTGGCGGGGGCCATCTATCCGGTCCAGGCGCGGCCATAGGCGGGCCCTCTGGCGGGGGCCATCCATCGGGTCCAGGCACGGCAAGCGGCGGGCCCTCTGGCGGGGGCCATCCATCCGGTCCAGGCGGGCCCTCTGGCGGGGGCCATCCATCCGGTCCAGGCGGGCCCTCTGGCGGGGGCCATCCATCCGGTCCAGGCGGGCCCTCTGGCGGGGGCCATCCATCCGGTCCAGGCGGGCCCTCTGGCGGGGGCCATCCATCCGGTCCAGGGGGGCCCTCTGGCGGGGGCCATCCATCCGATTCAGGGAGGCCCTGTGGCGGGGGCCATCCATCCGGTCCAGGCGGCCCCTCTGGCGGGGGCCATCCATCTGGTCTAGGCGGGTCCTCTGGCGGGGGCCATCCATCCGGTCCAGGCGGGCCCTCTGGCGGGGGCCATCCATCCGGTCCAGGTGGGCCCTCTGGCGGGGGCCATCCGGTCCAGGCGGGCCGTCTGGCGGGGGCCATCCATCCGGTCCAGACAGGCCCGCTGGCGGGGGCCATCCATCCGGTCCAGGGAGGCCCTCTGGCGGGGGCCATCCATCCGATCCAGGCGCGGCCAGCGGCGGGCCCTCTGGCGGGGGCCATCCATCCGGTCCAGGCGCGGCCAGCGGCGGGCCCTCTGGCGGGGGCAATCCACCCTGTCCAGGCGCGGCCAGCGGCGGGTCCTCTGGCGGGGGCCATCCATCTGGTCCAGGCGCGGCCAACGGCGGGCCCTCTGGCGAGGGCCATCCATCCGGTCCAGGCGGGCCCTCTGGCGGGGGCCATCCATCCGGTCCAGGCGGGCCCTCTGGCGGGGGCCATCCATCCGGTCCAGGCGGGCCCTCTGGCGGGGGCCATCCATCCGGTCCAGGCGGGCCCTCTGGCGGGGGCCATCCATCCGGTCCAGGGAGGCCCTCTGGCGGGGGACATCCATCCGGTCCAGGGAGGCCCTCTGGCGGGGGCCATCCATCCGGTCCAGGCGGCCCCTCTGGCGGGGGCCATCCATCCGGTCCAGGCGGGCCCTCTGGCGGGGGCCATCCATCCGGTCCAGGCGGGCCCTCTGGCGGGGGCCATCCATCCGGTCCAGGCGGGCCCTCTGGCGGGGGCCATCCATCCGGTCCAGGGAGGCCCTCTGGCGGGGGCCATCCATCCGGTCCAGGCGGCCCCTCTGGCGGGGGCCATCCATCTGGTCTAGGCGGGTCCTCTGGCGGGGGCCATCCATCCGGTCCAGGCGGGCCCTCTGGCGGGGGCCATCCATCCGGTCCAGGTGGGCCCTCTGGCGGGGGCCATCCATCCGGTCCAGGCGGGCCCTCTGGCGGGGGCCATCCATCCAGTCCAGGCGGGCCCTCTGGCGGGAGCCATCCATCTGGTCTAGGCGGGTCCTCTAGCGGGGGCCATCCATCCGGTCCAGGCGGGCCCTCTGGCGGGGGCCATCCATCCGGTCCAGGTGGGCCCTCTGGCGGGGGCCATCCATCCGGTCCAGGCGGGCCCTCTGGCGGGGGCCATCCATCCAGTCCAGGCGGGCCCTCTGGCGGGAGCCATCCATCTGGTCCAGGCGCGGCCAGCGGCGGGCCCTCTGGCGGGCGCCATCCATCCGTTCCAGGGAGGCCCTCTGGCGGGGTTCATCCATCCGGTCCAGGCTGGCCCACTGGCGGGGGCCATCCATCTGGTCTAGGCGGGCCCTCTGGCGGGGGCCATCCATCCGGTCCAGGCGGGCCCTCTGGTGGGGGCCATCCATCCAGTCCAGGTGGGCCCTCTGGCGGGGGCCATCCGGTCCAGGCTGGCCCTCTGGCGGGGGCCATCCATCCGGTCCAGGCAGGCCCTCTGGCGGGGGCCATCCGTCCGGTCCAGGCGGGGGCCATCCATCCGATCCAGGCGGGCACACTGGCGGGGGCCATCCATCCGGTCCAGGCGCGGCCAGCGGCGGGCCGTCTGGCGGGGGCCATCCATCCGGTCCAGGCGCGGCCAGTGGCGGGCTCTCTGAACTTGTGCTCTAAATAAGAACTACGTGGTGCACCAGTACATTGATGATAATTAACATTGTGATTTGTTTTGTATAGCTAGTGTGAGCTCCTTTACACGGCTGCAGCTTGGGTGGTGCTTGAATTTGTGGTGTTACAGATGTATCGATATAAATACAGTTTTCTGTAAAAATGGTAAAGCTTGTTTTGTTTTTATTGCGCGTTCATATAGCAAAAATCTTCATTTTAGCGGCACAGGGTCTATTATATTATATATCTGCAATGTGGCTTGGAGCGAGGGGGTTCATATTGTGTTTGGGGTGTTGATTGTTGTGTACCAGGACTGTCTTTTTTTAATCCCAGTCCGCTCCTGATTAGGGTACATTTAACATGGGGCAAAAATGCTACAGATATTTCGTGCAGACTTTCCACATGGAGAATTCGCAGCATTTACAATATAAGCCATATGGATGAGATTTAATAAATCCCAACTACATCTATGAGTATGTGTAAAAGAAAAGCTGTCTTAGTTGCCCCTGGCAACCAATCACAGTGCAGCTTTTGTTTTGTATTCTGTCCTGGTAAAATGAAAGCTGTGCTGTGATTGGTTGCTAGGGGCAACTAAGACTTTATCTTGTAGACAGTTTCTTAAATCTGCCACATAGTATGGTAAAAAATTGCGTGCAGGATATTTAAAATTGTAGCATGATGACTGTTTGCTGCAGATTTCACTGTTTACAACCAAAAGGGTGAAATTTGCGACAAATACCTAAGTTCAAGACAAAATCCACAACCTCAAACTCTGATTAAAATGACTGATTGCGTAAACATTTTCCATGAATTGATCCCTTACCATTCAAGGTGGTCCCTCCCGCTGGCGGGGGCCATCCATCCGATCCAGGCGCGGCCAGCGGCGGGCCCTCTGACGGGGGCCATCCATCCGGTCCAGGCGCGGCCAGCGGCGGGCCCTCTGGCGGGGGCCATCCACCCGGTCCAGGCGCGGCCAGCGGCGGGCCCTCTGGCGGGGGCCATCTATCCGGTCCAGGCGCGGCCATCGGCGGGCCCTCTGGCGGGGGCCATCCATCGGGTCCAGGCGCGGCAAGCGGCGGGCCCTCTGGCGGGGGCCATCCATCCGGTCCAGGCGGGCCCTCTGGCGGGGGCCATCCATCCGGTCCAGGCGGGCCCTCTGGCGGGGGCCATCCATCCGGTCCAGGCGGGCCCTCTGGCGGGGGCCATCCATCCGGTCCAGGCGGGCCCTCTGGCGGGGGCCATCCATCCGGTCCAGGGGGGCCCTCTGGCGGGGGCCATCCATCCGATTCAGGGAGGCCCTCTGGCGGGGGCCATCCATCCGGTCCAGGCGGCCCCTCTGGCGGGGGCCATCCATCTGGTCTAGGCGGGTCCTCTGGCGGGGGCCATCCATCCGGTCCAGGCGGGCCCTCTGGCGGGGGCCATCCATCCGGTCCAGGTGGGCCCTCTGGCGGGGGCCATCCGGTCCAGGCGGGCCGTCTGGCGGGGGCCATCCATCCGGTCCAGACAGGCCCGCTGGCGGGGGCCATCCATCCGGTCCAGGGAGGCCCTCTGGCGGGGGCCATCCATCCGATCCAGGCGCGGCCAGCGGCGGGCCCTCTGGCGGGGGCCATCCATCCGGTCCAGGCGCGGCCAGCGGCGGGCCCTCTGGCGGGGGCAATCCACCCTGTCCAGGCGCGGCCAGCGGCGGGTCCTCTGGCGGGGGCCATCCATCTGGTCCAGGCGCGGCCAACGGCGGGCCCTCTGGCGGGGGCCATCCATCCGGTCCAGGCGGGCCCTCTGGCGGGGGCCATCCATCCGGTCCAGGCGGGCCCTCTGGCGGGGGCCATCCATCCGGTCCAGGCGGGCCCTCTGGCGGGGGCCATCCATCCGGTCCAGGCGGGCCCTCTAGCGGGGGCCATCCATCCGGTCCAGGGAGGCCCTCTGGCGGGGGCCATCCATCCGGTCCAGGGAGGCCCTCTGGCGGGGGCCATCCATCCGGTCCAGGCGGCCCCTCTGGCGGGGGCCATCCATCTGGTCTAGGCGGGTCCTCTGGCGGGGGCCATCCATCCGGTCCAGGCGGGCCCTCTGGCGGGGACCATCCATCCGGTCCAGGTGGGCCCTCTGGCGGGGGCCATCCATCCGGTCCAGGCGGGCCCTCTGGCGGGGGCCATCCATCCAGTCCAGGCGGGCCCTCTGGCGGGAGCCATCCATCTGGTCTAGGCGGGTCCTCTAGCGGGGGCTATCCATCCGGTCCAGGCGGGCCCTCTGGCGGGGGCCATCCATCCGGTCCAGGTGGACCCTCTGGCGGGGGCCATCCATCCGGTCCAGGCGGGCCCTCTGGCGGGGGCCATCCATCCAGTCCAGGCGGGCCCTCTGGCGGGAGCCATCCATCTGGTCCAGGCGCGGCCAGCGGCGGGCCCTCTGGCGGGCGCCATCCATCCGTTCCAGGGAGGCCCTCTGGCGGGGTTCATCCATCCGGTCCAGGCTGGCCCACTGGCGGGGGCCATCCATCTGGTCTAGGCGGGCCCTCTGGCGGGGGCCATCCATCCGGTCCAGGCGGGCCCTCTGGTGGGGGCCATCCATCCAGTCCAGGTGGGCCCTCTGGCGGGGGCCATCCGGTCCAGGCTGGCCCTCTGGCGGGGGCCATCCATCCGGTCCAGGCAGGCCCTCTGGCGGGGGCCATCCGTCCGGTCCAGGCGGGGGCCATCCATCCGATCCAGGCGGGCACACTGGCGGGGGCCATCCATCCGGTCCAGGCGCGGCCAGCGGCGGGCCGTCTGGCGGGGGCCATCCATCCGGTCCAAGCGCGGCCAGTGGCGGGCTCTCTGAACTTGTGCTCTAAATAAGAACTACGTGGTGCACCAGTACATTGATGATAATTAACATTGTGATTTGTTTTGTATAGCTAGTGTGAGCTCCTTTACACGGCTGCAGCTTGGGTGGTGCTTGAATTTGTGGTGTTACAGATGTATCGATATAAATACAGTTTTCTGTAAAAATGGTAAAGCTTGTTTTGTTTTTATTGCGCGTTCATATAGCAAAAATCTTCATTTTAGCGGCACAGGGTCTATTATATTATATATCTGCAATGTGGCTTGGAGCGAGGGGGTTCATATTGTGTTTGGGGTGTTGATTGTTGTGTACCAGGACTGTCTTTTTTTAATCCCAGTCCGCTCCTGATTAGGGTACATTTCACATGGGGCAAAAATGCTACAGATATTTCGTGCAGACTTTCCACATGGAGAATTCGCAGCATTTACAATATAAGCCATATGGATGAGATTTAATAAATCCCAACTACATCTATGAGTATGTGTAAAAGAAAAGCTGTCTTAGTTGCCCCTGGCAACCAATCACAGTGCAGCTTTTGTTTTGTATTCTGTCCTGGTAAAATGAAAGCTGTGCTGTGATTGGTTGCTAGGGGCAACTAAGACTTTATCTTGTAGACAGTTTCTTAAATCTGCCACATAGTATGGTAAAAAATTGCGTGCAGGATATTTAAAATTGTAGCATGATGACTGTTTGCTGCAGATTTCACTGTTTACAACCAAAAGGGTGAAATTTGCGACAAATACCAAAGTTCAAGACAAAATCCACAACCTCAAACTCTGATTAAAATGACTGATTGCGTAAACATTTTCCATGACTTGATCCCTTACCATTCAAGGTGGTCCCTCCCGCTGGCGGGGGCCATCCATCCGATCCAGGCGCGGCCAGCAGCGGGCCCTCTGGCGGGGGCCATCCATCCGGTCCAGGCGCGGCAAGCGGCGGGCCCTCTGGCGGGGGCCATCCACCCGGTCCGGGCGCGGCCAGCGGCGGGTCCTCTGGCGGGGGCCATCCATCCGGTCCAGGCGCGGCCAGCGGCGGGCCCTTTGGCGGGGCCATCCATCCGGTCCAGGCGCGGCCAGCGGCGGGCCCTCTGGCGGGGGCCATCCATCCGGTCCAGGCGGGCCCTCTGGCGGGGGCCATCCATCCGGTCCAGGTGGGCCCTCTGGCGGGGGCCATCCATCCGGTCCAGGCGGGCCCTCTGGCGGGGGCCATCCATCCGGTCCAGGCGGGCCCTCTGGCGGGGGCCATCCCTGCGGTCCAGGGAGGCCCTCTGGCGGGGGCCATCCATCCGATCCAGGGAGGCCCTCTGGCGGGGGCCATCCATCCGGTCCAGGCGGCCCCTCTAGCAGGGGCCATCCATCTGGTCTAGGCGGACCCTCTGGCGGGGGCCATCCATCCGGTCCAGGCGGGCCCTCTGGCGGGGGCCATCCATCCGGTCCAGGCGGGCCCTCTGGCGGGGGCCATCCATCCGGTCCAGGGAGGCCCTCTGGCGGGGGCCATCCATCCGATCCAGGGAGGCCCTCTGGCGGGGGCCATCCATCCGGTCCAGGCGGCCCCTCGGTTGGGGGCCATCCATCTGGTCTAGGCGGGTCCTCTGGCGGGGGCCATCCATCCGGTCCAGGCGGGCCCTCTGGCGGGGGCCATCCATCCGGTCCAGGTGGGCCCTCTGGCGGGGGCCATCCGGTCCAGGCGGGCCCTCTGGCGGGGGCCATCCATCCGGTCCAGGCAGGCCCTCTGGCGGGGGCCATCCATCCGGTCCAGGTGGGCCCTCTGGCGGGGGCCATCCGGTCCAGGCAGGCCCTCTGGCGGGGGCCATCCATCCGGTCCAGGGAGGCCCTCTGGCGGGGGCCATCCATCCGGTTCAGGCGGGCCCTCTGGCGGGGGCCATCCATCCGGTCCATGCGGGCCCTCTGACGCGGGCCATCCATCCGGTCCTGGCAGGCCCTCTGGCGGGGGCCATCCATCCGGCTCTGGCGCGGCCAGCGGCGGGCCCTCTGGCGGGGGCCATCCATCCGGTCCAGGCGCGGCCAGCGGCGGGCCCTCTGAACTTGTGCTCTAAATAAGAACTACGTGGTGCACCAGTACATTGATGATAATTAACATTGTGATTTGTTTTGTATAGCTAGTGTGAGCTCTTTTACACGGCTGCAGCTTGGGTGGTGCTTGAATTTGTGGTGTTACAGATGTATCGATATAAATACAGTTTTCTGTAAAAATGGTAAAACTTGTTTTGTTTTTATTGCGCGTTCATGTAGCAAAAATCTTCATTTTAGCGGCACAGGGTCTATTATATTATATATCTGCAATGTGGCTTGGAGCGAGGGGGTTCATATAGTATTTGGGGGTGTTGATTGTTGTGTACCAGGACTGTCTTTTTTTAATCCCAGTCCGCTCCTAATTAGGGTACATTTCACATGGGGCAAAAATGCTACAGATATGTCGTGCAGACTTTCCACATGGAGAATTCGCAGCATTTACAATATAAGCCATATGGATGAGATTTAATAAATCCCAACTACATCTATGAGTATGTCTAAAAGAAAAGCTGTCTTAGTTGCCCCTGGCAACCAATCACAGTGCAGCTTTTGTTTTGTATTCTGTCCTGGTAAAATGAAAGCTGTGCTGTGATTGGTTGCTAGGGGCAACTAAGACTTTATCTTGTAGACAGTTTCTTAAATCTGCCACATAGTATGGTAAAAAATTGCGTGCAGGATATTTAAAATTGTAGCATGATGACTGTTTGCTGCAGATTTCACTGTTTACAACCAAAAGGGTGAAATTTGCGACAAATACCAAAGTTCAAGACAAAATCCACAACCTCAAACTCTGATTAAAATGACTGATTGCGTAAACATTTTCCATGAATTGATCCCTTACCATTCAAGGTGGTCCCTCCCGCTGGTGGGGGCCATCCAACCGGTCCACGCGCGGCCAGCGGCGGGCCCTCTGGCGGGGGCCATCCATCCGGTCCAGGCGCGGCCAGCGGCGGGCCCTCTGGCGGGGGCCATCCACCCGGTCCAGGCGCGGCCAGCAGCGGGTCCTCTGGCGGGGGCCATCTATCCGGTCCAGGCGCGGCCAGCGGCGGGCCCTCTGGCGGGGGCCATCCATCTGGTCCAGGCGCGGCCAACGGCGGGCCCTCTGGCGGGGGCCATCCATCCGGTCCAGGCGGGCCCTCTGGCGGGGGCCATCCATCCGGTCCAGGCGGGCCCTCTGGCGGGGGCCATCCATCCGGTCCAGGCGGGCCCTCTGGCGGGGGCCATCCATCCGGTCCAGGCGGGCCCTCTGGCGGGGGCCATCCATCCGGTCCAGGGAGGCCCTCTGGCGGGGGCCATCCATCCGATCCAGGGAGGCCCTCTGGCGGGGGCCATCCATCCGGTCCAGGCGGGCCCTCTGGCGGGGGCCATCCATCCGGTCCAGGGAGGCCCTCTGGCGGGGGCCATCCATCTGGTCTAGGCGGGTCCTCTGGCGGGGGCCATCCATCCGGTCCAGGCGGGCCCTCTGGCGGGGGCCATCCATCCGGTCCAGGTGGGCCCTCTGGCGGGGGCCATCCGATCCAGGCCGGCCCTCTGGCGGGGGCCATCCATCCGGTCCAGGCAGGCCCTCTGGCGGGGGCCATCCATCCGGTCCAGGGAGGCCCTCTGGCGGGGGCCATCCATCCGATCCAGGCGCGGCCAGATGCGGGCCCTCTGGCGGGGGCCATCCATCCGGTCCAGGCGCGGCCAGCGGCGTGCCCTCTGGCGGGGGCCATCCACCCTGTCCAGGCACGGCCAGCGGCGGGTCCTCTGGCGGGGGCCATCCATCTGGTCCAGGCGCGGCCAACGGCGGGCCCTCTGGCGGGGGCCATCCATCCGGTCCAGGCGGGCCCTCTGGCGGGGGCCATCCATCCAATCCAGGCGGGCCCTCTGGCGGGGGCCATCCATCCTGTCCAGGCGGGCCCTCTGGCGGGGGCCATCCATCCCGTCCAGGCGGGCCCTCTGGCGGGGGCCATCCATCCGGTCCAGGGAGGCCCTCTGGCGGGGGCCATCCATCCGGTCCAGGGAGGCCCTCTGGCGGGGGCCATCCATCCGGTCCAGGCGGCCCCTCTGGCGGGGGCCATCCATCTAGTCTAGGCGGGTCCTCTGGCGGGGGCCATCCATCCGGTCCAGGCGGGCCCTCTGGCAGGGGCCATCCATCCGGTCCAGGTGGGCCCTCTGGCGGGGGCCATGCGGTCCAGGCGGGCCCTCTGGCGGGGGCCATCCATCCAGTCCAGGCGGGCCCTCTGGCGGGGGCCATCCATCTGGTCCAGGCGCGGCCAGCGGCGGGCCCTCTAGCGGGGGCCATCCATCCGTTCCAGGGGGGCCCTCTGGCGGGGTTCATCCATCCAGTCCAGGCTGGCCCACTGGCGGGGGCCATCCATCTGGTCTCGGCGGGCCCTCTGGCGGGGGCCATCCATCCGGTCCAGGCGGGCCCTCTGGCGGGGGCCATCCATCCAGTCCAGGTGGGCCCTCTGGCGGGGGCCATCCGGTCCAGGCTGGCCCTCTGGCGGGGGCCATCCATCCGGTCCAGGCGGGCCCTCTGGCGGGGGCCATCCATCCGGTCCAGGCGGGCCCTCTGGCGGGGGCCATCCATCCAGTCCAGGTGGGCCCTCTGGCGGGGGCCATCCGGTCCAGGCTGGCCCTCTGGCGGGGGCCATCCATCCGGTCCAGGCAGGCCCTCTGGCGGGGGCCATCCACCCGGTCCAGGCGCATCCAGCGGCGGGCCCTCTGGCGGGGGCCATCTATCCGGTCCAGGCGCGGCCATCGGCGGGCCCTCTGGCGGGGGCCATCCATCCGGTCCAGGCGCGGCAAGCGGCGGGCCCTCTGGCGGGGGCCATCCATCCGGTCCAAGCGGGCCCTCTGGTGGGGGCCATCCATCCGGTCCAGGCGGGCCCTCTGGCGGGGGCCATCCATCCGGTCCAGGCGGGCCCTCTGGCGGGGGCCATCCATCCGGTCCAGGCGGGCCCTCTGGCGGGGGCCATCCATCCGGTCAAGGCGGGCCCTCTGGCGGGGGCCATCCATCCGGTCCAGGTGGGCCCTCTGGCGGGGGCCATCCGGTCCAGGCGGGCCATCTGGCGGGGGCCATCCATCCGGTCCAGACAGGCCCGCTGGCGGGGGCCATCCATCCGGTCCAGGGAGGCCCTCTGGCGGGGGCCATCCATCCGGTCCAGGCGCGGCCAGCGGCGGGCCCTCTGGCGGGGGCCATCCATCCGGTCCAGGCGCGGCCAGCGGCGGGCCCTCTGGCGGGGGCCATCCACCCTGTCCAGGCGCGGCCAGCGGCGGGTCCTCTGGCGGGGGCCATCCATCTGGTCCAGGCGCGGCCAACGGCGGGCCCTCTGGCGGGGGCCATCCATCCGGTCCAGGCGGGCCCTCTGGCGGGGGCCATCCATCCGGTCCAGGCGGGCCCTCTGGCGGGGGCCATCCATCCGGTCCAGGCGGGCCCTCTGGCGGGGGCCATCCATCCGGTCCAGGCGGGCCCTCTGGCGGGGGCCATCCATCCGGTCCAGGGAGGCCCTCTGGCGGGGGCCATCCATCCGGTCCAGGGAGGCCCTCTGGCGGGGGCCATCCATCCGGTCCAGGCGGCCCCTCTGGCGGGGGCCATCCATCTGGTCTAGGCGGGTCCTCTGGCGGGGGCCATCCATCCGGTCCAGGCGGGCCCTCTGGCGGGGGCCATCCATCCGGTGCAGGTGGGCCCTCTGGCGGGGGCCATCCATCCGGTCCAGGCGGGCCCTCTGGCGGGGGCCATCCATCCAGTCCAGGCGGGCCCTCTGGCGGGAGCCATCCATCTGGTCCAGGCGCGGCCAGCGGCGGGCCCTCTGGCGGGCGCCATCCATCCGTTCCAGGGAGGCCCTCTGGCGGGGTTCATCCATCCGGTCCAGGCTGGCCCACTGGCGGGGGCCATCCATCTGGTCTAGGCGGGCCCTCTGGCGTGGGCCATCCATCCGGTCCAGGCGGGCCCTCTGGCGGGGGCCATTCATCCAGTCCAGGTGGGCCCTCTGGCGGGGGCCATCCGGTCCAGGCTGGCCCTCTGGCGGGGGCCATCCATCCGGTCCAGGCAGGCCCTCTGGCGGGGGCCATCCGTCCGGTCCAGGCGGGGGCCATCCATCCGATCCAGGCGGGCACACTGGCGGGGGCCATCCATCCGGTCCAGGCGCGGCCAGCGGCGGGCCGTCTGGCGGGGGCCATCCATCCGGTCCAGGCGCGGCCAGTGGCGGGCTCTCTGAACTTGTGCTCTAAATAAGAACTACGTGGTGCACCAGTACATTGATGATAATTAACATTGTGATTTGTTTTGTATAGCTAGTGTGAGCTCCTTTACACGGCTGCAGCTTGGGTGGTGCTTGAATTTGTGGTGTTACAGATGTATCGATATAAATACAGTTTTCTGTAAAAATGGTAAAGCTTGTTTTGTTTTTATTGCGCGTTCATATAGCAAAAATCTTCATTTTAGCGGCACAGGGTCTATTATATTATATATCTGCAATGTGGCTTGGAGCGAGGGGGTTCATATTGTGTTTGGGGTGTTGATTGTTGTGTACCAGGACTGTCTTTTTTTAATCCCAGTCCGCTCCTGATTAGGGTACATTTCACATGGGGCAAAAATGCTACAGATATTTCGTGCAGACTTTCCACATGGAGAATTCGCAGCATTTACAATATAAGCCATATGGATGAGATTTAATAAATCCCAACTACATCTATGAGTATGTGTAAAAGAAAAGCTGTCTTAGTTGCCCCTGGCAACCAATCACAGTGCAGCTTTTGTTTTGTATTCTGTCCTGGTAAAATGAAAGCTGTGCTGTGATTGGTTGCTAGGGGCAACTAAGACTTTATCTTGTAGACAGTTTCTTAAATCTGCCACATAGTATGGTAAAAAATTGCGTGCAGGATATTTAAAATTGTAGCATGATGACTGTTTGCTGCAGATTTCACTGTTTACAACCAAAAGGGTGAAATTTGCGACAAATACCAAAGTTCAAGACAAAATCCACAACCTCAAACTCTGATTAAAATGACTGATTGCGTAAACATTTTCCATGACTTGATCCCTTACCATTCAAGGTGGTCCCTCCCGCTGGCGGGGGCCATCCATCCGATCCAGGCGCGGCCAGCAGCGGGCCCTCTGGCGGGGGCCATCCATCGGGTCCGGGCGCGGCCAGCGGCGGGCCCTCTGGCGGGGGCCATCCACCCGGTCCGGGCGCGGCCAGCGGCGGGTCCTCTGGCGGGGGCCATCCATCCGGTCCAGGCGCGGCCAGCGGCGGGCCCTTTGGCGGGGGCCATCCATCCGGTCCAGGCGCGGCCAGCGGCGGGCCCTCTGGCGGGGGCCATCTATCCGGTCCAGGCGGGCCCTCTGGCGGGGGCCATCCATCCGGTCCAGGCGGGCCCTCTGGCGGGGGCCATCCATCCGGTCCAGGCGGGCCCTCTGGCGGGGGCCATCCATCCGGTCCAGGCGGGCCCTCTGGCGGGGGCCATCCCTGCAGTCCAGGGAGGCCCTCTGGCGGGGGCCATCCATCCGATCCAGGGAGGCCCTCTGGCGGGGGCCATCCATCCGGTCCAGGCGGCCCCTCTAGCAGGGGCCATCCATCTGGTCTAGGCGGGCCCTCTGGCGGGGGCCATCCATCCGGTCCAGGCGGGCCCTCTGGCGGGGGCCATCCATCCGGTCCAGGCGGGCCCTCTGGCGGGGGCCATCCATCCGGTCCAGGGAGGCCCTCTGGCGGGGGCCATCCATCCGATCCAGGGAGGCCCTCTGGCGGGGGCCATCCATCCGGTCCAGGCGGCCCCTCGGTTGGGGGCCATCCATCTGGTCTAGGCGGGTCCTCTGGCGGGGGCCATCCATCCGGTCCAGGCGGGCCCTCTGGCGGGGGCCATCCATCCGGTCCAGGTGGGCCCTCTGGCGGGGGCCATCTGGTCTAGGCGGGTCCTCTGGCGGGGGCCATCCATCCGGTCCAGGCGGGCCCTCTGGCGGGGGCCATCCATCCGGTCCAGGTGGGCCCTCTGGCGGGGGCCATCCGGTCCAGGCGGGCCCTCTGGCGGGGGCCATCCATCCGGTCCAGGCAGGCCCTCTGGCGGGGGCCATCCATCCGGTCCAGGTGGGCCCTCTGGCGGGGGCCATCCGGTCCAGGCAGGCCCTCTGGCGGGGGCCATCCATCCGGTCCAGGGAGGCCCTCTGGCGGGGGCCATCCATCCGGTTCAGGCGGGCCCTCTGGCGGGGGCCATCCATCCGGTCCATGCGGGCCCTCTGACGCGGGCCATCCATCCGATCCAGGCGGGCCCTCTGGTGGGGGCCATCCATCCGGTTCAGGCGGGCCCTCTGGCGGGGGCCATCCATCCGGTCCATGCGGGCCCTCTGACGCGGGCCATCCATCCGGTCCTGGCAGGCCCTCTGGCGGGGGCCATCCGGTCCAGGCGCGGCCAGCGGCGCGCCCTCTGAACTTGTGCTCTAAATAAGAACTACGTGGTGCACCAGTACATTGATGATAATTAACATTGTGATTTGTTTTGTATAGCTAGTGTGAGCTCCTTTACACGGCTGCAGCTTGGGTGGTGCTTGAATTTGTGGTGTTACAGATGTATCGATATAAATACAGTTTTCTGTAAAAATGGTAAAGCTTGTTTTGTTTTTATTGCGCGTTCATATAGCAAAAATCTTCATTTTAGCGGCACAGGGTCTATTATATTATATATCTGCAATGTGGCTTGGAGCGAGGGGGTTCATATTGTGTTTGGGGTGTTGATTGTTGTGTACCAGGACTGTCTTTTTTTAATCCCAGTCCGCTCCTGATTAGGGTACATTTCACATGGGGCAAAAATGCTACAGATATTTCGTGCAGACTTTCCACATGGAGAATTCGCAGCATTTACAATATAAGCCATATGGATGAGATTTAATAAATCCCAACTACATCTATGAGTATGTGTAAAAGAAAAGCTGTCTTAGTTGCCCCTGGCAACCAATCACAGTGCAGCTTTTGTTTTGTATTCTGTCCTGGTAAAATGAAAGCTGTGCTGTGATTGGTTGCTAGGGGCAACTAAGACTTTATCTTGTAGACAGTTTCTTAAATCTGCCACATAGTATGGTAAAAAATTGCGTGCAGGATATTTAAAATTGTAGCATGATGACTGTTTGCTGCAGATTTCACTGTTTACAACCAAAAGGGTGAAATTTGCGACAAATACCAAAGTTCAAGACAAAATCCACAACCTCAAACTCTGATTAAAATGACTGATTGCGTAAACATTTTCCATGACTTGATCCCTTACCATTCAAGGTGGTCCCTCCCGCTGGCGGGGGCCATCCATCCGATCCAGGCGCGGCCAGCAGCGGGCCCTCTGGCGGGGGCCATCCATCGGGTCCGGGCGCGGCCAGCGGCGGGCCCTCTGGCGGGGGCCATCCACCCGGTCCGGGCGCGGCCAGCGGCGGGTCCTCTGGCGGGGGCCATCCATCCGGTCCAGGCGCGGCCAGCGGCGGGCCCTTTGGCGGGGGCCATCCATCCGGTCCAGGCGCGGCCAGCGGCGGGCCCTCTGGCGGGGGCCATCTATCCGGTCCAGGCGGGCCCTCTGGCGGGGGCCATCCATCCGGTCCAGGCGGGCCCTCTGGCGGGGGCCATCCATCCGGTCCAGGCGGGCCCTCTGGCGGGGGCCATCCATCCGGTCCAGGCGGGCCCTCTGGCGGGGGCCATCCCTGCAGTCCAGGGAGGCCCTCTGGCGGGGGCCATCCATCCGATCCAGGGAGGCCCTCTGGCGGGGGCCATCCATCCGGTCCAGGCGGCCCCTCTAGCAGGGGCCATCCATCTGGTCTAGGCGGGCCCTCTGGCGGGGGCCATCCATCCGGTCCAGGCGGGCCCTCTGGCGGGGGCCATCCATCCGGTCCAGGCGGGCCCTCTGGCGGGGGCCATCCATCCGGTCCAGGGAGGCCCTCTGGCGGGGGCCATCCATCCGATCCAGGGAGGCCCTCTGGCGGGGGCCATCCATCCGGTCCAGGCGGCCCCTCGGTTGGGGGCCATCCATCTGGTCTAGGCGGGTCCTCTGGCGGGGGCCATCCATCCGGTCCAGGCGGGCCCTCTGGCGGGGGCCATCCATCCGGTCCAGGTGGGCCCTCTGGCGGGGGCCATCCGGTCCAGGCGGGCCCTCTTGCGGGGGCCATCCATCCGGTCCAGGCAGGCCCTCTGGCGGGGGCCATCCATCCGGTCCAGGTGGGCCCTCTGGCGGGGGCCATCCGGTCCAGGCAGGCCCTCTGGCGGTGGCCATCCATCCGGTCCAGGGAGGCCCTCTGGCGGGGGCCATCCATCCCATCCAGGCGGGCCCTCTGGCGGGGGCCATCCATCCGGGTCCAGGCGGGCCCTCTGGCGGGGCCATCCATCCGAACCAGGCGGGCCCTCTGGTGGGGGCCATCCATCCGGTTCAGGCGGGCCCTCTGGCGGGGGCCATCCATCCGGTCCATGCGGGCCCTCTGACGCGGGCCATCCATCCGGTCCTGGCAGGCCCTCTGGCGGGGGCCATCCGTCCGGCTCTGGCGCGGCCAGCGGCGGGCCCTCTGGCGGGGGCCATCCGGTCCAGGCGCGGCCAGCGGCGCGCCCTTCGAACTTGTGCTCTAAATAAGAACTACGTGGTGCACCAGTACATTGATGATAATTAACATTGTGATTTGTTTTGTATAGCTAGTGTGAGCTCCTTTACACGGCTGCAGCTTGGGTGGTGCTTGAATTTGTGGTGTTACAGATGTATCGATATAAATACAGTTTTCTGTAAAAATGGTAAAACTTGTTTTGTTTTTATTGCGCGTTCATATAGCAAAAATCTTCATTTTAGCGGCACAGGGTCTATTATATTATATATCTGCAATGTGACTTGGAGCGAGGGGGTTCATATAGTATTTGGGGTGTTGATTGTTGTGTACCAGGACTGTCTTTTTTTAATCCCAGTCCGCTCCTGATTAGGGTACATTTCACATGGGGCAAAAATGCTACAGATATTTCGTGCAGACTTTCCACATGGAGAATTCGCAGCATTTACAATATAAGCCATATGGATGAGATTTAATAAATCCCAACTACATCTATGAGTATGTGTAAAAGAAAAGCTGTCTTAGTTGCCCCTGGCAACCAATCACAGTGCAGCTTTTGTTTTGTATTCTGTCCTGGTAAAATGAAAGCTGTGCTGTGATTGGTTGCTAGGGGCAACTAAGACTTTATCTTGTAGACAGTTTCTTAAATCTGCCACATAGTATGGTAAAAAATTGCGTGCAGGATATTTAAAATTGTAGCATGATGACTGTTTGCTGCAGATTTCACTGTTTACAACCAAAAGGGTGAAATTTGCGACAAATACCAAAGTTCAAGACAAAATCCACAACCTCAAACTCTGATTAAAATGACTGATTGCGTAAACATTTTCCATGACTTGATCCCTTACCATTCAAGGTGGTCCCTCCCGCTGGCGGGGGCCATCCATCCGATCCAGGCGCGGCCAGCAGCGGGCCCTCTGGCGGGGGCCATCCATCCGGTCCAGGCGCGGCCAGCGGCGGGCCCTCTGGCGGGGGCCATCCACCCGGTCCGGGCGCGGCCAGCGGCGGGTCCTCTGGCGGGGGCCATCCATCCGGTCCAGGCGCGGCCAGCGGCGGGCCCTTTGGCGGGGGCCATCCATCCGGTCCAGGCGGGCCCTCTGGCGGGGGCCATCCATCCGGTCCAGGCGGGCCCTCTGGCGGGGGCCATCCATCCGGTCCAGGTGGGCCCTCTGGCGGGGGCCATCCATCCGGTCCAGGCGGGCCCTCTGGCGGGGGCCATCCGGTCCAGGCGGGCCCTCTGGCGGGGGCCATCCCTGCGGTCCAGGGAGGCCCTCTGGCGGGGGCCATCCATCCGATCCAGGGAGGCCCTCTGGCGGGGGCCATCCATCCGCTCCAGGCGGCCCCTCTAGCAGGGGCCATCCATCTGGTCTAGGCGGACCCTCTGGCGGGGGCCATCCATCCGGTCCAGGCGGGCCCTCTGGCGGGGGCCATCCATCCGGTCCAGGCGGGCCCTCTGGCGGGGGCCATCCATCCGGTCCAGGGAGGCCCTCTGGCGGGGGCCATCCATCCGATCCAGGGAGGCCCTCTGGCGGGGGCCATCCATCCGGTCCAGGCGGCCCCTCGGTTGGGGGCCATCCATCTGGTCTAGGCGGGTCCTCTGGCGGGGGCCATCCATCCGGTCCAGGCGGGCCCTCTGGCGGGGGCCATCCATCCGGTCCAGGTGGGCCCTCTGGCGGGGGCCATCCGGTCCAGGCGGGCCCTCTGGCGGGGGCCATCCATCCGGTCCAGGCAGGCCCTCTGGCGGGGGCCATCCATCCGGTCCAGGTGGGCCCTCTGGCGGGGGCCATCCGGTCCAGGCAGGCCCTCTGGCGGGGGCCATCCATCCGGTCCAGGGAGGCCCTCTGGCGGGGGCCATCCATCCGGTTCAGGCGGGCCCTCTGGCGGGGGCCATCCATCCGGTCCATGCGGGCCCTCTGACGCGGGCCATCCATCCGATCCAGGCGGGCCCTCTGGTGGGGGCCATCCATCCGGTTCAGGCGGGCCCTCTGGCGGGGGCCATCCATCCGGTCCATGCGGGCCCTCTGACGCGGGCCATCCATCCGGTCCTGGCAGGCCCTCTGGCGGGGGCCATCCGGTCCAGGCGCGGCCAGCGGCGCGCCCTCTGAACTTGTGCTCTAAATAAGAACTACGTGGTGCACCAGTACATTGATGATAATTAACATTGTGATTTGTTTTGTATAGCTAGTGTGAGCTCCTTTACACGGCTGCAGCTTGGGTGGTGCTTGAATTTGTGGTGTTACAGATGTATCGATATAAATACAGTTTTCTGTAAAAATGGTAAAACTTGTTTTGTTTTTATTGCGCGTTCATATAGCAAAAATCTTCATTTTAGCGGCACAGGGTCTATTATATTATATATCTGCAATGTGGCTTGGAGCGAGGGGGTTCATATTGTGTTTGGGGTGTTGATTGTTGTGTACCAGGACTGTCTTTTTTTAATCCCAGTCCGCTCCTGATTAGGGTACATTTCACATGGGGCAAAAATGCTACAGATATTTCGTGCAGACTTTCCACATGGAGAATTCGCAGCATTTACAATATAAGCCATATGGATGAGATTTAATAAATCCCAACTACATCTATGAGTATGTGTAAAAGAAAAGCTGTCTTAGTTGCCCCTGGCAACCAATCACAGTGCAGCTTTTGTTTTGTATTCTGTCCTGGTAAAATGAAAGCTGTGCTGTGATTGGTTGCTAGGGGCAACTAAGACTTTATCTTGTAGACAGTTTCTTAAATCTGCCACATAGTATGGTAAAAAATTGCGTGCAGGATATTTAAAATTGTAGCATGATGACTGTTTGCTGCAGATTTCACTGTTTACAACCAAAAGGGTGAAATTTGCGACAAATACCAAAGTTCAAGACAAAATCCACAACCTCAAACTCTGATTAAAATGACTGATTGCGTAAACATTTTCCATGAATTGATCCCTTACCATTCAAGGTGGTCCCTCCCGCTGGTGGGGGCCATCCATCCGGTCCACGCGCGGCCAGCGGCGGGCCCTCTGGCGGGGGCCATCCATCCGGTCCAGGCGCGGCCAGCGGCGGGCCCTCTGGCGGGGGCCATCCACCCGGTCCAGGCGCGGCCAGCGGCGGGTCCTCTGGCGGGGGCCATCTATCCGGTCCAGGCGCGGCCAGCGGCGGGCCCTCTGGCGGGGGCCATCCATCTGGTCCAGGCGCGGCCAACGGCGGGCCCTCTGGCGGGGGCCATCCATCCGATCCAGGCGGGCCCTCTGGCGGGGGCCATCCATCCGGTCCAGGCGGGCCCTCTGGCGGGGGCCATCCATCCGGTCCAGGCGGGCCCTCTTGCGGGGGCCATCCATCCGGTCCAGGCGGGCCCTCTGGCGGGGGCCATCCATCCGGTCCAGGGAGGCCCTCTGGCGGGGGCCATCCATCCGATCCAGGGAGGCCCTCTGGCGGGGGCCATCCATCCGGTCCAGGCGGGCCCTCTGGCGGGGGCCATCCATCCGGTCCAGGGAGGCCCTCTGGCGGGGGCCATCCATCTGGTCTAGGCGGGTCCTCTGGCGGGGGCCATCCATCCGGTCCAGGCGGGCCCTCTGGCGGGGGCCATCCATCCGGTCCAGGTGGGCCCTCTGGCGGGGGCCATCCGATCCAGGCGGGCCCTCTGGCGGGGGCCATCCATCCGGTCCAGGCAGGCCCTCTGGCGGGGGCCATCCATCCAGTCCAGGGAGGCCCTCTGGCGGGGGCCATCCATCCGATCCAGGCGGGCCAGCGGCGGGCCCTCTGGCGGGGGCCGTCCATCTGGTCCAGGCGCGGCCAGCGGCGGGCCCTCTGGCGGGGGCCATCCACCCTGTCCAGGCGCGGCCAGCGGCGGGTCCTCTGGCGGGGGCCATCCATCTGGTCCAGGCGCGGCCAACGGCGGGCCCTCTGGCGGGGGCCATCCATCCGGTCCAGGCGGGCCCTCTGGCGGGGGCCATCCATCCAATCCAGGCGGGCCCTCTGGCGGGGGCCATCCATCCTGTCCAGGCGGGCCCTCTGGCGGGGGCCATCCATCCGGTCCAGGCGCGGCCAGCGGCGGGCCCTCTGGCGGGGGCCATTCATCCGGTCCAGTGGCGGGCCCTCTGGCGGGGGCCATCCATCCGTTCCAGGGAGGCCCTCTGGCGGGGTTCATCCATCCGGTCCAGGCTGGCCCACTGGCGGGGGCCATCCATCTGGTCTAGGCGGGCCCTCTGGCGGGGGCCATCCATCCGGCCCAGGCGGGCCCTCTGGCGGGGGCCATCCATCCTGTCCAGGTGGGCCCTCTGGCGGGGGCCATCCGGTCCAGGCTGGCCCTCTGGCGGGGGCCATCCATCCGGTCCAGGCAGGCCCTCTGGCGGGGGCCATCCATCCGGTCCAGGCTGGCCCTCTGGCGGGGGCCATCCGTCCGGTCCAGGCGGGGGCCATCCATCCGATCCAGGCGGGCACACTGGCAGGGGCCATCCATCCGGTCCAGGCGCGGCCAGTGGCGGGCCGTCTGGCGGGGGCCATCCATCCGGTCCAGGCGCGGCCAGTGGCGGGCTCTCTGAACTTGTGCTCTAAATAAGAACTACGTGGTGCACCAGTACATTGATGATAATTAACATTGTGATTTGTTTTGTATAGCTAGTGTGAGCTCCTTTACACGGCTGCAGCTTGGGTGGTGCTTGAATTTGTGGTGTTACAGATGTATCGATATAAATACAGTTTTCTGTAAAAATGGTAAAGCTTGTTTTGTTTTTATTGCGCGTTCATATAGCAAAAATCTTTATTTTAGCGGCACAGGGTCTATTATATTATATATCTGCAATGTGGCTTGGAGCGAGGGGGTTCATATTGTGTTTGGGGTGTTGATTGTTGTGTACCAGGACTGTCTTTTTTTAATCCCAGTCCGCTCCTGATTAGGGTACATTTCACATGGGGCAAAAATGCTACAGATATTTCGTGCAGACTTTCCACATGGAGAATTCGCAGCATTTACAATATAAGCCATATGGATGAGATTTAATAAATCCCAACTACATCTATGAGTATGTGTAAAAGAAAAGCTGTCTTAGTTGCCCCTGGCAACCAATCACAGTGCAGCTTTTGTTTTGTATTCTGTCCTGGTAAAATGAAAGCTGTGCTGTGATTGGTTGCTAGGGGCAACTAAGACTTTATCTTGTAGACAGTTTCTTAAATCTGCCACATAGTATGGTAAAAAATTGCGTGCAGGATATTTAAAATTGTAGCATGATGACTGTTTGCTGCAGATTTCACTGTTTACAACCAAAAGGGTGAAATTTGCGACAAATACCAAAGTTCAAGACAAAATCCACAACCTCAAACTCTGATTAAAATGACTGATTGCGTAAACATTTTCCATGAATTGATCCCTTACCATTCAAGGTGGTCCCTCCCGCTGGCGGGGGCCATCCATTCGGTCCAGGCGCGGCCAGCGGCGGGCCCTCTGGCGGGGGCCATCCATCCGGTCCAGGCGCGGCCAGCGGCGGGCCCTCTGGCGGGGGCCATCCACCCGGTCCAGGCGCGGCCAGCGGCGGGCCCTCTGGTGGGGGCCATCCATCCGGTCCGGGAGCGGCCAGCGCCGGGCCCTCTGGCGGGGGCCATCCATCCGGTCTAGGCACGGCCAGTGGCGGTCCCTCTGGCGGGGGCCATCCATCTGGTCCAGGCGCGGGCATCGGCGGGCCCTCTGGCGGGGGCCATCCATCCGGTCTAGGCGCGGCCAGCGGCGGGCCCTCTGGCGGGGGCCATCCATCTGGTCCAGGTGGGCCCTCTGGCGGGGGCCATCCATCCGGTCCAGGTGGGCCCTCTGGCGGGGGCCAGCCATCCGGTGCAGGCGGGCCCTCTGGCGGGGGCCATCCATCCGGTCCATATGGATGAGATTTAATAAATCCCAACTACATCTATGAGTATGTGTAAAAGAAAAGCTGTCTTAGTTGCCTTTGGCAACCAATCACAGTGCAGCTTTTGTTTTGTATTCTGTCCTGGTAAAATGAAAGCTGTGCTGTGATTGGTTGCTAGGGGCAACTAAGACTTTATCTTGTAGACAGTTTCTTAAATCTGCCACATAGTATGGTAAAAAATTGCGTGCAGGATATTTAAAATTGCAGCATGATGACTGTTTGCTGCAGATTTCACTGTTTACAACCAAAAGGGTGAAATTTGCGACAAATACCAAAGTTCAAGACAAAATCCACAACCTCAAACTCTGATTAAAATGACTGATTGCGTAAACATTTTCCATGAATTGATCCCTTACCATTCAAGGTGGTCCCTCCCGCTGGCGGGGGCCATCCATCCGATCCAGGCGCGGCCAGAGGCGGGCCCTCTGGCGGGGGCCATCCATCTGGTCCAGGCGCGGCCAGCGGCGGGCCCTCTGGCGGAGGCCATCCACCCGGTCCAGGCGCGGCCAGCGGCGGGTCCTCTGGCGGGAGCCATCTATCCGGTCCAGGCGCTGCCAGCAGCGGGCCCTCTGGCGGGGGCCATCCATCCGGTCCAGGCACGGCCAGCGGCGGGCCCTCTGGCGGGGGCCATCCATCCGGTCCAGGCGGGCCCTCTGGCGGGGGCCATCCATCCGGTCCAGGCGGGCCCTCTGGCGGGGGCCATCCATCCGGTCCAGGCGGGCCCTCTGGCGGGGGCCATCCATCCGGTCCAGGTGGGCCCTCTGGCGGGGGCCATCCATCCGGTCCAGGCGGGCCCTCTGGCGGGGGCCATTCATCCGGTCCAGGGAGGCCCTTTGGCGGGGGCCATCCATCCGGTCCAGGGAGGCCCTCTGGCGGGGGCCATCCATCCGGTCCAGGCGGACCCTCTGGCGGGGGCCATCCATCTGGTCTAGGCGGGTCCTCTGGCGGGGGCCATCCATCTGGTCTAGGCGGGCCCTCTGGCGGGGGCCATCCGTCCGGTCCAGGCGAGCCCTCTGGCGGGGGCCATCCATCCGGTCCAGGCGGGCCCTCTGGCGGGGGCCATCCATCCGGTCCAGGCGGGCCCTCTGGCGGGGGCCATCCATCCGGTCCAGGCGGGCCCTCTGGCGGGGGCCATCCATCCGGTCCAGGCGGGCCCTCTGGCGGGGGCCATCCATCCGGTCCAGGCGGGCCCTCTGGCGGGGGCCATCCATCCGGTCCAGGTGGGCCCTCTGGCGGGGGCCATCCATCCGGTCCAGGCGGGCCCTCTGGCGGGGGCCATCCATCCGGTCCGGGCGGGCCCTCTGGCGGGGGCCATTCATCCGGTCCAGGGAGGCCCTTTGGCGGGGGCCATCCATCCGGTCCAGGGAGGCCCTCTGGCGGGGGCCATCCATCCGGTCCAGGCAGGCCCTCTGGCGGGGGCCATCCATCCGGTCCAGGCGGGCCCTCTGGCGGGGGCCATCCATCCTGTCCCGGCGGGCCCTCTGGTGGGGGCCATCCATCTGGTCCAGGCGGGCCCTCTGGCGGGGGCCATCCGTCCGGTCCAGGCGAGCCCTCTGGCGGGGGCCATCCATCCGGTCCAGGCATGCCATCTTGCGGGGGTCATCCATCCGGTCCAGGCGGGCCCTCTGGCGGGGGCCATCCATCCGGTCCAGGCGGGCCCTCTGGCGGGGGCCATCCATCCGGTCCAGGCGCGGCCCACGGCGGGCCCTCTGGCGGGGGCCATCCATCCGGTCCAGGAGCGGCCCGCAGCGGGCCCTCTGGCGGGGGCCATCCATCCGGTCCAGGCGCGGCGGGCCCTCTGGCGGGGGCCATCCATCCGGTCCAGGCGGGCCCTCTGGCGGGGGCCATCCATCCGGTCCAGGCGGGCCCTCTGGCGGGGGCCATCCATCCGGTCCAGGCGGGCCCTCTGGCGGGGGCCATCCGGTGCAGGCGGGCCCTCTGGCGTGGGCCATCCATCAGGTCCAGGCGGGCCCTCTGGCGGGGGCCATCCATCCGGTCCAGGGAGGCCCTCTGGCGGGGCCATCCATCCGGTCCAGGCGAGCCCTCTGGCAGGGGCCATCCATCCGGTCCAGGCGGGCCCTCTGGCGGGGGCCATCCATCCGGTCCATGCGGGCCCTCTGGCGGAGGCCATCCGTCCGGTCCAGGCACGGCCAGCGGCGGTCCCTCTGGCGGGGTCCAGGTGGGCCCTCTGGCGGGGGCCATCCATCCGGTCCAGGCTGGCCCTCTGGCAGGGGCCATCCATCTGGTACAGGCGCGGCCAGCGGCAGGCCCTCTGGCGGGGGCCATCGATCCGGTCCAGGCAGACGCTCTGGCGGGGGCCATCGATCCGGTCCAGGCGGGCCCTCTGGCGGGGGCCATCCATCCGGTCCAGGCGGGCCCTCTGGCGGGGGCCATCCATCCGGTCCAGGCGGGCCCTCTGGCGGGGGCCATCCATCCGGTCCAGGCGGGCCCTCTGGCGTGGGCCATCCATCCGATCCAGGCGGGCCCTCTGGCGGGGGCAATCCATCCGATCCAGGCGGGCCCTCTGGCGGGGACCATCCGTCCGGTCCAGGCGGGCCCTCTGGCAGGGGCCATCCACCCGATCCAGGCGCGGCCCGCGGCGGGCCCTCTGGCGGGGGCCATCCATCTGGTCCAGGCGCGGCCAGCGGCGTGCCCTCTGGCGGGGGCCATTCATCCGGTCCAGTGGCGGGCCCTCTGGCGGGGGCCATCCATCCGGTCCAGGCGCAGCCAGTGGGGGGCCCTCTGGTGGGGGCCATCCATCCGATCCAGGCGGGCCCTCTGGCGGGGGCCATCCATCCGGTCCAGGCGGGCCCTCTGGCGGGGGCCATCCATCCGGTCCAGGCGGGCCCTCTGGCGGGGGCCATCCATCCGGTCCAGGCGGGCCCTCTGGCGGGGGCCATCCATCCGGTCCAGGGAGGCCCTCTGGCGGGGGCCATCCATCCGATCCAGGGAGGCCCTCTGGAGGGGGCCATCCATCCGGTCCAGGCGGCCCCTCTGGCGGGGGCCATCCATCTGGTCTAGGCGGGTCCTCTGGAAGGGGCCATTCATCCGGTCCAGGCGGGCCCTCTGGCGGGGGCCATCCATCAGGTCCAGGTGGGCCCTCTGGCGGGGGCCATCCGGTCCAGGCGGGCCCTCTGGCGGGGGCCATCCATCCGGTCCAGGCAGGCCCTCTGGCGGGGCCATCCATCCGGTCCAGGTGGGCCTTCTGGTGGGGGCCATCCGGTCCAGGCGGGCCCTCTGGTGGCGGCCATCCATCCGGTCCAGGCAGGCCCTCTGGCGGGGGCCATCCATCGGGTCCAGGGAGGCCCTCTGGCGGGGGCCATCCATCCGGTCCAGGCGGGCCCTCTGGCGGGGGCCATCCATCCGGGTCCAGGCGGGTCCTCTGGCTAAGGCCATCCATCCGGTCCAGGCGGGCCCTCTGGCGGGGGCCATCCATCCGGTCCATGCGGGCCCTCTGACGGGGGCCATCCATCCGGTCCAGGCGGGCCCTCGGGCAGGGGCCATCCATCCGGCTCTGGCGCGGCCAGCGGCGGGCCCTCTGGCGGGGGCCATCCATCCGGTCCAGGCGCGGCCAGCGGCGGGCCCTCTGAACTTCTGCTCTAAATAAGAACTACGTGGTGCACCAGTACATTGATGATAATTAACATTGTGATTTGTTTTGTATAGCTAGTGTGAGCTCCTTTACACGGCTGCAGCTTGGGTGGTGCTTGAATTTGTGGTGTTACAGATGTATCGATATAAATACAGTTTTCTGTAAAAATGGTAAAACTTGTTTTGTTTTTATTGCGCGTTCATATAGCAAAAATCTTCATTTTAGCGGCACAGGGTCTATTATATTATATATCTGCAATGTGGCTTGGAGCGAGGGGGTTCATATAGTATTTGGGGTGTTGATTGTTGTGTACCAGGACTGTCTTTTTTTAATCCCAGTTCGCTCCTGATTAGGGTACATTTCACATGGGGCAAAAATGCTACAGATATTTCGTGCAGACTTTCCACATGGAGAATTCGCAGCATTTACAATATAAGCCATATGGATGAGATTTAATAAATCCCAACTACATCTATGAGTATGTGTAAAAGAAAAGCTGTCTTAGTTGCCCCTGGCAACCAATCACAGTGCAGCTTTTGTTTTGTATTCTGTCCTGGTAAAATGAAAGCTGTGCTGTGATTGGTTGCTAGGGGCAACTAAGACTTTATCTTGTAGACAGTTTCTTAAATCTGCCACATAGTATGGTAAAAAATAGCGTGCAGGATATTTAAAATTGTAGCATGATGACTGTTTGCTGCAGATTTCACTGTTTACAACCAAAAGGGTGAAATTTGCGACAAATACCAAAGTTCAAGACAAAATCCACAACCACAAACTCTGATTAAAATGACTGATTGCGTAAACATTTTCCATGAATTGATCCCTTACCATTCAAGGTGGTCCCTCCCGCTGGAGGGGGCCATCCATCCGATCCAGGCGCGGTAAGAGGCGGGCCCTCTGGCGGGGGCCATCCTTCCGGTCCAGGCGCGGCCAGCGGCGGGCCCTTTGGCGGGGGCCATCCATCCGGTCCAGGCGGGCTTTCTGGCGGGGGCCATCCATCCGGTCCAGGCGGGCCCTCTGGCGGGGGCCATCCATCCGGTCCAGGCGGGCCCTCTGGTGGAGGCCATCCATCCGGTCCAGGCGGGCCCTCTGGCGGGGGCCATCCATCCGGTCCAGGGAGGCCCTCTGGCGGGGGCCATCCATCCGATCCAGGGAGGCCCTCTGGCGGGGGCCATCCATCCGGTCCAGGTGGCCCCTCTGGCGGGGGCCATCCATCTGGTCTAGGCGGGTCCTCTGGCGGGGGCCATCCATCCGGTCCAGGCGGGCCCTCTGGCGTGGGCCATCCGGTCCAGGCGGGCCCTCTGGCGGGGGCCATCCATCCGGTCCAGGCAGGCCCGCTGGCGGGGGCCATCCATCCGGTCCAGGGAGGCCCTCTGGCGGGGGCCATCCATCCGATCCAGGCGCGGCCAGCGGCGGGCCCCCTGGCGGGGGCCACCCATCCGGTCCAGGTGGGCCCTCTGGCGCGGGCCATCCGGTCCAGGCGGGCCCTCTGGCGGCGGCCATCCATCCGGTCCAGGCAGGCCCTCTGGCGGGGGCCATCCATCGGGTCCAGGGAGGCCCTCTGGCGGGGGCCATCCATCCGGTCCAGGCGGGCCCTCTGGCGGGGGCCATCCATCCGGGTCCAGGCGGGCCCTCTGGCTAAGGCCATCCATCCGGTCCATGCGGGCCCTCTGACGGGGGCCATCCATCTGGTCCAGGCGGGCCCTCTGGCGGGGGCCATCCATCCGGCTCTGGCGCGGCCAGCGGCGGGCCCTCTGGCGGGGGCCATCCATCCGGTCCAGGCGCGGCCAGCGGCGGGCCCTCTGAACTTGTGCTCTAAATAAGAACTACGTGGTGCACCAGTACATTGATGATAATTAACATTGTGATTTGTTTTGTATAGCTAGTGTGAGCTCCTTTACACGGCTGCAGCTTGGGTGGTGCTTGAATTTGTGGTGTTACAGATGTATCGATATTAATACAGTTTTCTGTAAAAATGGTAAAACTTGTTTTGTTTTTATTGCGCGTTCATATAGCAAAAATCTTCATTTTAGCGGCACAGGGTCTATTATATTATATATCTGCAATGTGGCTTGGAGCGAGGGGGTTCATATAGTATTTGGGGTGTTGATTGTTGTGTACCAGGACTGTCTTTTTTTAATCCCAGTCCGCTCCTGATTAGGTTACATTTCACATGGGGCAAAAATGCTACAGATATTTCGTGCAGACTTTCCACATGGAGAATTCGCAGCATTTACAATATAAGCCATATGGATGAGATTTAATAAATCCCAACTACATCTATGAGTATGTGTAAAAGAAAAGCTGTCTTAGTTGCCCCTGGCAACCAATCACAGTGCAGCTTTTGTTTTGTATTCTGTCCTGGTAAAATGAAAGCTGTGCTGTGATTGGTTGCTAGGGGCAACTAAGACTTTATCTTGTAGACAGTTTCTTAAATCTGCCACATAGTATGGTAAAAAATTGCGTGCAGGATATTTAAAATTGTAGCATGATGACTGTTTGCTGCAGATTTCACTGTTTACAACCAAAAGGGTGAAATTTGCGACAAATACAAAGTTCAAGACAAAATCCACAACCTCAAACTCTGATTAAAATGACTGATTGCGTAAACATTTTCCATGAATTGATCCCTTACCATTCAAGGTGGTTTCTCCCGCTGGCGGGGGCCATCCATCCGGTCAAGGCGCGGCCAGCGGCAGGCCCTCTGGCGGGGGCCATTCATCCGATCCAGCGGCGGGCCCTCTGGCGGGGGCCATCCATCCGGTCCAAGCGCGGCCAGCGGCGGGCCCTCTGGCGGGGGCCATCCTTACGGTCCAGGCGCGGCCAGCGGCGGGCCCTCTGGCGAGGGCCATCCGTCCGGTCCAGGCGCGGCGGGCCCTCTGGCGGGGGCCATCCATCCGGTCCAGGCGGGCCCTCTGGCGGGGGCCATCCATCCGGTCCAGGCAGGCCCTCTGGCGGGGGCCATCCGTCCGGTCCAGGCGGGCCCTCTGGCGGGGGCCACCCATCTGGTCCAGGCGGGCCCTCTGGCGGGGGCCATCCATCCGGTCCTGGTGGGCCCTCTGGCGGGGTCCATCCGCTCCAGGCGGGCCCTCTGGCGGGGGGCCATCCATCCGGGTCCAGGCGGGCCCTCTGGCGGGGGCCATCCATCCGGTCCCGGCGGGCCCTTTGGCGGGGGCCATCCATTCGGTCCAGACGGGCCCTCTGGCGGGGGCCATCCATCCGGTCCAGGCGGGCCCTCTGGCGGGGTCCATCCATAAGGTCCAGGCGGGCCCTCTGGCGGGGGCCATCCATTCGGTCCAGGCGGGCCCTCTGGCGGGGGCCATCCATCCGGTCCAGGCGGGCCCTCTGGCGGGGGCCATCCATCCGGTCCAGGCGGGCCCTCTGGCGGGGGCCATCCATCCGGGTCCAGGCGGGCCCTCTTGCTGGGGCCATCCATCCGGTCCAGGCGGGCCCTCTGGCGGGGGCCATCCATTCAGTCCAGACGGGCCCTCTGGCGGGGGCCATCCATCCGGTCCATGCGGGCCCTCTGACGGGGGCCATCCATCCGGTCCAGGCGGGCCCACTGGCGGGGGCCATCCATCCGGTCCAGGCGCGGCCAGCGGTGGGCCCTCTTGTGGGGGCCATCCATCCGGTCCAGGCGCGGCCAGCGGCGGGCCCTCTTGTGGGGGCCATCCATCCGGTCCAGGCGCGGCCAGCGGCGGGCCCTCTGGCGGGGGCCACCCATCCGGTCCAGGCGCGGCCAGCGGCGGGCCCTCTGGCGGGGGCCATCCATCCGGTCCAGGCGCGGCCAGCGGCGGGCCCTCTGGCGGGGGCCATCCATACGGTCCAGGCACGGCCAGCGGCGGGCCCTCTGGCGGGGGCCATCCGTCCGGTCCAGGCGCGACCAGCGGCGGGCCCTCAGGCGGGGGCCATCCAGTACAGGCGAGCCCTCTGGCGGGGGCCATCCATCAGCTCCATGCGGGCCCTCTGGCGGGGGCCATCCATCCGGTCCAGGCGGGCCCTCTGGCGGGTGCCATCCTTTCGGTCCAGGCGGGCCCTCTGGCGGGGGCCATCCATCCGGTCCAGGGGGGCCCTCTGGCGGGGGCCATCCATCCGGTCAAGGCGGGCCCTCTGGCGGGGGCCATCCATCCGGTCCAGGCGGACCCTTTGGCGGGGGCCATCCATCCGGTCCAGGCGGGCCCTTTGGCGTGGGCCATCCATTCGGTCCAGACGGGCCCTCTGGCGGGGGCCATCCATCCGGTCCAGGCGGGCCCTCTGGCGGGGTCCATCCATAAGGTCCAGGCGGGCCCTCTGGCGGGGGCCATCCGTTCGGTCCAGGCGGGACCTCTGGCGGGGGCCATCCATCCGGTCCTGGCGGGCCCTCTGGCGGGGGCCATACATCCGGTCCAGGCGGGCCCTCTGGCGGGGGCCATCCATCCGGTCCAGGCGGGCCCTCTGGCGGGGGCCATCCATCCGGTCCAGGCAGGCCCTCTGGCGGGGGCCATACATCCGGTCCAGGCGGGCCAACTGGCGGGGCCATCCATCCAGTCCAGGCGGGCCCTCTGGCGGGGGCCATCTATCCGATCCAGGCGGGCCCTCTGGCGGCGCCCATCCATCCGGTCCAGGCGGGCCCTCTGGCGGGGACCATCCGTCCAGTCCAGGCGGGTCCTCTGGCGGGGGCCATCCACCCGATCCAGGTGCGGCCCGCGGCGGGCCCTCTGGCGGGGGCCATCCATCCGGTTCAGACGCGGTCAGCGGCGGGCCCTCTGGCGGGGGCCATCCATCCAGTCCAGGCGCGGCCCGCGGCGGGCCCTCTGGCGGGGGCCATCCATCCGGTCCAGGCGCGGCGGGCCCTCTGGCGGGGGCCATCCATCCGGTCCAGGCGGGCCCTCTGGCGGGGGCCATACATCCGGTCCAGGCAGGCCCTCTGGCGGGGGCCATCCATCCGGTCCAGGCGGGCCCTCTGGCGGGGGGCACCCATCTGGTCCAGGCGGGCCCTCTGGCGGGGGCCATCCATCTGGTCCAGGCGGGCCCTCTGGCGGGGGCCATCCATCCGGTCCTGGTGGGCCCTCTGGCGGGGGCCATCCGCTCCAGGCGGGCCCTCTGGCGGGGGGCCATCCATCTGGTCCAGGCGGGCCCTCTGGCGGGGGCCATCCATCCGGTCCTGGTGGGCCCTCTGGCGGGGGCCATCCGCTCCAGGCGGGCCCTCTGGCGGGGGCCATCCATCCGGGTCCAGGCGGGCCCGCTGGCGGGGGCCATCCATCCGGTCAAGACGCGGCCAGCGGCGGGCCCTCTGGCGGAGGCCATTCATCCGATCCAGCGGCGGGCCCTCTGGCGGGGGCCATCCATACGGTCCAGGCGCGGCCAGCGGCGGGCCCTCTGGCGGGGGCCATCCATACGGTCCAGGCGCGGCCAGCGGCGGGCCCTCTGGCGGGGGCCATCCGTCCGGTCCAGGCGCGGCCAGCGGCAGGCCCTCTGGCGGGGTCCATCCATAAGGTCCAGGCGGGCCCTCTGGCGGGGGCCATCCATTCGGTCCAGGCGGGACCTCTGGCGGGGGCCATCCATCCGGTCCTGGCGGGCCCTCTGGCGGGGGCCATACATCCGGTCCAGGCGGGCCCTCTGGCGGGGGCCATCCATCCGGTCCAGGCGGGCCCTCTCGCGGGGGCCATCCATCCGGTCCAGGCGGGCCAACTGGCGGGGGCCATCCATCCGGTCCAGGCGGGCCCTCTGGCGGGGGCCATCTATCCGATCCAGGCGGGCCCTCTGGCGGGGGCCATCCATCCGGTCCAGGCGGGCCCTCTGGCGGGGACCATCCACCCGATCCCGGTGCGGCCCGCGGCGGGCCCTCTGGCGGGGGCCATCCATCCGGTTCAGGCGCGGCCAGCGGCGGGCCCTCTGGCGGGGGCCATCCATCCGGTTCAGGCGCGGCCAGCGGCGGGCCCTCTGGCGGGGGCCATCCATCCGGTCCGGGCGCGGCGGGCCCTCTGGCGGGGGCCATCCATCCGGTCCAGGCGGGCCCTCTGGCGGGGGCCATCCATCCGGTCCAGGCAGGCCCTCTGGCGGGGGCCATCCATCCGGTCCAGGCGGGCCCTCTGGCGGGGGCCACCCATCTGGTCCAGGCGGGCCCTCTGGCGGGGGCCATCCATCTGGTCCAGGCGGGCCCTCTGGCGGGGGCCATCCATCCGGTCCTGGTGGGCCCTCTGGCGGGGGCCATCCGCTCCAGGCGGGCCCTCTGGCGGTGGGCCATCCATCCGGGTCCAGGCGGGCCCTCTGGCAGGGGCCATCCATCCAGTCCAGGCGGGCCCTTTAGCGTGGGCCATCCATTCGGTCCAGACGGGCCCTCTGGCGGGGGCCATCCATCCGGTGCAGGCGGGCCCTCTGGCGGGGTCCATCCATAAGGTCCAGGCGGGCCCTCTGGCGGGGGCCATCCATTCGGTCCAGGCGGGACCTCTGGCGGGGGCCATCCATCCAGTCCTGGCGGGCCCTCTGGCGGGGGCCACACATCCGGTCCAGGCGGGCCCTCTGGCGGGGGCCATCCATCCGGTCCA
This sequence comes from Eleutherodactylus coqui, assembly GCF_035609145.1. Lineage (NCBI taxonomy): Eukaryota > Metazoa > Chordata > Amphibia > Anura > Eleutherodactylidae > Eleutherodactylus > Eleutherodactylus coqui. Next base: position 385,237,944 of record NC_089837.1, on the reverse strand, counting down.
GGCGGGCCCTCTGGCGGGGGCCATCCATCCGGTACAGGCGGGCCCTCTGGCGGGGACCATCCGTCCGGTCCAGGCGGGTCCTCTGGCGGGGGCCATCCACCCGATCCAGGCGCGGCCCGCGGCGGGCCCTCTGGCGGGGGCCATCCATCCGGTTCAGGCGCGGCCAGCGGCGGGCCCTCTGGCGGGGGCCATCCTTCCGGTCCAGGCGCGGCCCACGGCGGGCCCTCTGCGGGGGCCATCCATCTGGTCCAGGTGCGGCGGGCCCTCTGGCGGGGGCCATCCATCCGGTCCAGGCGGGCCCTCTGGCGGGGGCCATCCATCCGGTCCAGGCAGGCCCTCTGGCGGGGGCCATCCATCCGGTCCAGGCGGGCCCTCTGGCGGGGGCCACCCATCCGCCCCAGGCGGGTCCTCTGGCGGGGGCCATCCATCCGGGTCCAGGCGGGCCCTCTGGCGGGGGCCATCCATCCGGTCCAGGCGGGCCCTTTGGCGTGGGCCATCCATTCGGTCCAGACGGGCCCTCTGGCGGGGGCCATCCATCCGGTCCAGGGGGGCCCTCTGGCGGGGGCCATCCATCCGGTCCAGGCGGGCCCTCTGGCGGGGGCCATCCGTCCGGTCCAGGCGGGCCCTCTGGCGGGGGCCATCCATCCGGTCCAGGTGGGCCCTCTGGCGGGGGCCATCCATCCGGTCCTGGCGGGCCCTCTGGCGGGGGCCATCCATCCGGTCCAGGCGGGCCCTCTGGCGGGGGCCATCCATCCGGTCCAGGCGGGCCCTCTGGCGGGGGCCATCCATCCGGTCCAGGCGGGCCCTCTGGCGGGGGCCATCCATCCGGGTCCAGGCGGGCCCTCTTGCTGGGGCCATCCATCCGGTCCAGGCGGGCCCTCTGGCGGGGGCCATCCATTCAGTCCAGACGGGCCCTCTGGCGGGGGCCATCCATCCGGTCCATGCGGGCCCTCTGACGGGGGCCATCCATCCGGTCCAGGCGGGCCCTCTGACGGGGGCCATCCATCCGGTCCAGGCGGGCCCTCTGGCGGGGGCCATCCATCCGGTCCAGGCGCGGCCAGCGGTGGGCCCTCTTGTGGGGGCCATCCATCCGGTCTAGGCGCGGCCAGCGGCGGGCCCTCTTGTGGGGGCCATCCATCCGGTCCAGGCGCGGCCAGCGGCGGGCCCTCTGGCGGGGGCCATCCATCCGGTCCAGGTGGGCCCTCTGGCGGGGGCCATCCATCCGGTCCTGGCGGGCCCTCTGGCGGGGGCCATCCATCCGGTCCAGGCGGGCCCTCTGGCGGGGGCCATCCATCCGGTCCAGGCGGGCCCTCTGGCGGGGGCCATCCATCCGGTCCAGGCGGGCCCTCTGGCGGGGGCCATCCATCCGGGTCCAGGCGGGCCCTCTTGCTAGGGCCATCCATCCGGTCCAGGCGGGCCCTCTGGCGGGGGCCATCCATTCAGTCCAGACGGGCCCTCTGGCGGGGGCCATCCATCCGGTCCATGCGGGCCCTCTGACGGGGGCCATCCATCCGGTCCAGGCGGGCCCTCTGGCGGGGGCCATCCATCCGGTCCAGGCGCGGCCAGCGGTGGGCCCTCTTGTGGGGGCCATCCATGCGGTCTAGGCGCGGCCAGCGGCGGGCCCTCTTGTGGGGGCCATCCATCCGGTCCAGGCGCGGCCAGCGGCGGGCCCTCTGGCGGGGGCCACCCATCCGGTCCAGGCGCGGCCAGCGGCGGGCCCTCTGGCGGGGGCCATCCAACCGGTCCAGGTGCGGCCAGCGGCGGGCCCTCTGGCGGGTGCCATCCGTCCGGTCCAGGCGCGGCCAGCGGCGGGCCCTCAGGCGGGGGCCATCCATCCAGTCCAGGCGAGCCCTCTGGCGGAGGCCATCCATCCGCTCCAGGCGGGCCCTCTGGCGGGGGCCATCCATCCGGTCCAGTCGGGCCCTCTGGCGGGTGCCATCCTTTCGGTCCAGGTGGGCCCTCTGGCGGGGGCCATCCATCCGGTCCAGGGGGGCCCTCTGGCGGGGGCCATCCATCCGGTCAAGGCGGGCCCTTTGGCGGGGGCCATCCATCCGGTCCAGGCGGACCCTCTGGCGGGGGCCATCCATCCGGTCCAGGCGGGCCCTCTGGCGGGGGCCATCCATCCGGTCCAGGCGGGCCCTCTGGCGGGGCCATCCATCCGGTCCAGGCGGGCCCTCTGGCGGGGGCCATCCATCCGGTCCAGGCGGGCCCTCTGGCGGGGGCCATCCATCCGGTCCAGGCGGACCCTCTGGCGGCGGGCCCTCTGGCGGGGGCCATCCACCCGGTCCAGGCGCGGCCAGCGGCGGGCCCTCTGGCGGGGGCCATCCACCCGGTCCAGGCGCGGCCAGCGGCGGGCCCTCTGGCGGGGGCCATGCATCCGGTCCAGGCGCGGCCAGCGGCGGGCCCTCTGAACTTGTGCTCTAAATAAGAACTACGTGGTGCACCAGTACATTGATGATAATTAACATTGTGATTTGTTTTGTATAGCTAGTGTGAGCTCCTTTACACGGCTGCAGCTCGGGTGGTGCTTGAATTTGTGGTGTTACAGATGTATCGATATAAATACAGTTTTCTGTAAAAATGGTAAAACTTGTTTTGTTTTTATTGCGCGTTCATGTAGCAAAAATCTTCATTTTAGCGGCACAGGGTCTATTATATTATATATCTGCAATGTGGCTTGGAGCGAGGGGGTTCATATAGTATTTGGGGTGTTGATTGTTGTGTACCAGGACTGTCTTTTTTTAATCCCAGTCCGCTCCTGATTAGGGTACATTTCACATGGGGCAAAAATGCTACAGATATTTCGTGCAGACTTTCCACATGGAGAATTCGCAGCATTTACAATATAAGCCATATGGATGAGATTTAATAAATCCCAACTACATCTATGAGTATGTGTAAAAGAAAAGCTGTCTTAGTTGCCCCTGGCAACCAATCACAGTGCAGCTTTTGTTTTGTATTCTGTCCTGGTAAAATGAAAGCTGTGCTGTGATTGGTTGCTAGGGGCAACTAAGACTTTATCTTGTAGACAGTTTCTTAAATCTGCCACATAGTATGGTAAAAAATTGCGTGCAGGATATTTAAAATTGTAGCATGATGACTGTTTGCTGCAGATTTCACTGTTTACAACCAAAAGGGTGAAATTTGCGACAAATACCAAAGTTCAAGACAAAATCCACAACCTCAAACTCTGATTAAAATGACTGATTGCGTAAACATTTTCCATGAATTGATCCCTTACCATTCAAGGTGGTCCCTCCCGCTGGTGGGGGCCATCCATCCAGTCCACGCGCGGCCAGCGGCGGCCCCTCTGGCGGGGGCCATCCATCCGGTCCAGGCGCGGCCAGCGGCGGGCCCTCTGGCGGGGGCCATCCACCCGGTCCAGGCGCGGCCAGCGGCGGGCCCTCTGGCGGGGGCCATCTATCCGGTCCAGGCGCGGCCATCGGTGGGCCCTCTGGCGGGGGCCATCCATGCGGTCCAGGCGCGGCAAGCGGCGGGCCCTCTGGCGGGGGCCATCCATCCGGTCCAGGCGGGCCCTCTGGCGGGGGCCATCCATCCGGTCCAGGCGGGCCCTCTGGCGGGGGCCATCCATCCGGTCCAGGCGGGCCCTCTGGCGGGGGCCATCCATCCGGTCCAGGCGGGCCCTCTGGCGGGGGCCATCCATCCGGTCCAGGGGGGCCCTCTGGCGGGGGCCATCCATCCGATTCAGGGAGGCCCTCTGGCGGGGGCCATCCATCCGGTCCAGGCGGCCCCTCTGGCGGGGGCCATCCGTCTGGTCTAGGCGGGTCCTCTGGCGGGGGCCATCCATCCGGTCCAGGCGGGCCCTCTGGCGGGGGCCATCCATCCGGTCCAGGTGGGCCCTCTGGCGGGGGCCATCCGGTCCAGGCGGGCCGTCTGGCGGGGGCCATCCATCCGGTCCAGACAGGCCCGCTGGCGGGGGCCATCCATCCGGTCCAGGGAGGCCCTCTGGCGGGGGCCATCCATCCGATCCAGGCGCGGCCAGCGGCGGGCCCTCTGGCGGGGGCCATTCATCCGGTCCAGGCGCGGCCAGCGGCGGGCCCTCTGGCGGGGGCAATCCACCCTGTCCAGGCGCGGCCAGCGGCGGGTCCTCTGGCGGGGGCCATCCATCTGGTCCAGGCGCGGCCAACGGCGGGCCCTCTGGCGGGGGCCATCCATCCGGTCCAGGCGGGCCCTCTGGCGGGGGCCATCCATCCGGTCCAGGCGGGCCCTCTGGCGGGGGCCATCCATCCGGTCCAGGCGGGCCCTCTGGCGGGGGCCATCCATCCGGTCCAGGCGGGCCCTCTGGCGGGGGCCATCCATCCGGTCCAGGGAGGCCCTCTGGCGGGGGCCATCCATCCGGTCCAGGGAGGCCCTCTGGCGGGGGCCATCCATCCGGTCCAGGCGGCCCCTCTGGCGGGGGCCATCCATCTGGTCTAGGCGGGTCCTCTGGCGGGGGCCATCCATCCGGTCCAGGCGGGCCCTCTGGCGGGGGCCATCCATCCGGTCCAGGTGGGCCCTCTGGCGGGGGCCATCCATCCGGTCCAGGCGGGCCCTCTGGCGGGGGCCATCCATCCAGTCCAGGCGGGCCCTCTGGCGGGAGCCATCCATCTGGTCTAGGCGGGTCCTCTAGCGGGGGCCATCCATCCGGTCCAGGCGGGCCCTCTGGCGGGGGCCATCCATCCGGTCCAGGTGGGCCCTCTGGCGGGGGCCATCCATCCGGTCCAGGCGGGCCCTCTGGCGGGGGCCATCCATCCAGTCCAGGCGGGCCCTCTGGCGGGAGCCATCCATCTGGTCCAGGCGCGGCCAGCGGCGGGCCCTCTGGCGGGCGCCATCCATCCGTTCCAGGGAGGCCCTCTGGCGGGGTTCATCCATCCGGTCCAGGCTGGCCCACTGGCGGGGGCCATCCATCTGGTCTAGGCGGGCCCTCTGGCGGGGGCCATCCATCCGGTCCAGGCGGGCCCTCTTGTGGGGGCCATCCATCCAGTCCAGGTGGGCCCTCTGGCGGGGGCCATCCGGTCCAGGCTGGCCCTCTGGCGGGGGCCATCCATCCGGTCCAGGCAGGCCCTCTGGCGGGGGCCATCCGTCCGGTCCAGGCGGGGGCCATCCATCCGATCCAGGCGGGCACACTGGCGGGGGCCATCCATCCGGTCCAGGCGCGGCCAGCGGCGGGCCGTCTGGCGGGGGCCATCCATCCGGTCCAGGCGCGGCCAGTGGCGGGCTCTCTGAACTTGTGCTCTAAATAAGAACTACGTGGTGCACCAGTACATTGATGATAATTAACATTGTGATTTGTTTTGTATAGCTAGTGTGAGCTCCTTTACACGGCTGCAGCTTGGGTGGTGCTTGAATTTGTGGTGTTACAGATGTATCGATATAAATACAGTTTTCTGTAAAAATGGTAAAGCTTGTTTTGTTTTTATTGCGCGTTCATATAGCAAAAATCTTCATTTTAGCGGCACAGGGTCTATTATATTATATATCTGCAATGTGGCTTGGAGCGAGGGGGTTCATATTGTGTTTGGGGTGTTGATTGTTGTGTACCAGGACTGTCTTTTTTTAATCCCAGTCCGCTCCTGATTAGGGTACATTTCACATGGGGCAAAAATGCTACAGATATTTCGTGCAGACTTTCCACATGGAGAATTCGCAGCATTTTGCAATATAAGCCATATGGATGAGATTTAATAAATCCCAACTACATCTATGAGTATGTGTAAAAGAAAAGCTGTCTTAGTTGCCCCTGGCAACCAATCACAGTGCAGCTTTTGTTTTGTATTCTGTCCTGGTAAAATGAAAGCTGTGCTGTGATTGGTTGCTAGGGGCAACTAAGACTTTATCTTGTAGACAGTTTCTTAAATCTGCCACATAGTATGGTAAAAAATTGCGTGCAGGATATTTAAAATTGTAGCATGATGACTGTTTGCTGCAGATTTCACTGTTTACAACCAAAAGGGTGAAATTTGCGACAAATACCTAAGTTCAAGACAAAATCCACAACCTCAAACTCTGATTAAAATGACTGATTGCGTAAACATTTTCCATGAATTGATCCCTTACCATTCAAGGTGGTCCCTCCCGCTGGCGGGGGCCATCCATCCGATCCAGGCGCGGCCAGCGGCGGGCCCTCTGGCGGGGGCCATCCATCCGGTCCAGGCGCGGCCAGCGGCGGGCCCTCTGGCGGGGGCCATCCACCCGGTCCAGGCGCGGCCAGCGGCGGGCCCTCTGGCGGGGGCCATCTATCCGGTCCAGGCGTGGCCATCGGCGGGCCCTCTGGCGGGGGCCATCCATCGGGTCCAGGCGCGGCAAGCGGCGGGCCCTCTGGCGGGGGCCATCCATCCGGTCCAGGCGGGCCCTCTGGCGGGGGCCATCCATCCGGTCCAGGCGGGCCCTCTGGCGGGGGCCATCCATCCGGTCCAGGCGGGCCCTCTGGCGGGGGCCATCCATCCGGTCCAGGCGGGCCCTCTGGCGGGGGCCATCCATCCGGTCCAGGGGGGCCCTCTGGCGGGGCCATCCATCCGATTCAGGGAGGCCCTCTGGCGGGGGCCATCCATCCGGTCCAGGCGGCACCTCTGGCGGGGGCCATCCATCTGGTCTAGGCGGGTCCTCTGGCGGGGGCCATCCATCCGGTCCAGGCGGGCCCTCTGGCGGGGGCCATCCATCCGGTCCAGGTGGGCCCTCTGGCGGGGGCCATCCGGTCCAGGCGGGCCGTCTGGCGGGGGCCATCCATCCGGTCCAGACAGGCCCGCTGGCGGGGGCCATCCATCCGGTCCAGGGAGGCCCTCTGGCGGGGGCCATCTATCCGATCCAGGCGCGGCCAGCGGCGGGCCCTCTGGCGGGGGCCATCCATCGGGTCCAGGCGCGGCCAGCGGCGGGCCCTCTGGCGGGGGCAATCCACCCTGTCCAGGCGCGGCCAGCGGCGGGTCCTCTGGCGGGGGCCATCCATCTGGTCCAGGCGCGGCCAACGGCGGGCCCTCTGGCGGGGGCCATCCATCCGGTCCAGGCGGGCCCTCTGGCGGGGGCCATCCATCCGGTCCAGGCGGGCCCTCTGGCGGGGGCCATCCATCCGGTCCAGGCGGGCCCTCTGGCGGGGGCCATCCATCCGGTCCAGGCGGGCCCTCTGGCGGGGGCCATCCATCTGGTCCAGGGAGGCCCTCTGGCGGGGGCCATCCATCCGGTCCAGGGAGGCCCTCTGGCGGGGGCCATCCATCCGGTCCAGGCGGCCCCTCTGGCGGGGGCCATCCATCTGGTCTAGGCGGGTCCTCTGGCGGGGGCCATCCATCCGGTCCAGGCGGGCCCTCTGGCGGGGGCCATCCATCCGGTCCAGGTGGGCCCTCTGGCGGGGGCCATCCATCCGGTCCAGGCGGGCCCTCTGGCGGGGGCCATCCATCCAGTCCAGGCGGGCCCTCTGGCGGGAGCCATCCATCTGGTCTAGGCGGGTCCTCTAGCGGGGGCCATCCATCCGGTCCAGGCGGGCCCTCTGGCGGGGGCCATCCATCCGGTCCAGGTGGACCCTCTGGCGGGGGCCATCCATCCGGTCCAGGCGGGCCCTCTGGCGGGGGCCATCCATCCAGTCCAGGCGGGCCCTCTGGCGGGAGCCATCCATCTGGTCCAGGCGCGGCCAGCGGCGGGCCCTCTGGCGGGCGCCATCCATCCGTTCCAGGGAGGCCCTCTGGCGGGGTTCATCCATCCGGTCCAGGCTGGCCCACTGGCGGGGGCCATCCATCTGGTCTAGGCGGGCCCTCTGGCGGGGGCCATCCATCCGGTCCAGGCGGGCCCTCTGGTGGGGGCCATCCATCCAGTCCAGGTGGGCCCTCTGGCGGGGGCCATCCGGTCCAGGCTGGCCCTCTGGCGGGGGCCATCCATCCGGTCCAGGCAGGCCCTCTGGCGGGGGCCATCCGTCCGGTCCAGGCGGGGGCCATCCATCCGATCCAGGCGGGCACACTGGCGGGGGCCATCCATCCGGTCCAGGCGCGGCCAGCGGCGGGCCGTCTGGCGGGGGCCATCCATCCGGTCCAGGCGCGGCCAGTGGCGGGCTCTCTGAACTTGTGCTCTAAATAAGAACTACGTGGTGCACCAGTACATTGATGATAATTAACATTGTGATTTGTTTTGTATAGCTAGTGTGAGCTCCTTTACACGGCTGCAGCTTGGGTGGTGCTTGAATTTGTGGTGTTACAGATGTATCGATATAAATACAGTTTTCTGTAAAAATGGTAAAACTTGTTTTGTTTTTATTGCGCGTTCATATAGCAAAAATCTTCATTTTAGCGGCACAGGGTCTATTATATTATATATCTGCAATGTGGCTTGGAGCGAGGGGGTTCATATAGTATTTGGGGTGTTGATTGTTGTGTACCAGGACTGTCTTTTTTTAATCCCAGTCCGCTCCTGATTAGGGTACATTTCACATGGGGCAAAAATGCTACAGATATTTCGTGCAGACTTTCCACATGGAGAATTCGCAGCATTTACAATATAAGCCATATGGATGAGATTTAATAAATCCCAACTACATCTATGAGTATGTGTAAAAGAAAAGCTGTCTTAGTTGCCCCTGGCAACCAATCACAGTGCAGCTTTTGTTTTGTATTCTGTCCTGGTAAAATGAAAGCTGTGCTGTGATTGGTTGCTAGGGGCAACTAAGACTTTATCTTGTAGACAGTTTCTTAAATCTGCCACATAGTATGGTAAAAAATTGCGTGCAGGATATTTAAAATTGTAGCATGATGACTGTTTGCTGCAGATTTCACTGTTTACAACCAAAAGGGTGAAATTTGCGACAAATACCAAAGTTCAAGACAAAATCCACAACCTCAAACTCTGATTAAAATGACTGATTGCGTAAACATTTTCCATGACTTGATCCCTTACCATTCAAGGTGGTCCCTCCCGCTGGCGGGGGCCATCCATCCGATCCAGGCGCGGCCAGCAGCGGGCCCTCTGGCGGGGGCCATCCATCCGGTCCAGGCGCGGCCAGCGGCGGGCCCTCTGGCGGGGGCCATCCACCCGGTCCGGGCGCGGCCAGCGGCGGGTCCTCTGGCGGGGGCCATCCATCCGGTCCAGGCGCGGCCAGCGGCGGGCCCTTTGGCGGGGGCCATCCATCCGGTCCAGGCGCGGCCAGCGGCGGGCCCTCTGGCGGGGGCCATCCATCCGGTCCAGGCGGGCCCTCTGGCGGGGGCCATCCATCCGGTCCAGGTGGGCCCTCTGGCGGGGGCCATCCATCCGGTCCAGGCGGGCCCTCTGGCGGGGGCCATCCATCCGGTCCAGGCGGGCCCTCTGGCGGGGGCCATCCCTGCGGTCCAGGGAGGCCCTCTGGCGGGGGCCATCCATCCGATCCAGGGAGGCCCTCTGGCGGGGGCCATCCATCCGCTCCAGGCGGCCCCTCTAGCAGGGGCCATCCATCTGGTCTAGGCGGACCCTCTGGCGGGGGCCATCCATCCGGTCCAGGCGGGCCCTCTGGCGGGGGCCATCCATCCGGTCCAGGCGGGCCCTCTGGCGGGGGCCATCCATCCGGTCCAGGGAGGCCCTCTGGCGGGGGCCATCCATCCGATCCAGGGAGGCCCTCTGGCGGGGGCCATCCATCCGGTCCAGACGGCCCCTCGGTTGGGGGCCATCCATCTGGTCTAGGCGGGTCCTCTGGCGGGGGCCATCCATCCGGACCAGGCGGGCCCTCTGGCGGGGGCCATCCATCCGGTCCAGGTGGGCCCTCTGGCGGGGGCCATCCGGTCCAGGCGGGCCCTCTGGCGGGGGCCATCCATCCGGTCCAGGCAGGCCCTCTGGCGGGGGCCATCCATCCGGTCCAGGTGGGCCCTCTGGCGGGGGCCATCCAGTCCAGGCAGGCCCTCTGGCGGGGGCCATCCATCCGGTCCAGGGAGGCCCTCTGGCGGGGGCCATCCATCCGGTTCAGGCGGGCCCTCTGGCGGGGGCCATCCATCCGGTCCATGCGGGCCCTCTGACGCGGGCCATCCATCCGGTCCTGGCAGGCCCTCTGGCGGGGGCCATCCATCCGGCTCTGGCGCGGCCAGCGGCGGGCCCTCTGGCGGGGGCCATCCATCCGGTCCAGGCGCGGCCAGCGGCGCGCCCTCTGAACTTGTGCTCTAAATAAGAACTACGTGGTGCACCAGTACATTGATGATAATTAACATTGTGATTTGTTTTGTACAGCTATTGTGAGCTCCTTTACACGGCTGCAGCTTGGGTGGTGCTTGAATTTGTGGTGTTACAGATGTATCGATATAAATACAGTTTTCTGTAAAAATGGTAAAACTTGTTTTGTTTTTATTGCGCGTTCATATAGCAAAAATCTTCATTTTAGCGGCACAGGGTCTATTATATTATATATCTGCAATGTGGCTTGGAGCGAGGGGGTTCATATAGTATTTGGGGTGTTGATTGTTGTGTACCAGGACTGTCTTTTTTTAATCCCAGTCCGCTCCTGATTAGGGTACATTTCACATGGGGCAAAAATGCTACAGATATTTCGTGCAGACTTTCCACATGGAGAATTCGCAGCATTTACAATATAAGCCATATGGATGAGATTTAATAAATCCCAACTACATCTATGAGTATGTGTAAAAGAAAAGCTGTCTTAGTTGCCCCTGGCAACCAATCACAGTGCAGCTTTTGTTTTGTATTCTGTCCTGGTAAAATGAAAGCTGTGCTGTGATTGGTTGCTAGGGGCAACTAAGACTTTATCTTGTAGACAGTTTCTTAAATCTGCCACATAGTATGGTAAAAAATTGCGTGCAGGATATTTAAAATTGTAGCATGATGACTGTTTGCTGCAGATTTCACTGTTTACAACCAAAAGGGTGAAATTTGCGACAAATACCAAAGTTCAAGACAAAATCCACAACCTCAAACTCTGATTAAAATGACTGATTGCGTAAACATTTTCCATGAATTGATCCCTTACCATTCAAGGTGGTCCCTCCCGCTGGTGGGGGCCATCCATCCGGTCCACGCGCGGCCAGCGGCGGGCCCTCTGGCGGGGGCCATCCATCCGGTCCAGGCGCGGCCAGCGGCGGGCCCTCTGGCGGGGGCCATCCACCCGGTCCAGGCGCGGCCAGCGGCGGGTCCTCTGGCGGGGCCATCTATCCGGTCCAGGCGCGGCCAGCGGCGGGCCCTCTGGCGGGGGCCATCCATCTGGTCCAGGCGCGGCCAACGGCGGGCCCTCTGGCGGGGGCCATCCATCCGGTCCAGGCAGGCCCTCTGGCGGGGGCCATCCATCCGGTCCAGGCGGGCCCTCTGGCGGGGGCCATCCATCCGGTCCAGGCGGGCCCTCTGGCGGGGGCCATCCATCCGGTCCAGGCGGGCCCTCTGGCGGGGGCCATCCATCCGGTCCAGGGAGGCCCTCTGGCGGGGGCCATCCATCCGATCCAGGGAGGCCCTCTGGCGGGGGCCATCCATCCGGTCCAGGCGGGCCCTCTGGCGGGGGCCATCCATCCGGTCCAGGGAGGCCCTCTGGCGGGGGCCATCCATCTGGTCTAGGCGGGTCCTCTGGCGGGGGCCATCCATCCGGTCCAGGCGGGCCCTCTGGCGGGGGCCATCCATCCGGTCCAGGTGGGCCCTCTGGCGGGGGCCATCCGATCCAGGCCGGCCCTCTGGCGGGGGCCATCCATCCGGTCCAGGCAGGCCCTCTGGCGGGGGCCATCCATCCGGTCCAGGGAGGCCCTCTGGCGGGGGCCATCCATCCGATCCAGGCGCGGCCAGCGGCGGGCCCTCTGGCGGGGGCCATCCATCCGGTCCAGGCGCGGCCAGCGGCGTGCCCTCTGGCGGGGGCCATCCACCCTGTCCAGGCGCAGCCAGCGGCGGGTCCTCTGGCGGGGGCCATCCATCTGGTCCAGGCGCGGCCAACGGCGGGCCCTCTGGCGGGGGCCATCCATCCGGTCCAGGTGGGCCCTCTGGCGGGGGCCATCCATCCAATCCAGGCGGGCCCTCTGGCGGGGGCCATCCATCCTGTCCAGGCGGGCCCTCTGGCGGGGGCCATCCATCCGGTCCAGGCGGGCCCTCTGGCGGGGGCCATCCATCCGGTCCAGGGAGGCCCTCTGGCGGGGGCCATCCATCTGGTCCAGGGAGGCCCTCTGGCGGGGGCCATCCATCCGGTCAAGGCGGCCCCTCTGGCGGGGGCCATCCATCTAGTCTAGGCGGGTCCTCTGGCGGGGGCCATCCATCCGGTCCAGGCGGGCCCTCTGGCAGGGGCCATCCATCTGGTCCAGGTGGGCCCTCTGGCGGGGGCCATGCGGTCCAGGCGGGCCCTCTGGCGGGGGCCATCCATCCAGTCCAGGCGGGCCCTCTGGCGGGGGCCATCCATCTGGTCCAGGCGCGGCCAGCGGCGGGCCCTCTGGCGGGGGCCATCCATCCGTTCCAGGGAGGCCCTCTGGCGGGGTTCATCCATCCAGTCCAGGCTGGCCCACTGGCGGGGGCCATCCATCTGGTCTAGGCGGGCCCTCTGGCGGGGGCCATCCATCCGGTCCAGGCGGGCCCTCTGGCGGGGGCCATCCATCCAGTCCAGGTGGGCCCTCTGGCGGGGGCCATCCGGTCCAGGCTGGCCCTCTGGCGGGCGCCATCCATCCGGTCCAGGCGGGCCCTCTGGCGGGGGCCATCCATCCGGTCCAGGCGGGCCCTCTGGCGGGGGCCATCCATCCAGTCCAGGTGGGCCCTCTGGCGGGGGCCATCCGGTCCAGGCTGGCCCTCTGGCGGGGGCCATCCATCCGGTCCAGGCAGGCCCTCTGGCGGGGGCCATCCACCCGGTCCAGGCGCGGCCAGCGGCGGGCCCTCTGGCGGGGGCCATCTATCCGGTCCAGGCGCGGCCATCGGCGGGCCCTCTGGCGGGGGCCATCCATCCGGTCCAGGCGCGGCAAGCGGCGGGCCCTCTGGCGGGGGCCATCCATCCGGTCCAAGCGGGTCCTCTGGTGGGGGCCATCCATCCGGTCCAGGCGGGCCCTCTGGCGGGGGCCATCCATCCGGTCCAGGCGGGCCCTCTGGCGGGGGCCATCCATCCGGTCCAGGCGGGCCCTCTGGCGGGGGCCATCCATCCGGTCCAGGGGGGCCCTCTGGCGGGGGCCATCCATCCGATTCAGGGAGGCCCTCTGGCGGGGGCCATCCATCCGGTCCAGGCGGCCTCTCTGGCGGGGGCCATCCATCTGGTCTAGGCGGGTCCTCTGGCGGGGGCCATCCATTCGGTCAAGGCGGGCCCTCTGGCGGGGGCCATCCATCCGGTCCAGGTGGGCCCTCTGGCGGGGGCCATCCGGTCCAGGCGGGCCGTCTGGCGGGGGCCATCCATCCGGTCCAGGCGCGGCCAGTGGCGGGCTCTCTGAACTTGTGCTCTAAATAAGAACTACGTGGTGCACCAGTACATTGATGATAATTAACATTGTGATTTGTTTTGTATAGCTAGTGTGAGCTCCTTTACACGGCTGCAGCTTGGGTGGTGCTTGAATTTGTGGTGTTACAGATGTATCGATATAAATACAGTTTTCTGTAAAAATGGTAAAGCTTGTTTTGTTTTTATTGCGCGTTCATATAGCAAAAATCTTCATTTTAGCGGCACAGGGTCTATTATATTATATATCTGCAATGTGGCTTGGAGCGAGGGGGTTCATATTGTGTTTGGGGTGTTGATTGTTGTGTACCAGGACTGTCTTTTTTTAATCCCAGTCCGCTCCTGATTAGGGTACATTTCACATGGGGCAAAAATGCTACAGATATTTCGTGCAGACTTTCCACATGGAGAATTCGCAGCATTTACAATATAAGCCATATGGATGAGATTTAATAAATCCCAACTACATCTATGAGTATGTGTAAAAGAAAAGCTGTCTTAGTTGCCCCTGGCAACCAATCACAGTGCAGCTTTTGTTTTGTATTCTGTCCTGGTAAAATGAAAGCTGTGCTGTGATTGGTTGCTAGGGGCAACTAAGACTTTATCTTGTAGACAGTTTCTTAAATCTGCCACATAGTATGGTAAAAAATTGCGTGCAGGATATTTAAAATTGTAGCATGATGACTGTTTGCTGCAGATTTCACTGTTTACAACCAAAAGGGTGAAATTTGCGACAAATACCAAAGTTCAAGACAAAATCCACAACCTCAAACTCTGATTAAAATGACTGATTGCGTAAACATTTTCCATGACTTGATCCCTTACCATTCAAGGTGGTCCCTCCCGCTGGCGGGGGCCATCCATCCGATCCAGGCGCGGCCAGCAGCGGGCCCTCTGGCGGGGGCCATCCATCCGGTCCGGGCGCGGCCAGCGGCGGGTCCTCTGGCGGGGGCCATCCATCCGGTCCAGGCGCGGCCAGCGGCGGGCCCTTTGGCGGGGGCCATCCATCCGGTCCAGGCGCGGCCAGCGGCGGGCCCTCTGGCGGGGGCCATCCATCCGGTCCAGGCGGGCACTCTGGCGGGGGCCATCCATCCGGTCCAGGCGGGCCCTCTGGCGGGGGCCATCCATCCGGTCCAGGCGGGCCCTCTGGCGGGGGCCATCCATCCGGTCCAGGCGGGCCCTCTGGCGGGGGCCATCCCTGCGGTCCAGGGAGGCCCTCTGGCGGGGGCCATCCATCCGATCCAGGGAGGCCCTCTGGCGGGGGCCATCCATCCGGTCCAGGCGGCCCCTCTAGCAGGGGCCATCCATCTGGTCTAGGCGGGCCCTCTGGCGGGGGCCATCCATCCGGTCCAGGCGGGCCCTCTGGCGGGGGCCATCCATCCGGTCCAGGCGGGCCCTCTGGCGGGGGCCATCCATCCGGTCCAGGGAGGCCCTCTGGCGGGGGCCATCCATCCGATCCAGGGAGGCCCTCTGGCGGGGGCCATCCATCCGGTCCAGGCGGCCCCTCGGTTGGGGGCCATCCATCTGGTCTAGGCGGGTCCTCTGGCGGGGGCCATCCATCCGGTCCAGGCGGGCCCTCTGGCGGGGGCCATCCATCCGGTCCAGGTGGGCCCTCTGGCGGGGGCCATCCGGTCCAGGCGGGCCCTCTGGCGGGGGCCATCCATCCGGTCCAGGCAGGCCCTCTGGCGGGGGCCATCCATCCGGTCCAGGTGGGCCCTCTGGCGGGGGCCATCCGGTCCAGGCAGGCCCTCTGGCGGGGGCCATCCATCCGGTCCAGGGAGGCCCTCTGGCGGGGGCCATCCATCCCATCCAGGCGGGCCCTCTGGCGGGGGCCATCCATCCGGGTCCAGGCGGGCCCTCTGGCGGGGCCATCCATCCGATCCAGGCGGGCCCTCTGGTGGGGGCCATCCATCCGGTTCAGGCGGGCCCTCTGGCGGGGGCCATCCATCCGGTCCATGCGGGCCCTCTGACGCGGGCCATCCATCCGGTCCTGGCAGGCCCTCTGGCGGGTGCCATCCGTCCGGCTCTGGCGCGGCCAGCGGCGGGCCCTCTGGCGGGGGCCATCCGGTCCAGGCGCGGCCAGCGGCGCGCCCTCTGAACTTGTGCTCTAAATAAGAACTACGTGGTGCACCAGTACATTGATGATAATTAACATTGTGATTTGTTTTGTATAGCTAGTGTGAGCTCCTTTACACGGCTGCAGCTTGGGTGGTGCTTGAATTTGTGGTGTTACAGATGTATCGATATAAATACAGTTTTCTGTAAAAATGGTAAAACTTGTTTTGTTTTTATTGCGCGTTCATATAGCAAAAATCTTCATTTTAGCGGCACAGGGTCTATTATATTATATATCTGCAATGTGGCTTGGAGCGAGGGGGTTCATATAGTATTTGGGGTGTTGATTGTTGTGTACCAGGACTGTCTTTTTTTAATCCCAGTCCGCTCCTGATTAGGGTACATTTCACATGGGGCAAAAATGCTACAGATATTTCGTGCAGACTTTCCACATGGAGAATTCGCAGCATTTACAATATAAGCCATATGGATGAGATTTAATAAATCCCAACTACATCTATGAGTATGTGTAAAAGAAAAGCTGTCTTAGTTGCCCCTGGCAACCAATCACAGTGCAGCTTTTGTTTTGTATTCTGTCCTGGTAAAATGAAAGCTGTGCTGTGATTGGTTGCTAGGGGCAACTAAGACTTTATCTTGTAGACAGTTTCTTAAATCTGCCACATAGTATGGTAAAAAATTGCGTGCAGGATATTTAAAATTGTAGCATGATGACTGTTTGCTGCAGATTTCACTGTTTACAACCAAAAGGGTGAAATTTGCGACAAATACCAAAGTTCAAGACAAAATCCACAACCTCAAACTCTGATTAAAATGACTGATTGCGTAAACATTTTCCATGAATTGATCCCTTACCATTCAAGGTGGTCCCTCCCGCTGGTGGGGGCCATCCATCCGGTCCACGCGCGGCCAGCGGCGGGCCCTCTGGCGGGGGCCATCCATCCGGTCCAGGCGCGGCCAGCGGCGGGCCCTCTGGCGGGGGCCATCCACCCGGTCCAGGCGCGGCCAGCGGCGGGTCCTCTGGCGGGGGCCATCTATCCGGTCCAGGCGCGGCCAGCGGCGGGCCCTCTGGCGGGGGCCATCCATCTGGTCCAGGCGCGGCCAACGGCGGGCCCTCTGGCGGGGGCCATCCATCCGATCCAGGCGGGCCCTCTGGCGGGGGCCATCCATCCGGTCCAGGCGGGCCCTCTGGCAGGGGCCATCCATCCGGTCCAGGCGGGCCCTCTGGCGGGGGCCATCCATCCGGTCCAGGCGGGCCCTCTGGCGGGGGCCATCCATCCGGTCCAGGGAGGCCCTCTGGCGGGGGCTCTCCATCCGATCCAGGGAGGCCCTCTGGCGGGGGCCATCCATCCGGTCCAGGCGGGCCCTCTGGCGGGGGCCATCCATCCGGTCCAGGGAGGCCCTCTGGCGGGGGCCATCCATCTGGTCTAGGCGGGTCCTCTGGCGGGGGCCATCCATCCGGTCCAGGCGGGCCCTCTGGCGGGGGCCATCCATCCGGTCCAGGTGGGCCCTCTGGCGGGGGCCATCCGATCCAGGCGGGCCCTCTGGCGGGGGCCATCCATCCGGTCCAGGCAGGCCCTCTGGCGGGGGCCATCCATCCAGTCCAGGGAGGCCCTCTGGCGGGGGCCATCCATCCGATCCAGGCGCGGCCAGCGGCGGGCCCTCTGGCGGGGGCCATCCATCCGGTCCAGGCGCGGCCAGCGGCGTGCCCTCTGGCGGGGGCCATCCACCCTGTCCAGGCGCGGCCAGCGGCGGGTCCTCTGGCGGGGGCCATCCATCTGGTCCAGGCGCGGCCAACGGCGGGCCCTCTGGCGGGGGCCATCCATCCGGTCCAGGCGGGCCCTCTGGCGGGGGCCATCCATCCAATCCAGGCGGGCCCTCTGGCGGGGGCCATCCATCCTGTCCAGGCGGGCCCTCTGGCGGGGGCCATCCATCCGGTCCAGGCGGGCCCTCTGGCGGGGGCCATCCATCCGGTCCAGGGAGGCCCTCTGGCGGGGGCCATCCATCCGGTCCAGGGAGGCCCTCTGGCGGGGGCCATCCATCCGGTCCAGGCGGCCCCTCTGGCGGGGGCCATCCATCTGGTCTAGGCGGTCCTCTGGCGGGGGCCATCCATCCGGTCCAGGCGGGCCCTCTGGCAGGGGCCATCCATCCGGTCCAGGTGGGCCCTCTGGCGGGGGCCATGCGGTCCAGGCGGGCCCTCTGGCGGGGGCCATCCATCCAGTCCAGGCGGGCCCTCTGGCGGGGGCCATCCATCTGGTCCAGGCGCGGCCAGCGGCGGGCCCTCTGGCGGGGGCCATCCATCCGTTCCAGGGAGGCCCTCTGGCGGGGTTCATCCATCCAGTCCAGGCTGGCCCACTGGCGGGGGCCATCCATCTGGTCTAGGCGGGCCCTCTGGCGGGGGCCATCCATCCGGTCCAGGCGGGCCCTCTGGCGGGGGCCATCCATCCAGTCCAGGTGGGCCCTCTGGCGGGGGCCATCCGGTCCAGGCTGGCCCCCTGGCGGGGGCCATCCATCCGGTCCAGGCGGGCCCTCTGGCGGGGGCCATCCATCCGGTCCAGGCGGGCCCTCTGGCGGGGGCCATCCATCCAGTCCAGGTGGGCCCTCTGGCGGGGGCCATCCGGTCCAGGCTGGC
The DNA here is from genome assembly GCF_035609145.1 of Eleutherodactylus coqui. Lineage (NCBI taxonomy): Eukaryota > Metazoa > Chordata > Amphibia > Anura > Eleutherodactylidae > Eleutherodactylus > Eleutherodactylus coqui. The sequence goes on along the minus strand of NC_089837.1, from coordinate 385,219,912 downwards.
CCTCTGGCGGGGGCCATCCATCCGGTCCAGGCAGGCCCTCTGGCGGGGGCCATCCGTCCGGTTCAGGCGGGGGCCATCCATCCGGTCCAGGCGGGCACTCTGGCGGGGGCCATCCGTCCGGTCCAGGCGCGGCCAGCGGCGGGCCCTCTGGCGGGGGCCATCCATCCGGTCCAGGCGCGGCCAGTGGCGGGCTCTCTGAACTTGTGCTCTAAATAAGAACTACGTGGTGCACCAGTACATTGATGATAATTAACATTGTGATTTGTTTTGTATAGCTAGTGTGAGCTCCTTTACACGGCTGCAGCTTGGGTGGTGCTTGAATTTGTGGTGTTACAGATGTATCGATATAAATACAGTTTTCTGTAAAAATGGTAAAACTTGTTTTGTTTTTATTGCGCGTTCATATAGCAAAAATCTTCATTTTAGCGGCACAGGGTCTATTATATTATATATCTGCAATGTGGCTTGGAGCGAGGGGGTTCATATTGTATTTGGGGTGTTGATTGTTGTGTACCAGGACTGTCTTTTTTTAATCCCAGTCCGCTCCTGATTAGGGTACATTTCACATGGGGCAAAAATGCTACAGATATTTCGTGCAGACTTTCCACATGGAGAATTCGCAGCATTTACAATATAAGCCATATGGATGAGATTTAATAAATCCCAACTACATCTATGAGTATGTGTAAAAGAAAAGCTGTCTTAGTTGCCCCTGGCAACCAATCACAGTGCAGCTTTTGTTTTGTATTCTGTCCTGGTAAAATGAAAGCTGTGCTGTGATTGGTTGCTAGGGGCAACTAAGACTTTATCTTGTAGACAGTTTCTTAAATCTGCCACATAGTATGGTAAAAAATTGCGTGCAGGATATTTAAAATTGTAGCATGATGACTGTTTGCTGCAGATTTCACTGTTTACAACCAAAAGGGTGAAATTTGCGACAAATACCAAAGTTCAAGACAAAATCCACAACCTCAAACTCTGATTAAAATGACTGATTGCGTAAACATTTTCCATGAATTGATCCCTTACCATTCAAGGTGGTCCCTCCCGCTGGCGGGGGCCATCCATCCGATCCAGGCGCGGCCAGCGGCGGGCCCTCTGGCGGGGGCCATCCATCCGTTCCAGGCGCGGCCAGCGGCGGGCCCTCTGGCGGGGGCCATCCACCCGGTCCAGGTGCGGCCAGCGGCGGGCCCTCTGGCGGGGGCCATCCATCCGGTCCAGGCGCGGCCAGCGCCGGGCCCTCTGGCGGGGCCATCCATCCGGTCCAGGCGCGGCCAGCGGCGGGCCCTCTGGCGGGGGCCATCCATCTGGTCCAGGCGCGGGCATCGGCGGGCCCTCTGGCGGGGGCCATCCATCCGGTCTAGGCGCAGCCAGCGGCGGGCCCTCTGGCGGGGGCCATCCATCTGGTCCAGGCGGGCCCTCTGGCGGGTGCCATCCATCCGGTCCAGGCGGGCCCTCTGGCGGGGGCCAGCCATCCGGTCCAGGCGGGCCCTCTGGCGGGGGCCATCCATCCGGTCCAGGCGCGGCCAGCGGCGGGCCCTCTGGCGGGGGCCATCCATCCGGTCCAGGCGCGGCCAGCGGCGGGCCCTCTGGCGGGGGCCATTCATCCGGTCCAGTGGCGGGCCCTCTGGCGGGGGCCATCCATCCGGTCCAGGCGCAGCCAGCGGGGGGCCCTCTGGCGGGGGCCATCCATCCGGTCCAGGCGGGCCCTCTGGCGGGGGCCATCCATCCGGTCCAGGCGGGCCCTCTGGCGGGGGCCATCCATCCGGTCCAGGCGGGCCCTCTGGCGGGGGCCATCCATCCGGTCCAGGCGGGCCCTCTGGCGGGGGCCATCCATCCGGTCCAGGCGGGCCCTCTGGCGGGGGCCATCCATCCGGTCCAGGCGGGCCCTCTGGCGGGGGCCATCCATCCGGTCCAGGCGGGCCCTCTGGTGGGGGCCATCCACCCGGTCCAGGCGCGGCCAGCGGCGGGTCCTCTGGCGGGGGCCATCCATCCGGTCCAGGCGCGGCCAGCGTCGGGCCCTCTGGCGAGGGCCATCCATCCGGTCCAGGCGCGGCCAGCGGCGGGTCCTCTGGCGGGGGCCATCCATCCAATCCAGGTGGGCCCTCTGGCGGGGGCCATCCATCCGGTCCAGGCAGGCCCTCTGGCGGGGGCCATCCATCCGGTCCAGGCGGGCCCTCTGGCGGGGGCCATCCATCCGGTCCAGGGAGGCCCTCTGGCGGGGGCCATCCATCCGGTCCAGGGAGGCCCTCTGGCGGGGGCCATCCATCCGGTCCAGGCGGCCCCTCTGGCGGGGGCCATCCATCTGGTCTAGGCGGGTCCTCTGGCGGGGGCCATCCATCCGGTCCAGGCGGGCCCTATGGCGGGGGCCATCCATCCGGTCCAGGTGGGCCCTCTGGCGGGGGCCATCCGGTCCATGCGGGCCCTCTGACGGGGGCCATCCATCCGGTCCAGGCGGGCCCTCTGGCGGGGGCCATCCATTCGGCTCTGGCGCGGCCAGCGGCGGGCCCTCTGGCGGGGGCCATCCATCCAGTCCAGGTGCGGCCAGCGGCGGGCCCTCTGAACTTGTGCTCTAAATAAGAACTACGTGGTGCACCAGTACATTGATGATAATTAACATTGTGATTTGTTTTGTATAGCTAGTGTGAGCTCCTTTACACGGCTGCAGCTTGGGTGGTGCTTGAATTTGTGGTGTTACAGATGTATCGATATAAATACAGTTTTCTGTAAAAATGGTAAAACTTGTTTTGTTTTTATTGCGCGTTCATATAGCAAAAATCTTCATTTTAGCGGCACAGGGTCTATTATATTATATATCTGCAATGTGGCTTGGAGCGAGGGGGTTCATATAGTATTTGGGGTGTTGATTGTTGTGTACCAGGACTGTCTTTTTTTAATCCCAGTCCGCTCCTGATTAGGGTACATTTCACATGGGGCAAAAATGCTACAGATATTTCGTGCAGACTTTCCACATGGAGAATTCGCAGCATTTACAATATAAGCCATATAGATGAGATTTAATAAATCCCAACTACATCTATGAGTATGTGTAAAAGAAAAGCTGTCTTAGTTGCCCCTGGCAACCAATCACAGTGCAGCTTTTGTTTTGTATTCTGTCCTGGTAAAATGAAAGCTGTGCTGATTGGTTGCTAGGGGCAACTAAGACTTTATCTTGTAGACAGTTTCTTAAATCTGCCACATAGTATGGTAAAAAATTGCGTGCAGGATATTATCCAGGCGCGGCCAGCGGCGGGCCCTCTGGCGGGGGCCATCCATCTGGTCCAGGCGCGGCCAGCGGCGGGCCCTCTGGCGGGGGCCATCCACCCTGTCCAGGCGCGGCCAGCGGCGGGTCCTCTGGCGGGGGCCATCCATCTGGTCCAGGCGCGGCCAACGGCGGGCCCTCTGGCGGGGGCCATCCATCCGGTCCAGGCGGGCCCTCTGGCGGGGGCCATCCATCCGGTCCAGGCGGGCCCTCTGGCGGGGGCCATCCATCCGGTCCAGGCGGGCCCTCTGGCGGGGGCCATCCATCCGGTCCAGGCGGGCCCTCTGGCGGGGGCCATCCATCCGGTCCAGGGAGGCCCTCTGGCGGGGGCCATCCATCCGGTCCAGGGAGGCCCTCTGGCGGGGGCCATCCATCCGGTCCAGGCGGCCCCTCTGGCGGGGGCCATCCATCTGGTCTAGGCGGGTCCTCTGGCGGGGGCCATCCATCCGGTCCAGGCGGGCCCTCTGGCGGGGGCCATCCATCCGGTCCAGGTGGGCCCTCTGGCGGGGGCCATCCATCCGGTCCAGGCGGGCCCTCTGGCGGGGGCCATCCATCCACTCCAGGCGGGCCCTCTGGCGGGAGCCATCCATCTGGTCCAGGCGCGGCCAGCGGCGGGCCCTCTGGCGGGCGCCATCCATCCGTTCCAGGGAGGCCCTCTGGCGGGGTTCATCCATCCGGTCCAGGCTGGCCCACTGGCGGGGGCCATCCATCTGGTCTAGGCGGGCCCTCTGGCGGGGGCCATCCATCCGGTCCAGGCGGGCCCTCTGGCGGGGGCCATCCATCCAGTCCAGGTGGGCCCTCTGGCGGGGGCCATCCGGTCCAGGCTGGCCCTCTGGCGGGGGCCATCCATCCGGTCCAGGCAGGCCCTCTGGCGGGGGCCATCCGTCCGGTCCAGGCGGGGGCCATCCATCCGATCCAGGCGGGCACACTGGCAGGGGCCATCCATCCGGTCCAGGCGCGGCCAGTGGCGGGCCGTCTGGCGGGGGCCATCCATCCGGTCCAGGCGCGGCCAGTGGCGGGCTCTCTGAACTTGTGCTCTAAATAAGAACTACGTGGTGCACCAGTACATTGATGATAATTAACATTGTGATTTGTTTTGTATAGCTAGTGTGAGCTCCTTTACACGGCTGCAGCTTGGGTGGTGCTTGAATTTGTGGTGTTACAGATGTATCGATATAAATACAGTTTTCTGTAAAAATGGTAAAGCTTGTTTTGTTTTTATTGCGCGTTCATATAGCAAAAATCTTCATTTTAGCGGCACAGGGTCTATTATATTATATATCTGCAATGTGGCTTGGAGCGAGGGGGTTCATATTGTGTTTGGGGTGTTGATTGTTGTGTACCAGGACTGTCTTTTTTTAATCCCAGTCCGCTCCTGATTAGGGTACATTTCACATGGGGCAAAAATGCTACAGATATTTCGTGCAGACTTTCCACATGGAGAATTCGCAGCATTTACAATATAAGCCATATGGATGAGATTTAATAAATCCCAACTACATCTATGAGTATGTGTAAAAGAAAAGCTGTCTTAGTTGCCCCTGGCAACCAATCACAGTGCAGCTTTTGTTTTGTATTCTGTCCTGGTAAAATGAAAGCTGTGCTGTGATTGGTTGCTAGGGGCAACTAAGACTTTATCTTGTAGACAGTTTCTTAAATCTGCCACATAGTATGGTAAAAAATTGCGTGCAGGATATTTAAAATTGTAGCATGATGACTGTTTGCTGCAGATTTCACTGTTTACAACCAAAAGGGTGAAATTTGCGACAAATACCAAAGTTCAAGACAAAATCCACAACCTCAAACTCTGATTAAAATGACTGATTGCGTAAACATTTTCCATGACTTGATCCCTTACCATTCAAGGTGGTCCCTCCCGCTGGCGGGGGCCATCCATCCGATCCAGGCGCGGCCAGCAGCGGGCCCTCTGGCGGGGGCCATCCATCCGGTCCAGGCGCGGCCAGCGGCGGGCCCTCTGGCGGGGGCCATCCAACCGGTCCGGGCGCGGCCAGCGGCGGGCCCTCTGGTGGGGGCCATCCATCCGGTCCGGGAGCGGCCAGCGCCGGGCCCTCTGGCGGGGGCCATCCATCCGGTCTAGGCGCGTCCAGCGGCGGTCCCTCTGGCGGGGGCCATCCATCTGGTCCAGGCGCGGGCATCGGCGGGCCCTCTGGCGGGGGCCATCCATCCGGTCTAGGCGCGGCCAGCGGCGGGCCCTCTGGCGGGGGCCATCCATCTGGTCCAGGTGGGCCCTCTGGCGGGGGCCATCCATCCGGTCCAGGCGGGCCCTCTGGCGGGGGCCAGCCATCCGGTGCAGGCGGGCCCTCTGGTGGGGGCCATCCATCCGGTCCATATGGATGAGATTTAATAAATCCCAACTACATCTATGAGTATGTGTAAAAGAAAAGCTGTCTTAGTTGCCTTTGGCAACCAATCACAGTGCAGCTTTTGTTTTGTATTCTGTCCTGGTAAAATGAAAGCTGTGCTGTGATTGGTTGCTAGGGGCAACTAAGACTTTATCTTGTAGACAGTTTCTTAAATCTGCCACATAGTATGGTAAAAAATTGCGTGCAGGATATTTAAAATTGCAGCATGATGACTGTTTGCTGCAGATTTCACTGTTTACAACCAAAAGGGTGAAATTTGCGACAAATACCAAAGTTCAAGACAAAATCCACAACCTCAAACTCTGATTAAAATGACTGATTGCGTAAACATTTTCCATGAATTGATCCCTTACCATTCAAGGTGGTCCCTCCCGCTGGCGGGGGCCATCCATCCGATCCAGGCGCGGCCAGAGGCGGGCCCTCTGGCGGGGGCCATCCATCTGGTCCAGGCGCGGCCAGCGGCGGGCCCTCTGGCGGAGGCCATCCACCCGGTCCAGGCGCGGCCAGCGGCGGGTCCTCTGGCGGGAGCCATCTATCCGGTCCAGGCGCTGCCAGCGGCGGGCCCTCTGGCGGGGGCCATCCATCCGGTCCAGGCACGGCCAGCGGCGGGCCCTCTGGCGGGGGCCATCCATCCGGTCCAGGCGGGCCCTCTGGCGGGGGCCATCCATCCGGTCCAGGCGGGCCCTCTGGCGGGGGCCATCCATCCGGTCCAGGCGGGCCCTCTGGCGGGGGCCATCCATCCGGTCCAGGTGGGCCCTCTGGCGGGGGCCATCCATCCGGTCCAGGCGGGCCCTCTGGCGGGGGCCATCCATCCGGTCCAGGGAGGCCCTTTGGCGGGGGCCATCCATCCGGTCCAGGGAGGCCCTCTGGCGGGGGCCATCCATCCGGTCCAGGCGGACCCTCTGGCGGGGGCCATCCATCTGGTCTAGGCGGGTCCTCTGGCGGGGGCCATCCATCTGGTCTAGGCGGGCCCTCTGGCGGGGGCCATCCATCCGGTCCAGGTGGGCCCTCTGGCGGGGGCCATCCGGTCCAGGCGGGCCCTCTGGCGGGGGCCATCCATCCGGTCCAGGCAGGCCCTCTGGCGGGGGCCATCCATCCGGTCCAGGCGGGCCCTCTGGCGGGGGCCATCCATCCTGTCCCGGCGGGCCCTCTGGTGGGGGCCATCCATCTGGTCCAGGCGGGCCCTCTGGCGGGGGCCATCCGTCCGGTCCAGGCGAGCCCTCTGGCGGGGGCCATCCACCCGGTCCAGGCATGCCATCTTGCGGGGGTCATCCATCCGGTCCAGGCGGGCCCTCTGGCGGGGGCCATCCATCCGGTCCAGGCGGGCCCTCTGGCGGGGGCCATCCATCCGGTCCAGGCGCGGCCCACGGCGGGCCCTCTGGCGGGGGCCATCCATCCGGTCCAGGAGCGGCCCGCAGCGGGCCCTCTGGCGGGGGCCATCCATCCGGTCCAGGCGCGGCGGGCCCTCTGGCGGGGGCCATCCATCCGGTCCAGGCGGGCCCTCTGGCTAAGGCCATCCATCCGGTCCATGTGGGCCCTCTGACGGGGGCCATCCATCTGGTCCAGGCGGGCCCTCTGGCGGGGGCCATCCATCCGGTCCAGGCGGCCCCTCTTGCGGGGGCCATCCATCTGTTCTAGGCGGGTCCTCTGGCGGGGGCCATCCATCTGGTCTAGGCGGGCCCTCTGGCGGGGGCCATCCATCCGGTCCAGGTGGGCCCTCTGGCGGGGGCCATCCGGTCCAGGCGGGCCCTCTGGCGGGGGCCATCCATCCGGTCCAGGCAGGCCCTCTGGCGGGGGCCATCCATCCGGTCCAGGCGGGCCCTCTGGCGGGGGCCATCCATCCGGTCCAGGCGGGCCCTCTGGTGGGGGCCATCCATCCGGTCCAGGCGGGCCCTCTGGCGGGGGCCATCCGTCTGGTCCAGGCGAGCCCTCTGGCGGGGGCCATCTATCCGGTCCAGGCATGCCATCTGGCGGGGGCCATCCATCCGGTCCAGGCGGGCCCTCTGGTGGGGGCCATCCATCCGATCCAGGCGGGCCCTCTGGCGGGGGCCATCCATCCGGTCCAGGCGGGCCCTTTGGCGGGAACCATCCGTCCGGTCCAGGCGGGCCCTCTGGCGGGGGCCATCCACCTGATCCAGGCGCGGCCCGCGGCGGGCCCTCTGGCGGGGGCCATCCATCCGGTCCATGCCCGGCCCACAGCGGGCCCTCTGGCGGGGGCCATCTATCCGTTCCAGGCGCGGCGGGCCCTCTGGCGGGGGCCATCCATCCGGTCCAGGCGGGCCCTCTGGCGGGGGCCATCCATCCGGTCCAGGCGGGCCCTCTGGCGGGGGCCATCTATCCGGTCCAGGCGGGCCCTCTGGCGGGGGCCATCCGGTGCAGGCGGGCCTTCTGGCGGGGGCCATCCATCCGGTCCAGGCGAGCCCTCTGGCGGGGGCCATCCATCCGGTCCAGGGAGGCCCTCTGGCGGGGGCCATCCATCCGGTCCAGGCGAGCCCTCTGGCGGGGGCCATCCATCCGGTCCAGGCGGGCCCTCTAATGGGGGCCATCCATCCGGTCCATGCGGGCCCTCTGGCGGAGGCCATCAGTCCGGTCCAGGCACGGCCAGCGGCGGGCCCTCTGGCGGGGTCCATCCATCCGGTACAGGTGGGCCCTCTGGCGGGGGCCATGCATCCGGTCCAGGCTGGCCCTCTGGCAGGGGCCATCCATCTGGTCCAGGCGCGGCCAGCGGCAGGCCCTCTGGCGGGGGCCATCCATCCGGTCCAGTCAGGCCCTCTGGCGGGGGCCATCCATCCGGTCCAGGCGGGCCCTCTGGCGGGGGCCATCCATCCGGTCCAGGCGGGCCCTCTGGCGGAGGCTATCCATCCGGTCCAGGCGGGCCCTCTGGCGGGGGCCATCCATCCGGTCCAGGCGAGCCCTCTGGCGGGGGCCATCCATCCGGTCCAGGCATGCCATCTGGCGGGGGCCATCCATCCGGTCCAGGCGGGCCCTCTGGCGGGGGCCATCCATCCGATCCAGGCGGGCCCTCTAGCGGGGGCCATCCATCCGGTCCAGGCGGGCCCTCTGGCGGGGACCATCCGTCCGATCCAGGCGGGCCCTCTGGCAGGGGCCATCCACCCGATCCAGGCGCGGCCCGCAGCGGGCCCTCTGGCAGGGGCCATCCATCCGGTCCAGGCGCGGCGGGCCCTCTGGCGGGGGCCATCCATCCGGTCCAGGCGGGCCCTCTGGCGGGGGCCATCCATCCGGTCCAGGCAGGCCCTCTGGCGGGGGCCATCCATCCGGTCCAGCCGGGCCCTCTGGCGGGGGCCATCCATCCAGTCCAGGCGGGCCCTCTAGCGGGGGCCATCCATCCGGTCCAGGCGGGCCCTCTGGCGGGGGCCATCCATCCGGTCCAGGCGGGCCCTCTGGCGAGGGCCATCCATCAGGTCCAGGTGGGCCCTCTGGCGGGGGCCATCCATCCGGTCCAGGAGCGGCGGGCCCTCTGGCGGGGGCCATCCGTCCGGCCCAGGCGCGGCCAGCGGCGGGCCCTCAGGCGGCGGCCATCCATCCGGTCCAGGCGGGCCCTCTGGCGGCGGCCATCCATCCGGTCCAGGCGGGCCCTCTGGCGGGGGCCATCCCTCCGGTCCAGGCGGGCCCTCTGGCGGGGGCCATCCATCCGGTCCAGGCGGGCCCTCTGGCGGGGGCCATCCATCCGGTCCAGACGGGCCCTCTGGCGGGGGCCATCCATCTACTCCAGGCGGGCCCTCTGGTGGGGGCCATCCATCCGGTCCAGGCGGGCCCTCTGGCGGGGGCCATCCATCCGGTCCAGTTGGGCCCTCTGGCGGGGGCCATCCACCAGGCGGGCCCTCTGGCGGGGGCCATCAATCCGGTCCAGGCAGGCCCTCTGGCGGGGGCCATCCGTCCGGTCCAGGGAGGCCCTCTGGCGGGGGCCATCCATCAGGTCCAGGCGTGCCCTCAGGCGGGGGCCATCCATCCGCTCCCAGGCAGGCGCTCTGGGGGGGTTCATCCATCCGGTCCAGGGAGGCCCTCTGGCGGGGGCCATCCATCCGGTCCAGGCGGGCCCTCTGGCGGGGGCCATCCATCAGGTCCAGGTGGGCCCTCTGGCGGGGGCCATCCATCCGCTTCAGGCGCGGCCAGTGGCGGGCCCTCTGGCGGGGGCCATCCGTCCGGTCCGGGCGCGGCCAGCGGTGGGCCCTCTGGCGGGGGCCATCCACCCGGTCCAGGCGCGGCCAGCGGCGGGCCCTCTGAACTTGTGCTCTTAATAAGAACTACGTGGTGCACCAGTACATTGATGATAATTAACATTGTGATTTGTTTTGTATAGCTAGTGTGAGCTCCTTTACACGGCTGCAGCTTGGGTGGTGCTTGAATTTGTGGTGTTACAGATGTATCGATATAAATACAGTTTTCTGTAAAAATGGTAAAACTTGTTTTGTTTTTATTGCGCGTTCATATAGCAAAAATCTTCATTTTAGCAGCACAGGGTCTATTATATTATATATCTGCAATGTGGCTTGGAGCGAGGGGGTTCATATTGTATTTGGGGTGTTGATTGTTGTGTACCAGGACTGTCTTTTTTTAATCCCAGTCCGCTCCTGATTAGGGTACATTTCACATGGGGCAAAAATGCTACAGATATTTTGTGCAGACTTTCCACATGGAGAATTTGCAGCATTTACAATATAAGCCATATGGATGAGATTTAATAAATCCCAACTACATCTATGAGTATGTCTAAAAGAAAAGCTGTCTTAGTTGCCCCTGGCAACCAATCACAGTGCAGCTTTTGTTTTGTATTCTGTACTGGTAAAATGAAAGCTGTGCTGTGATTGGTTGCTAGGGGCAACTAAGACTTTATCTTGTAGACAGTTTCTTAAATCTGCCACATAGTATGGTAAAAAATTGCGTGCAGGATATTTAAAATTGTAGCATGATGACTGTTTGCTGCAGATTTCACTGTTTACAACCAAAAGGGTGAAATTTGCGACAAATACCAAAGTTCAAGACAAAATCCACAACCTCAAACTCTGATTAAAATGACTGATTGCGAAAACATTTTCCATGAATTGATCCCTTACCATTCAAGGTGGTCCCTCCCGCCGGCGGGGGCCATCCATCCGGTCCAGGCATGCCATCTGGCGGGGGCCATCCATCCGGTCCAGGCGGGCCCTCTGGCGGGGGCCATCCATCCGATCCAGGCGGGCCCTCTAGCGGGGGCCATCCATCCGGTCCAGGCGGGCCCTCTGGCGGGGACCATCCGTCCGATCCAGGCGGGCCCTCTGGCAGGGGCCATCCACCCGATCCAGGCGCGGCCCGCAGCGGGCCCTCTGGCAGGGGCCATCCATCCGGTCCAGGCGCGGCGGGCCCTCTGGCGGGGGCCATCCATCCGGTCCAGGCGGGCCCTCTGGCGGGGGCCATCCATCCGGTCCAGGCAGGCCCTCTGGCGGGGGCCATCCATCCGGTCCAGCCGGGCCCTCTGGCGGGGGCCATCCATCCAGTCCAGGCGGGCCCTCTAGCGGGGGCCATCCATCCGGTCCAGGCGGGCCCTCTGGCGGGGGCCATCCATCCGGTCCAGGCGGGCCCTCTGGCGAGGGCCCCCCATCAGGTCCAGGTGGGCCCTCTGGCGGGGGCCATCCATCCGGTCCAGGAGCGGCGGGCCCTCTGGCGGGGGCCATCCGTCCGGCCCAGGCGCGGCCAGCGGCGGGCCCTCAGGCGGCGGCCATCCATCCGGTCCAGGCGGGCCCTCTGGCGGCGGCCATCCATCCGGTCCAGGCGGGCCCTCTGGCGGGGGCCATCCCTCCGGTCCAGGCGGGCCCTCTGGCGGGGGCCATCCATCCGGTCCAGGCGGGCCCTCTGGCGGGGGCCATCCATCCGGTCCAGACGGGCCCTCTGGCGGGGGCCATCCATCTACTCCAGGCGGGCCCTCTGGTGGGGGCCATCCATCCGGTCCAGGCGGGCCCTCTGGCGGGGGCCATCCATCCGGTCCAGTTGGGCCCTCTGGCGGGGGCCATCCACCAGGCGGGCCCTCTGGCGGGGGCCATCAATCCGGTCCAGGCAGGCCCTCTGGCGGGGGCCATCCGTCCGGTCCAGGGAGGCCCTCTGGCGGGGGCCATCCATCAGGTCCAGGCGTGCCCTCAGGCGGGGGCCATCCATCCGGTCCAGGCAGGCGCTCTGGGGGGGGTTCATCCATCCGGTCCAGGGAGGCCCTCTGGCGGGGGCCATCCATCCGGTCCAGGCGGGCCCTCTGGCGGGGGCCATCCATCAGGTCCAGGTGGGCCCTCTGGCGGGGGCCATCCATCCGGTTCAGGCGCGGCCAGTGGCGGGCCCTCTGGCGGGGGCCATCCGTCCGGTCCGGGCGCGGCCAGCGGTGGGCCCTCTGGCGGGGGCCATCCACCCGGTCCAGGCGCGGCCAGCGGCGGGCCCTCTGAACTTGTGCTCTTAATAAGAACTACGTGGTGCACCAGTACATTGATGATAATTAACATTGTGATTTGTTTTGTATAGCTAGTGTGAGCTCCTTTACACGGCTGCAGCTTGGGTGGTGCTTGAATTTGTGGTGTTACAGATGTATCGATATAAATACAGTTTTCTGTAAAAATGGTAAAACTTGTTTTGTTTTTATTGCGCGTTCATATAGCAAAAATCTTCATTTTAGCAGCACAGGGTCTATTATATTATATATCTGCAATGTGGCTTGGAGCGAGGGGGTTCATATTGTATTTGGGGTGTTGATTGTTGTGTACCAGGACTGTCTTTTTTTAATCCCAGTCCGCTCCTGATTAGGGTACATTTCACATGGGGCAAAAATGCTACAGATATTTTGTGCAGACTTTCCACATGGAGAATTTGCAGCATTTACAATATAAGCCATATGGATGAGATTTAATAAATCCCAACTACATCTATGAGTATGTCTAAAAGAAAAGCTGTCTTAGTTGCCCCTGGCAACCAATCACAGTGCAGCTTTTGTTTTGTATTCTGTACTGGTAAAATGAAAGCTGTGCTGTGATTGGTTGCTAGGGGCAACTAAGACTTTATCTTGTAGACAGTTTCTTAAATCTGCCACATAGTATGGTAAAAAATTGCGTGCAGGATATTTAAAATTGTAGCATGATGACTGTTTGCTGCAGATTTCACTGTTTACAACCAAAAGGGTGAAATTTGCGACAAATACCAAAGTTCAAGACAAAATCCACAACCTCAAACTCTGATTAAAATGACTGATTGCGAAAACATTTTCCATGAATTGATCCCTTACCATTCAAGGTGGTCCCTCCCGCCGGCGGGGGCCATCCATCCGGTCCAGGCGGGTCCAGCGGCGGGCCCTTTGGCGGGGGCCATCCATCCGGTCCAGGCGCGGCCAGCGGCGGGCCCTCTGGCGGGGTCCATCCACCCGGTCCAGGCGCGGCCAGCGGCGGGCCCTCTGGCGGGGGCCATCCATCCGGTCAGGGCGCGGCCAGCGGCGGGCCCTCTGGCGGGGGCTATCCTTGTGGTCCAGGCGCGGCCAACGGCGGGCCCTCTGGCGGGGGCCATCCATCTGGTCCAGGCGCGGCCAGCAGCGGGCCCTCTGGCGGGGGCCATCCATACGGTCCAGGCGCGGCCAGCGGCGGGCCCTCTGGCGGGGGCCATCCATCCGGTCCAGGCGCGTCCAGCGGCGGGCCCTCTGGCGGGGTCAATCCATCCGGTCCAGGTGGGCCCTCTGGCGGGGGCCATCCATCCGGTCCAGGCGGGCCCTCTGGCGGGGGCCATCCTTCCGGTCCAGGGGGTCCCTCTGGTGGGGGCCATCCATCCGGTCCAGGCGGGCCCTCTGGCGGAGGCCATCCTTGCGGTCCAGGCGGGCCCTCTGGCGGGGGCCATCCATCCGGTCCAGGGAGGCCCTCTGGCGGGGGCCATCCATCCGGTCCAGGCGGGCCCTCTAGCAGGGGCCATCCATCTGGTCTAGGCGGTCCCTCTGGTGGGGGCCATCCATCCGGTCCAGGCGGGCCCTCTGGCGGGGGCCATCCATCCGGTCCAGGCGGGCCCTCTGGCGGGGGCCATCCATCCGGTCCAGTTGGGCCCTCTGGCGGGGGCCATCCACCAGGCGGGCCCTCTGGCGGGGGCCATCCATCCGGTCCAGGCAGGCCCTCTGGCGGGGGCCATCCGTCCGGTCCAGGGAGGCCCTCTGGCGGGGGCCATCCATCAGGTCCAGGCGTGCCCTCTGGCGGGGGCCATCCATCCGGTACAGGCGGGCGCTCTGGGGGGGGCCATCCATCAGGTCCAGGTGGGCCCTCTGGCGGAGGCCATCCTTGCGGTCCAGGCGGGCCCTCTGGCGGGGGCCATCCATCCGGTCCAGGGCGGCCCTCTGGCGGAGGCCATCCATCCGGTCCAGGCGGGCCCTCTAGCGGGGGCCATCCATCTGGTCTAGGCGGGCCCTCTGGCGGGGGCCATCCATCCGGTCCAGGCGGGCCCTCTGGCGGGGGCCATCAATCCGGTCCAGGCGGGCCCTCTGGCGGGGGCCATCCATCCGGTCCAGTTGGGCCCTCTGGCGGGGGCCATCCACCAGGCGGGCCCTCTGGCGGGGGCCATCCATCCGGTCCAGGCAGGCCCTCTGGCGGGGGCCATCCGTCCGGTCCAGGGAGGCCCTCTGGCGGGGGCCATCCATCAGGTCCAGGCGTGCCCTCTGGCGGGGGCCATCCATCCGGTCCAGGCGGGCGCTCTGGGGGGGGTTCATCCATCCGGTCCAGGGAGGCCCTCTGGCGGGGGCCATCCATCCGGTCCAGGCGGGCCCTCTGGCGGGGGCCATCCATCAGGTCCAGGTGGGCCCTCTGTTGGGGGCCATCCATCCGGTTCAGGCGCGGCCAGTGGCGGGCCCTCTGGCGGGGGCCATCCGTCCGGTCCGGGCGCGGCCAGCGGTGGGCCCTCTGGCGGGGGCCATCCACCCGGTCCAGGCGCGGCCAGCGGCGGGCCCTCTGAACTTGTGCTCTTAAGAAGAACTACGTGGTGCACCAGTACATTGATGATAATTAACATTGTGATTTGTTTTGTATAGCTAGTGTGAGCTCCTTTACACGGCTGCAGCTTGGGTGGTGCTTGAATTTGTGGTGTTACAGATGTATCGATATAAATACAGTTTTCTGTAAAAATGGTAAAACTTGTTTTGTTTTTATTGCGCGTTCATATAGCAAAAATCTTCATTTTAGCGGCACAGGGTCTATTATATTATATATCTGCAATGTGGCTTGGAGCGAGGGGGTTCATATTGTATTTGGGGTGTTGATTGTTGTGTACCAGGACTGTCTTTTTTTAATCCCAGTCCGCTCCTGATTAGGGTACATTTCACATGGGGCAAAAATGCTACAGATATTTTGTGCAGACTTTCCACATGGAGAATTCGCAGCATTTACAATATAAGCCATATGGATGAGATTTAATAAATCCCAACTACATCTATGAGTATGTGTAAAAGAAAAGCTGTCTTAGTTGCCCCTGGCAACCAATCACAGTGCAGCTTTTGTTTTGTATTCTGTCCTGGTAAAATGAAAGCTGTGCTGTGATTGGTTGCTAGGGGCAACTAAGACTTTATCTTGTAGACAGTTTCTTAAATCTGCCACATAGTATGGTAAAAAATTGCGTGCAGGATATTTAAAATTGTAGCATGATGACTGTTTGCTGCAGATTTCACTGTTTACAACCAAAAGGGTGAAATTTGCGACAAATACCAAAGTTCAAGACAAAATCCACAACCTCAAACTCTGATTAAAATGACTGATTGCGTAAACATTTTCCATGACTTGATCCCTTACCATTCAAGGTGGTCCCTCCCTCTGGCGGGGGCCATCCATCCGGTCCAGGCGGGCCCTCTGGCGGAGGCCATCCTTGCGGTCCAGGCGGGCCCCCTGGCGGGGGCCATCCATCCGGTCCAGGGAGGCCCTCTGGCGGGGGCCATCCATCCGGCCAGGCGGGCCCTCTAGCGGGGGCCATCCATCTGGTCAAGGCGGGCCCTCTGGCGGGGGCCATCCATCCGGTCCAGGCGGGCCCTCTGGCGGGGGCCATCCATCCGGTCCAGGCGGGCCCTCTGGCGGGGGCCATCCATCCGGTCCAGTTGGGCCCTCTGGCGGGGGCCATCCACCAGGCGGGCCCTCTGGCGGGGGCCATCCATCCGGTCCAGGCAGGCCCTCTGGCGGGGGCCATCCGTCCGGTCCAGGGAGGCCCTCTGGCGGGGGCCATCCATCAAGTCCAGGCGTGCCCTCTGGCGGGGGCCATCCATCCGGTCCAGGCGGGCGCTCTGGGGGGGGTTCATCCATCCGGTCCAGGGAGGCCCTCTGGCGGGGGCCATCCATCCGGTCCAGGCGGGCCCTCTGGCGGGGGCCATCCATCAGGTCCAGGTGGGCCCTCTGGCGGGGGCCATCCATCCGGTTCAGGCGCGGCCAGTGGCGGGCCCTCTGGCGGGGGCCATCCGTCCGGTCCGGGCGCGGCCAGCGGTGGGCCCTCTGGCGGGGGCCATCCACCCGGTCCAGGCGCGGCCAGCGGCGGGCCCTCTGAACTTGTGCTCTTAATAAGAACTACGTGGTGCACCAGTACATTGATGATAATTAACATTGTGATTTGTTTTGTATAGCTAGTGTGAGCTCCTTTACACGGCTGCAGCTTGGGTGGTGCTTGAATTTGTGGTGTTACAGATGTATCGATATAAATACAGTTTTCTGTAAAAATGGTAAAACTTGTTTTGTTTTTATTGCGCGTTCATATAGCAAAAATCTTCATTTTAGCGGCACAGGGTCTATTATATTATATATCTGCAATGTGGCTTGGAGCGAGGGGGTTCATATTGTATTTGGGGTGTTGATTGTTGTGTACCAGGACTGTCTTTTTTTAATCCCAGTCCGCTCCTGATTAGGGTACATTTCACATGGGGCAAAAATGCTACAGATATTTTGTGCAGACTTTCCACATGGAGAATTTGCAGCATTTACAATATAAGCCATATGGATGAGATTTAATAAATCCCAACTACATCTATGAGTATGTCTAAAAGAAAAGCTGTCTTAGTTGCCCCTGGCAACCAATCACACTGCAGCTTTTGTTTTGTATTCTGTCCTGGTAAAATGAAAGCTGTGCTGTGATTGGTTGCTAGGGGCAACTAAGACTTTATCTTGTAGACAGTTTCTTAAATCTGCCACATAGTATGGTAAAAAATTGCGTGCAGGATATTTAAAATTGTAGCATGATGACTGTTTGCTGCAGATTTCACTGTTTACAACCAAAAGGGTGAAATTTGCGGCAAATACCAAAGTTCAAGACAAAATCCACAACCTCAAACTCTGATTAAAATGACTGATTGCGAAAACATTTTCCATGAATTGATCCCTTACCATTCAAGGTGGTCCCTCCCGCCGGCGGGGGCCATCCATCCGTTCCAGGCGGGTCCAGCGGCGGGCCCTTTGGCGGGGGCCATCCATCCGGTCCAGGCGCGGCCAGCGGCGGGCCCTCTGGCGGGGTCCATCCACCCGGTCCAGGCGCGGCCAGCGGCGGGCCCTCTGGCGGGGGCCATCCATCCGGTCAGGGCGCGGCCAGCGGCGGGCCCTCTGGCGGGGGCTATCCTTGTGGTCCAGGCGCGGCCAACGGCGGGCCCTCTGGCGGGGGCCATCCATCCGGTCCAGGTGGGCCCTCTGGCGGGGGCCATCCGGTCCAGGCAGGCCCTCTGGCGGGGCCATCCATCCGGTCCAGGCGGGCCCTCTGGCGGTGGCCATCCATCCGGTCCAGGGAGGCCCTCTGGCGGGGGCCATCCATCCGGTCCAGGCGGGCCCTCTGGCGGGGGCCATCCATCCGGTCCAGGTGGGCGCTCTGGCGGGGGCCATCCATCCGGTCCAGGCGGGCCCTCTGGCGGGGGCCATCCATTCGGTCCAGATGGGCCCTCTGGCGAGGGCCATCCATCCGGTCCATGCGGGCCCTCTGCTGGGGGCCATCCAACCGGTCCAGGCGGGCCCTCTGGCGGGGGCCATCCATCCGGTCCAGGCGCGGCCAGCGGCGGGCCCTCTGGCGGGGGCCATCCGTCCGGTCCAGGCGTGGCCAGCGGCGGGCCCTCAGGCGGGAGCCATCCATCCGGTCCAGGCGGGCCCTCTGGCGGGGGCCATCCATCCGATCCAGGCGGGCCCTCTGGCGGGGGCCATCCGTCCGGTCCAGGCGGGGCCAGCGGCGGGCCCTCAGGCGGGGGCCATCCATCCGGTCCAGGCGGGCCCTCTGGCGGGGGCCATCCATCCGATCCAGTCGGGCCCTCTGGCGGGGGCCATCCATCCGGTCCAGGCGGGCCCTCTAGCGAGGACAATCCTTCCGGTCCAGGCGGGCCCTCTGGCGGGGGCGATCCATCCGGTCCAGGGGGGCCCTCTGGCGGGGGCCATCCATCCGTTCCAGGCGGGCCCTCTGGCGGGGGCCATCCATCCGGTCCAGGCGGGCCCTCTGGCGGGGGCCATCCATCCGATCCAGGCGGGCCCTCTGGCGGGGGCCATCCATCCGGTCCAGGCGGGCCCTCTGGTGGGGGCCATCCATCCGGTCCAGGTGGGCCCTCTGGCGGGGGCCATCCATCCAGTCCAGGCGCGGCCAGCGGCGGGCCCTCTGGCGGGGGCCATCCATCCGGTCCAGGCGCGGCCGGCGGCGGGCCCTCTGAACTTGTGCTCTAAATAAGAACTACGTGGTGCACCAGTACATTGATGATAATTAACATTGTGATTTGTTTTGTATAGCTAGTGTGAGCTCCTTTACACGGCTGCAGCTTGGGTGGTGCTTGAATTTGTGGTGTTACAGATGTATCGATATAAATACAGTTTTCTGTAAAAATGGTAAAACTTGTTTTGTTTTTATTGAGCGTTCATGTAGCAAAAATCTTCATTTTAGCGGCACAGGGTCTATTATATTATATATCTGCAATGTGGCTTGGAGCGAGGGGGTTCATATTGTATTTGGGGTGTTGATTGTTGTGCACCAGGACTGCCTTTTTTTAATCCCAGTCCGCTCCTAATTAGGGTACATTTCACATGGGGCAAAAGTGCTACAGATATTTCGTGCAGACTTTCTACATGGAGAATTCGCAGCATTTACAATATAAGCCATATGGATGAGATTTAATAAATCCCAACTACATCTATGAGTATGTGTAAAAGAAAAGCTGTCTTAGTTGCCCCTGGCAACCAATCACAGTGCAGCTTTTGTTTTGTATTCTGTCCTGGTAAAATGAAAGCTGTGCTGTGATTGGTTGCTAGGGGCAACTAAGACTTTATCTTGTAGACAGTTTCTTAAATATGCCACATAGTATGGTAAAAAATTGCATGCAGGATATTTAAAATTGTAGCATGATGACTGTTTGCTGCAGATTTCACTGTTTACAACCAAAAGGGTGAAATTTGCGACAAATACCAAAGTTCAAGACAAAATCCACAACCTCAAACTCTGATTAAAATGACTGATTGCGTAAACATTTTCCATGAATTGATCCCTTACCATTTAAGGTGGTCCCTCCCACTGGCGGGGGCCATCCATCCGGTCCAGGCGCGGCCAGCGGCGGGCCCTCTGGCGGGGGCCATCCATCTGGTCCAGGCGTGGCCAGCGGCGGGCCCTCTGGCGGGGGCCTTCCACCCGGTCCAGGCGCGGCCAGCGGCGGGCCCTCTGGCGGGGACCATCCATCCGGTCCAGGCGCGGCCAGCGGTGGGCCCTCTGGCGGGGGCCATCCAGCCGGTCCCGGCGCGGCCAGCGGCAGGGCCCTCTGGCGGGGGCCATCCATCCGGTCCAGGCGCGGCGGGCCCTCTGGCGGGGGCCATCCGTCCGGTCCAGGCGCGGCCAGCGGCGGGCCCTCAGGAGGGGGCCATCCATCCGGTCCAGGCGGGCCCTCTGGCGGCGGCCATCCATCCGGTCCAGGCGGGCCCTCTGGCGGGGGCCATCCATCCGGTCCAGGCGGGCCCTCTGGCGGGGGCCATCCATCCGGTCCAGGCGGGCCCTCTGGCGGGGGACATCCTTCCGGTCCAGGCGGGCCCTCTGGCGGGGGCCATCCATCCGGTCCAGGCGGGCGCTCTGTCGGGGGCCATCCATCCGTTCCAGGGAGGCCCTCTGGTGGGGACCATCCATCCGGTCCAGGCGGGCCCTCTGGCGGGGGCCATCCATCCGGTCCAGGCGGGCCCTCTGGCGGGGGCCATCCATCCGGTCCAGACGGGCCCTCTGGCGGGGACCATCCATCTACTCTAGGCGGGCCCTCTGGCGGGGACCATCCATCCGGTCCAGGGAGGCCCTCTGGCGGGGGCCATCCATCCGCTCCAGGGAGGCCCTCTGGCGGGGGCCATCCATCCGATCCAGGCGGGCCCTCTCGCGGGGGCCATCCATCCGGTCCAGGCGGGCCCTCTGGTGGGGGCCATCCATCCGGTCCAGGCGGGCCCTCTGGCGGGGGCCATCCATCCGGTCCAGGCGGGCCCTCTGGCGGGGGCCATCCGGTGGAGGCGGGCCCTCTGGCGGGGGCCATCCATCCGGTCTAGGCGGGCCCTCTGGCGGGGGCCATCCATCCGGTCCAGGGAGGCCCTCTGGTGGGGGCCATCCATCCGGTCCAGGCGAGCCCTCTGGCGGGGGCCATCCATCCGGTCCAGGCGGGCCCTCTGGCGGGGGCCATCCATCCGGTCCAGGCATGCCATCTGGCGGGGGCCATCCATCCGGTCCAGGCGGGCCCTCTGGTGGGGGCCATCCATCTGCTCCAGGCAGGCCCTCTGGCAGGAGCCATTCGTCCGGTCCAGGCGGGCCCTCTGGCGGGGGCCATCCATCCGGTTCAGGCGCGGCCAGTGGCGGGCCCTCTGGTGGGGGCCATCCATCCGGTCCAGGCGCGGCCAGCGGCGGGCCCTTTGGCGGGGGCCATCCATCCGGTCCAGGCGCGGCCGGCGGCGGGCCCTCTGAACTTGTGCTCTAAATAAGAACTACGTGGTGCACCAGTACATTGATGATAATTAACATTGTGATTTGTTTTGTATAGCTAGTGTGAGCTCCTTTACACGGCTGCAGCTTGGGTGGTGCTTGAATTTGTGGTGTTACAGATGTATCGATATAAATACAGTTTTCTGTAAAAATGGTAAAACTTGTTTTGTTTTTATTGCGCGTTCATATAGCAAAAATCTTCATTTTAGCGGCACAGGGTCTATTATATCATATATCTGCAATGTGGCTTGGAGCGAGGGGGTTCATATTGTATTTGGGGTGTTGATTGTTGTGTACCAGGACTGTCTTTTTTTAATCCCAGTTCGCTCCTGATTAGGGTACATTTCACATGGGGCAAAAATGCTACAGATATTTCGTGCAGACTTTCCACATGGAGAATTCGCAGCATTTACAATATAAGCCATATGGATGAGATTTAATAAATCCCAACTACATCTATGAGTATGTCTAAAAGAAAAGCTGTCTTAGTTGCCCCTGGCAACCAATCACACTGCAGCTTTTGTTTTGTATTCTGTCCTGGTAAAATGAAAGCTGTGCTGTGATTGGTTGCTAGGGGCAACTAAGACTTTATCTTGTAGACAGTTTCTTAAATCTGCCACATAGTATGGTAAAAAATAGCGTGCAGGATATTTAAAATTGTAGCATGATGACTGTTTGCTGCAGATTTCACTGTTTACAACCAAAAGGGTGAAATTTGCGACAAATACCAAAGTTCAAGACAAAATCCACAACCACAAACTCTGATTAAAATGACTGATTGCGTAAACATTTTCCATGAATTGATCCCTTACCATTCAAGGTGGTCCCTCCCGCTGGAGGGGGCCATCCATCCGATCCAGGCGCGGCCAGAGGCGGGCCCTCTGGCGGGGGCCATCCTTCCGGTCCAGGCGCGGCCAGCGGCGGGCCCTCTGGCGGGGGCCATCCATCCGGTCCAGGCGGGCTTTCTGGCGGGGGCCATCCATCCGGTCCAGCGGGCCCTCTGGCGGGGGCCATCCATCCGGTCCAGGCGGGCCCTCTGGTGGAGGCCATCCATCCGGTCCAGGCGGGCCCTCTGGCGGGGGCCATCCATCCGGTCCAGGGAGGCCCTCTGGCGGGGGCCATCCATCCGATCCAGGGAGGCCCTCTGGCGGGGGCCATCCATCCGGTCCAGGTGGCCCCTCTGGCGGGGGCCATCCATCTGGTCTAGGCGGGTCCTCTGGCGGGGGCCATCCATCCGGTCCAGGCGGGCCCTCTGGCGTGGGCCATCCGGTCCAGGCGGGCCCTCTGGCGGGGGCCATCCATCCGGTCCAGGCAGGCCCGCTGGCGGGGGCCATCCATCCGGTCCAGGGAGGCCCTCTGGCGGGGGCCATCCATCCGATCCAGGCGCGGCCAGCGGCGGGCCCCCTGGCGGGGGCCACCCATCCGATCCAGGTGGGCCCTCTGGCGGGGGCCATCCGGTCCAGGCGGGCCCTCTGGCGGCGGCCATCCATCCGGTCCAGGCAGGCCCTCTGGCGGGGGCCATCCATCGGGTCCAGGGAGGCCCTCTGGCGGGGGCCATCCATCCGGTCCAGGCGGGCCCTCTGGCGGGGGCCATCCATCCGGGTCCAGGCGGGCCCTCTGGCTAAGGCCATCCATCCGGTCCATGCGGGCCCTCTGACGGGGGCCATCCATCTGGTCCAGGCGGGCCCTCTGGCGGGGGCCATCCATCCGGTCCAGGCGGCCCCTCTTGCGGGGGCCATCCATCTGTTCTAGGCGGGTCCTCTGGCGGGGGCCATCCATCTGGTCTAGGCGGGCCCTCTGGCGGGGGCCATCCATCCGGTCCAGGTGGGCCCTCTGGCGGGGGCCATCCGGTCCAGGCGGGCCCTCTGGCGGGGGCCATCCATCCGGTCCAGGCAGGCCCTCTGGCGGGGGCCATCCATCCGGTCCAGGCGGGCCCTCTGGCGGGGGCCATCCATCCGGTCCAGGCGGGCCCTCTGGTGGGGGCCATCCATCCGGTCCAGGCGGGCCCTCTGGCGGGGGCCATCCGTCTGGTCCAGGCGAGCCCTCTGGCGGGGGCCATCTATCCGGTCCAGGCATGCCATCTGGCGGGGGCCATCCATCCGGTCCAGGCGGGCCCTCTGGTGGGGGCCATCCATCCGATCCAGGCGGGCCCTCTGGCGGGGGCCATCCATCCGGTCCAGGCGGGCCCTTTGGCGGGAACCATCCGTCCGGTCCAGGCGGGCCCTCTGGCGGGGGCCATCCACCTGATCCAGGCGCGGCCCACGGCGGGCCCTCTGGCGGGGGCCATCCATCCGGTCCATGCCCGGCCCACAGCGGGCCCTCTGGCGGGGGCCATCTATCCGTTCCAGGCGCGGCGGGCCCTCTGGCGGGGGCCATCCATCCGGTCCAGGCGGGCCCTCTGGCGGGGGCCATCCATCCGGTCCAGGCGGGCCCTCTGGCGGGGGCCATCTATCCGGTCCAGGCGGGCCCTCTGGCGGGGGCCATCCGGTGCAGGCGGTCCTTCTGGCGGGGGCCATCCATCCGGTCCAGGCGGGCCCTCTGGCGGGGGCCATCCATCCGGTCCAGGGAGGCCCTCTGGCGGGGGCCATCCATCCGGTCCAGGCGAGCCCTCTGGCGGGGGCCATCCATCCGGTCCAGGCGGGCCCTCTAATGGGGGCCATCCATCCGGTCCATGCGGGCCCTCTGGCGGAGGCCATCAGTCCGGTCCAGGCACGGCCAGCGGCGGGCCCTCTGGCGGGGTCCATCCATCCGGTACAGGTGGGCCCTCTGGCGGGGGCAATGCATCCGGTCCAGGCTGGCCCTCTGGCAGGGCCCATCCATCTGGTCCAGGCGCGGCCAGCGGCAGGCCCTCTGGCGGGGGCCATCCATCCGGTCCAGTCAGGCCCTCTGGCGGGGGCCATCCATCCGGTCCAGGCGGGCCCTCTGGCGGGGGCCATCCATCCGGTCCAGGCGGGCCCTCTGGCGGAGGCTATCCATCCGGTCCAGGCGGGCCCTCTGGCGGGGGCCATCCATCCGGTCCAGGCGAGCCCTCTGGCGGGGGCCATCCATCCGGTCCAGGCATGCCATCTGGCGGGGGCCATCCATCCGGTCCAGGCGGGCCCTCTGGCGGGGGCCATCCATCCGATCCAGGCGGGCCCTCTAGCGGGGGCCATCCATCCGGTCCAGGCGGGCCCTCTGGCGGGGACCATCCGTCCGATCCAGGCGGGCCCTCTGGCAGGGGCCATCCACCCGATCCAGGCGCGGCCCGCAGCGGGCCCTCTGGCAGGGGCCATCCATCCGGTCCAGGCGCGGCGGGCCCTCTGGCGGGGGCCATCCATCCGGTCCAGGCGGGCCCTCTGGCGGGGGCCATCCATCCGGTCCAGGCAGGCCCTCTGGCGGGGGCCATCCATCCGGTCCAGCCGGGCCCTCTGGCGGGGGCCATCCATCCAGTCCAGGCGGGCCCTCTAGCGGGGGCCATCCATCCGGTCCAGGCGGGCCCTCTGGCGGGGGCCATCCATCCGGTCCAGGCGGGCCCTCTGGCGAGGGCCATCCATCAGGTCCAGGTGGGCCCTCTGGCGGGGGCCATCCATCCGGTCCAGGAGCGGCGGGCCCTCTGGCGGGGGCCATCCGTCCGGCCCAGGCGCGGCCAGCGGCGGGCCCTCAGGCGGCGGCCATCCATCCGGTCCAGGCGGGCCCTCTGGCGGCGGCCATCCATCCGGTCCAGGCGGGCCCTCTGGCGGGGGCCATCCATCCGGGTCCAGGCGGGCCCTCTGGCTAAGGCCATCCATCCGGTCCATGCGGGCCCTCTGACGGGGGCCATCCATCTGGTCCAGGCGGGCCCTCTGGCGGGGGCCATCCATCCGGTCCAGGCGGCCCCTCTTGCGGGGGCCATCCATCTGTTCTAGGCGGGTCCTCTGGCGGGGGCCATCCATCTGGTCTAGGCGGGCCCTCTGGCGGGGGCCATCCATCCGGTCCAGGTGGGCCCTCTGGCGGGGGCAATCCGGTCCAGGCGGGCCCTCTGGCGGGGGCCATCCATCCGGTCCAGGCAGGCCCTCTGGCGGGGGCCATCCATCCGGTCCAGGCGGGCCCTCTGGCGGGGGCCATCCATCCGGTCCAGGCGGGCCCTCTGGTGGGGGCCATCCATCCGGTCCAGGCGGGCCCTCTGGCGGGGGCCATCCGTCTGGTCCAGGCGAGCCCTCTGGCGGGGGCCATCTATCCGGTCCAGGCATGCCATCTGGCGGGGGCCATCCATCCGGTCCAGGCGGGCCCTCTGGTGGGGGCCATCCATCCGATCCAGGCGGGCCCTCTGGCGGGGGCCATCCATCCGGTCCAGGCGGGCCCTTTGGCGGGAACCATCCGTCCGGTCCAGGCGGGCCCTCTGGCGGGGGCCATCCACCTGATCCAGGCGCGGCCCGCGGCGGGCCCTCTGGCGGGGGCCATCCATCCGGTCCATGCCCGGCCCACAGCGGGCCCTCTGGCGGGGGCCATCTATCCGTTCCAGGCGCGGCGGGCCCTCCGGCGGGGGCCATCCATCCGGTCCAGGCGGGCCCTCTGGCGGGGGCCATCCATCCGGTCCAGGCGGGCCCTCTGGCGGGGGCCATCTATCCGGTCCAGGCGGGCCCTCTGGCGGGGGCCATCCGGTGCAGGCGGGCCTTCTGGCGGGGGCCATCCATCCGGTCCAGGCGGGCCCTCTGGCGGGGGCCATCCATCCGGTCCAGGGAGGCCCTCTGGCGGGGGCCATCCATCCGGTCCAGGCGAGCCCTCTGGCGGGGGCCATCCATCCGGTCCAGGCGGGCCCTCTAATGGGGGCCATCCATCCGGTCCATGCGGGCCCTCTGGCGGAGGCCATCAGTCCGGTCCAGGCACGGCCAGCGGCGGGCCCTCTGGCGGGGTCCATCCATCCGGTACAGGTGGGCCCTCTGGCGGGGGCAATGCATCCGGTCCAGGCTGGCCCTCTGGCAGGGCCCATCCATCTGGTCCAGGCGCGGCCAGCGGCAGGCCCTCTGGCGGGGGCCATCCATCCGGTCCAGTCAGGCCCTCTGGCGGGGGCCATCCATCCGGTCCAGGCGGGCCCTCTGGCGGGGGCCATCCATCCGGTCCAGGCGGGCCCTCTGGCGGAGGCTATCCATCCGGTCCAGGCGGGCCCTCTGGCGGGGGCCATCCATCCGGTCCAGGCGAGCCCTCTGGCGGGGGCCATCCATCCGGTCCAGGCATGCCATCTGGCGGGGGCCATCCATCCGGTCCAGGCGGGCCCTCTGGCGGGGGCCATCCATCCGATCCAGGCGGGCCCTCTAGCGGGGGCCATCCATCCGGTCCAGGCGGGCCCTCTGGCGGGGACCATCCGTCCGATCCAGGCGGGCCCTCTGGCAGGGGCCATCCACCCGATCCAGGCGCGGCCCGCAGCGGGCCCTCTGGCAGGGGCCATCCATCCGGTCCAGGCGCGGCGGGCCCTCTGGCGGGGGCCATCCATCCGGTCCAGGCGGGCCCTCTGGCGGGGGCCATCCATCCGGTCCAGGCAGGCCCTCTGGCGGGGGCCATCCATCCGGTCCAGCCGGGCCCTCTGGCGGGGGCCATCCATCCAGTCCAGGCGGGCCCTCTAGCGGGGGCCATCCATCCGGTCCAGGCGGGCCCTCTGGCGGGGGCCATCCATCCGGTCCAGGCGGGCCCTCTGGCGAGGGCCATCCATCAGGTCCAGGTGGGCCCTCTGGCGGGGGCCATCCATCCGGTCCAGGAGCGGCGGGCCCTCTGGCGGGGGCCATCCGTCCGGCCCAGGCGCGGCCAGCGGCGGGCCCTCAGGCGGCGGCCATCCATCCGGTCCAGGCGGGCCCTCTGGCGGCGGCCATCCATCCGGTCCAGGCGGGCCCTCTGGCGGGGGCCATCCCTCCGGTCCAGGCGGGCCCTCTGGCGGGGGCCATCCATCCGGTCCAGGCGGGCCCTCTGGCGGGGGCCATCCATCCGGTCCAGACGGGCCCTCTGGCGGGGGCCATCCATCTACTCCAGGCGGGCCCTCTGGTGGGGGCCATCCATCCGGTCCAGGCGGGCCCTCTGGCGGGGGCCATCCATCCGGTCCAGTTGGGCCCTCTGGCGGGGCCATCCACCAGGCGGGCCCTCTGGCGGGGGCCATCCATCCGGTCCAGGCAGGCCCTCTGGCGGGGGACATCCGTCCGGTCCAGGGAGGCCCTCTGGCGGGGGCCATCCATCAGGTCCAGGCGTGCCCTCTGGCGGGGGCCATCCATCCGGTCCAGGCAGGCGCTCTGGGGGGGGTTCATCCATCCGGTCCAGGGAGGCCCTCTGGCGGGGGCCATCCATCCGGTCCAGGCGGGCCCTCTGGCGGGGGCCATCCATCCGGTCCAGGTGGGCGCTCTGGCGGGGGCCATCCATCCGGTCCAGGCGGGCCCTCTGGCGGGGGCCATCCATTCGGTCCAGATGGGCCCTCTGGCGAGGGCCATCCATCCGGTCCATGCGGGCCCTCTGCTGGGGGCCATCCAACCGGTCCAGGCGGGCCCTCTGGCGGGGGCCATCCATCCGGTCCAGGCGCGGCCAGCGGCGGGCCCTCTGGCGGGGGCCATCCGTCCGGTCCAGGCGTGGCCAGCGGCGGGCCCTCAGGCGGGGGCCATCCATCCGGTCCAGGCGGGCCCTCTGGCGGGGGCCATCCATCCGATCCAGGCGGGCCCTCTGGCGGGGGCCATCCGTCCGGTCCAGGCGGGGCCAGCGGCGGGCCCTCAGGCGGGGGCCATCCATCCGGTCCAGGCGGGCCCTCTGGCGGGGGCCATCCATCCGATCCAGTCGGGCCCTCTGGCGGGGGCCATCCATCCGGTCCAGGCGGGCCCTCTAGCGAGGACAATCCTTCCGGTCCAGGCGGGCCCTCTGGCGGGGGCGATCCATCCGGTCCAGGGGGGCCCTCTGGCGGGGGCCATCCATCCGTTCCAGGCGGGCCCTCTGGCGGGGGCCATCCATCCGGTCCAGGCGGGCCCTCTGGCGGGGGCCATCCATCCGATCCAGGCGGGCCCTCTGGCGGGGGCCATCCATCCGGTCCAGGCGGGCCCTCTGGTGGGGGCCATCCATCCGGTCCAGGTGGGCCCTCTGGCGGGGGCCATCCATCCAGTCCAGGCGCGGCCAGCGGCGGGCCCTCTGGCGGGGGCCATCCATCCGGTCCAGGCGCGGCCGGCGGCGGGCCCTCTGAACTTGTGCTCTAAATAAGAACTACGTGGTGCACCAGTACATTGATGATAATTAACATTGTGATTTGTTTTGTATAGCTAGTGTGAGCTCCTTTACACGGCTGCAGCTTGGGTAATGCTTGAATTTGTGGTGTTACAGATGTATCGATATAAATACAGTTTTCTGTAAAAATGGTAAAACTTGTTTTGTTTTTATTGCGCGTTCATATAGCAAAAATCTTCATTTTAGCGGCACAGGGTCTATTATATTATATATCTGCAATGTGGCTTGGAGCGAGGGGGTTCATATAGTATTTGGGGTGTTGATTGTTGTGTACCAGGACTGTCTTTTTTTAATCCCAGTCCGCTCCTGATTAGGGTACATTTCACATGGGGCAAAAATGCTACAGATATTTCGTGCAGACTTTCCACATGGAGAATTCGCAGCATTTACAATATAAGCCATATGGATGAGATTTAATAAATCCCAACTACATCTATGAGTATGTGTAAAAGAAAAGCTGTCTTAGTTGCCCCTGGCAACCAATCACAGTGCAGCTTTTGTTTTGTATTCTGTCCTGGTAAAATGAAAGCTGTGCTGTGATTGGTTGCTAGGGGCAATTAAGACTTTATCTTGTAGACAGTTTCTTAAATCTGCCACATAGTATGGTAAAAAATTGCGTGCAGGATATTTAAAATTGTAGCATGATGACTGTTTGCTGCAGATTTCACTGTTTACAACCAAAAGGGTGAAATTTGCGACAAATACCAAAGTTCAAGACAAAATCCACAACCTCAAACTCTGATTAAAATGACTGATTGCGTAAACATTTTCCATGAATTGATCCCTTACCATTCAAGGTGGTCCCTCCCGCTGGTGGGGGCCATCCATCCGGTCCACGCGCGGCCAGCGGCGGGCCCTCTGGCGGGGGCCATCCATCCGGTCCAGGCGCGGCCAGCGGCGGGCCCTCTGGCGGGGGCCATCCACCCGGTCCAGGCGCGGCCAGCGGCGGGTCCTCTGGCGGGGGCCATCTATCCGGTCCAGGCGCGGCCAGCGGCGGGCCCTCTGGCGGGGGCCATCCATCTGGTCCAGGCGCTGCCAACGGCGGGCCCTCTGGCGGGGGCCATCCATCCGGTCCAGGCGGGCCCTCTGGCGGGGGCCATCCATCCGGTCCAGGCGGGCCCTCTGGCGGGGGCCATCCATCCGGTCCAGGCGGGCCCTCTGGTGGGGGCCATCCATCCGGTCCAGACGGGCCCTCTGGCGGGGGCCATCCATCCGGTCCAGGGAGGCCCTCTGGCGGGGGCCATCCATCCGGTCCAGGCGGCCCCTCTGGTGGGGGCCATCCATCTGGTCTAGGCGGGTCCTCTGGCGGGGGCCATCCATCCGGTCCAGGCGGGCCCTCTGGCGGGGGCCATCCATCCGGTCCAGGTGGGCCCTCTGGCGGGGGCCATCCGGTCCAGGCGGGCCCTCTGGCGGGGGCCATCCATCCGGTCCAGGCAGGCCCTCTGGCGGGGGCCATCCATCCGGTCCAGGTGGGCCCTCTGGCGGGGGCCATCCGGTCCAGGCGGGCCCTCTGGCGGCGGCCATCCATCCGATCCAGGCAGGCCCTCTGGCGGGGGCCATCCATCCGGTCCAGGGAGGCCCTCTGGCGGGGGCCATCCATCCCACCCAGGCGGGCCCTCTGGCGGGGGCCATCCATCCGGTCCAGGCGGGCCCTCTGGCGGGGGCCATCCATCCGATCCAGGCGGGCCCTCTGGCGGGGGCCCTCCATCCGGTCCAGGCGGGCCCTCTGGCGGGGGCCCTCCATCCGGTCCATGCGGGCCCTCTGACGGGGGGCCATCCATCCGGTCCAGGCGCGGCCAGCGGTGGGCCCTCTGAACTTGTGCTCTAAATAAGAACTACGTGGTGCACCAGTACATTGATGATAATTAACATTGTGATTTGTTTTGTATAGCTAGTGTGAGCTCTTTTACACGGCTGCAGCTTGGGTGGTGCTTGAATTTGTGGTGTTACAGATGTATCGATATAAATACAGTTTTCTGTAAAAATGGTAAAACTTGTTTTGTTTTTATTGCGCGTTCATATAGCAAAAATCTTCATTTTAGCGGCATAGGGTCTATTATATTATATATCTGCAATGTGGCTTGGAGCGAGGGGGTTCATATAGTATTTGGGGGTGTGGATTGTTGTGTACCAGGACTGTCTTTTTTTAATCCCAGTCCGCTCCTGATTAGGGTACATTTCACATGGGGCAAAAATGCTACAGATATTTCGTGCAGACTTTCCACATGGAGAATTCGCAGCATTTACAATATAAGCCATATGGATGAGATTTAATAAATCCCAACTACATCTATGAGTATGTGTAAAAGAAAAGCTGTCTTAGTTGCCCCTGGCAACCAATCACAGTGCAGCTTTTGTTTTGTATTCTGTCCTGGTAAAATGAAAGCTGTGCTGTGATTGGTTGCTAGGGGCAACTAAGACTTTATCTTGTAGACAGTTTCTTAAATCTGCCACATAGTATGGTAAAAAATTGCGTGCAGGATATTTAAAATTGTAGCATGATGACTGTTTGCTGCAGATTTCACTGTTTACAACCAAAAGGGTGAAATTTGCGACAAATACCAAAGTTCAAGACAAAATCCACAACCTCAAACTCTGACTAAATGACTGATTGCGTAAACATTTTCCATGAATTGATCCCTTACCATTCAAGGTGGTCCCTCCCGCTGGCGGGGGCCATCCATCCGATCCAGGCGCGGCCAGCGGCGGGCCCTCTGGCGGGGGCCATCCATCCGGTCCAGGCGTGGCCAGCGGCGGGCCCTCTGGCGGGGGCCATCCACCCGGTCCAGGCCCGGCCAGCGGCGGGTCCCCTGGCGGGCCATCCATCCGGTCCAGGCGCGGCCAGCGGCGGGCCCTCTGGCGGGGGCCATCCGTCCGGTCCAGGCGCGGCAAGCGGCGGGCCCTCTGGCGGGGGCCATCCATCCGGTCCAGGCGGGCCCTCTGGCGGGGGCCATCCATCCGGTCCAGGCGGGCCCTCTGGCGGGGGCCATCCATCCGGTCCAGGCGGGCCCTCTGGCGGGGGCCATCCATCCGGTCCAGACGGGCCCTCTGGCGGGGGCCATCCATCCGGTCCAGGGAGGCCCTCTGGCGGGGGCCATCCATCCGATCCAGGGAGGCCCTCTGGCGGGGGCCATCCATCCGGTCCAGGCGGCCCCTCTGGTGGGGGCCATCCATCTGGTCTAGGCGGGTCCTCTGGCGGGGGCCATGCATCCGGTCCAGGCGGGCCCTCTGGCGGGGGCCATCCATCCGGTCCAGGTGGGCCCTCTGGCGGGGGCCATCCGGTCCAGGCGGGCCCTCTGGCGGGGGCCATCCATCCGGTCCAGGTGGGCCCTCTGGCGGGGGCCATCCGGTCCAGGCGGGCCCTCTGGCGGCGGCCATCCATCCGATCCAGGCAGGCCCTCTGGCGGGGGCCATCCATCCGGTCCAGGGAGGCCCTCTGGCGGGGGCCATCCATCCCACCCAGGCGGGCCCTCTGGCGGGGGCCATCCATCCGGTCCAGGCGGGCCCTCTGGCGGGGGCCATCCATCCGATCCAGGCGGGCCCTCTGGCGGGGGCCCTCCATCCGGTTCAGGCGGGCCCTCTGGCGGGGGCCCTCCATCCGGTCCATGCGGGCCCTCTGACGGGGGGCCATCCATCCGGTCCAGGCGGGCCCTCTGGCGGGAGGCATCCATCCGGCTCTGGCGCGGCCAGCGGCGGGCCCTCTGGCGGGGGCCATCCATCCGGTCCAGGCGCGGCCAGCGGCGGGCCCTCTGAACTTGTGCTCTAAATAAGAACTACGTGGTGCACCAGTACATTGATGATAATTAACATTGTGATTTGTTTTGTATAGCTAGTGTGAGCTCCTTTACACGGCTGCAGCTTGGGTGGTGCTTGAATTTGTGGTGTTACAGATGTATCGATATAAATACAGTTTTCTGTAAAAATGGTAAAACTTGTTTTGTTTTTATTGCGCATTCATATAGCAAAAATCTTCATTTTAGCGGCACAGGGTCTATTATATTGTATATCTGCAATGTGGCTTGGAGCGAGGGGGTTCATATAGTATTTGGGGTGTTGATTGTTGTGTACCAGGACTGTCTTTTTTTAATCCCAGTCCGCTCCTGATTAGGGTACATTTCACATGGGGCAAAAATGCTACAGATATTTCGTGCAGACTTTCCACATGGAGAATTCGCAGCATTTACAATATAAGCCATATGGATGAGATTTAATAAATCCCAACTACATCTATGAGTATGTGTAAAAGAAAAGCTGTCTTAGTTGCCCCTGGCAACCAATCACAGTGCAGCTTTTGTTTTGTATTCTGTCCTGGTAAAATGAAAGCTGTGCTGTGATTGGTTGCTAGGGGCAACTAAGACTTTATCTTGTAGACAGTTTCTTAAATCTGCCACATAGTATGGTAAAAAATTGCGTGCAGGATATTTAAAATTGTAGCATGATGACTGTTTGCTGCAGATTTCACTGTTTACAACCAAAAGGGTGAAATTTGCGACAAATACCTAAGTTCAAGACAAAACCTCAAACTCTGATTAAAATGACTGATTGCGTAAACATTTTCCATGAATTGATCCCTTACCATTCAAGGTGGTCCCTCCCGCTGGCGGGGGCCATCCATCCGATCCAGGCGCGGCCAGCGGCGGGCCCTCTGGCGGGGGCCATCCATCCGGTCCAGGCGCGGCCAGCGGCGGGCCCTCTGGCGGGGGCCATCCACCCGGTCCAGGCGCGGCCAGCGGCGGGCCCTCTGGCGGGGGCCATCTATCCGGTCCAGGCGCGGCCATAGGCGGGCCCTCTGGCGGGGGCCATCCATCGGGTCCAGGCACGGCAAGCGGCGGGCCCTCTGGCGGGGGCCATCCATCCGGTCCAGGCGGGCCCTCTGGCGGGGGCCATCCATCCGGTCCAGGCGGGCCCTCTGGCGGGGGCCATCCATCCGGTCCAGGCGGGCCCTCTGGCGGGGGCCATCCATCCGGTCCAGGCGGGCCCTCTGGCGGGGGCCATCCATCCGGTCCAGGGGGGCCCTCTGGCGGGGGCCATCCATCCGATTCAGGGAGGCCCTGTGGCGGGGGCCATCCATCCGGTCCAGGCGGCCCCTCTGGCGGGGGCCATCCATCTGGTCTAGGCGGGTCCTCTGGCGGGGGCCATCCATCCGGTCCAGGCGGGCCCTCTGGCGGGGGCCATCCATCCGGTCCAGGTGGGCCCTCTGGCGGGGGCCATCCGGTCCAGGCGGGCCGTCTGGCGGGGGCCATCCATCCGGTCCAGACAGGCCCGCTGGCGGGGGCCATCCATCCGGTCCAGGGAGGCCCTCTGGCGGGGGCCATCCATCCGATCCAGGCGCGGCCAGCGGCGGGCCCTCTGGCGGGGGCCATCCATCCGGTCCAGGCGCGGCCAGCGGCGGGCCCTCTGGCGGGGGCAATCCACCCTGTCCAGGCGCGGCCAGCGGCGGGTCCTCTGGCGGGGGCCATCCATCTGGTCCAGGCGCGGCCAACGGCGGGCCCTCTGGCGAGGGCCATCCATCCGGTCCAGGCGGGCCCTCTGGCGGGGGCCATCCATCCGGTCCAGGCGGGCCCTCTGGCGGGGGCCATCCATCCGGTCCAGGCGGGCCCTCTGGCGGGGGCCATCCATCCGGTCCAGGCGGGCCCTCTGGCGGGGGCCATCCATCCGGTCCAGGGAGGCCCTCTGGCGGGGGACATCCATCCGGTCCAGGGAGGCCCTCTGGCGGGGGCCATCCATCCGGTCCAGGCGGCCCCTCTGGCGGGGGCCATCCATCCGGTCCAGGCGGGCCCTCTGGCGGGGGCCATCCATCCGGTCCAGGCGGGCCCTCTGGCGGGGGCCATCCATCCGGTCCAGGCGGGCCCTCTGGCGGGGGCCATCCATCCGGTCCAGGGAGGCCCTCTGGCGGGGGCCATCCATCCGGTCCAGGCGGCCCCTCTGGCGGGGGCCATCCATCTGGTCTAGGCGGGTCCTCTGGCGGGGGCCATCCATCCGGTCCAGGCGGGCCCTCTGGCGGGGGCCATCCATCCGGTCCAGGTGGGCCCTCTGGCGGGGGCCATCCATCCGGTCCAGGCGGGCCCTCTGGCGGGGGCCATCCATCCAGTCCAGGCGGGCCCTCTGGCGGGAGCCATCCATCTGGTCTAGGCGGGTCCTCTAGCGGGGGCCATCCATCCGGTCCAGGCGGGCCCTCTGGCGGGGGCCATCCATCCGGTCCAGGTGGGCCCTCTGGCGGGGGCCATCCATCCGGTCCAGGCGGGCCCTCTGGCGGGGGCCATCCATCCAGTCCAGGCGGGCCCTCTGGCGGGAGCCATCCATCTGGTCCAGGCGCGGCCAGCGGCGGGCCCTCTGGCGGGCGCCATCCATCCGTTCCAGGGAGGCCCTCTGGCGGGGTTCATCCATCCGGTCCAGGCTGGCCCACTGGCGGGGGCCATCCATCTGGTCTAGGCGGGCCCTCTGGCGGGGGCCATCCATCCGGTCCAGGCGGGCCCTCTGGTGGGGGCCATCCATCCAGTCCAGGTGGGCCCTCTGGCGGGGGCCATCCGGTCCAGGCTGGCCCTCTGGCGGGGGCCATCCATCCGGTCCAGGCAGGCCCTCTGGCGGGGGCCATCCGTCCGGTCCAGGCGGGGGCCATCCATCCGATCCAGGCGGGCACACTGGCGGGGGCCATCCATCCGGTCCAGGCGCGGCCAGCGGCGGGCCGTCTGGCGGGGGCCATCCATCCGGTCCAGGCGCGGCCAGTGGCGGGCTCTCTGAACTTGTGCTCTAAATAAGAACTACGTGGTGCACCAGTACATTGATGATAATTAACATTGTGATTTGTTTTGTATAGCTAGTGTGAGCTCCTTTACACGGCTGCAGCTTGGGTGGTGCTTGAATTTGTGGTGTTACAGATGTATCGATATAAATACAGTTTTCTGTAAAAATGGTAAAGCTTGTTTTGTTTTTATTGCGCGTTCATATAGCAAAAATCTTCATTTTAGCGGCACAGGGTCTATTATATTATATATCTGCAATGTGGCTTGGAGCGAGGGGGTTCATATTGTGTTTGGGGTGTTGATTGTTGTGTACCAGGACTGTCTTTTTTTAATCCCAGTCCGCTCCTGATTAGGGTACATTTAACATGGGGCAAAAATGCTACAGATATTTCGTGCAGACTTTCCACATGGAGAATTCGCAGCATTTACAATATAAGCCATATGGATGAGATTTAATAAATCCCAACTACATCTATGAGTATGTGTAAAAGAAAAGCTGTCTTAGTTGCCCCTGGCAACCAATCACAGTGCAGCTTTTGTTTTGTATTCTGTCCTGGTAAAATGAAAGCTGTGCTGTGATTGGTTGCTAGGGGCAACTAAGACTTTATCTTGTAGACAGTTTCTTAAATCTGCCACATAGTATGGTAAAAAATTGCGTGCAGGATATTTAAAATTGTAGCATGATGACTGTTTGCTGCAGATTTCACTGTTTACAACCAAAAGGGTGAAATTTGCGACAAATACCTAAGTTCAAGACAAAATCCACAACCTCAAACTCTGATTAAAATGACTGATTGCGTAAACATTTTCCATGAATTGATCCCTTACCATTCAAGGTGGTCCCTCCCGCTGGCGGGGGCCATCCATCCGATCCAGGCGCGGCCAGCGGCGGGCCCTCTGACGGGGGCCATCCATCCGGTCCAGGCGCGGCCAGCGGCGGGCCCTCTGGCGGGGGCCATCCACCCGGTCCAGGCGCGGCCAGCGGCGGGCCCTCTGGCGGGGGCCATCTATCCGGTCCAGGCGCGGCCATCGGCGGGCCCTCTGGCGGGGGCCATCCATCGGGTCCAGGCGCGGCAAGCGGCGGGCCCTCTGGCGGGGGCCATCCATCCGGTCCAGGCGGGCCCTCTGGCGGGGGCCATCCATCCGGTCCAGGCGGGCCCTCTGGCGGGGGCCATCCATCCGGTCCAGGCGGGCCCTCTGGCGGGGGCCATCCATCCGGTCCAGGCGGGCCCTCTGGCGGGGGCCATCCATCCGGTCCAGGGGGGCCCTCTGGCGGGGGCCATCCATCCGATTCAGGGAGGCCCTCTGGCGGGGGCCATCCATCCGGTCCAGGCGGCCCCTCTGGCGGGGGCCATCCATCTGGTCTAGGCGGGTCCTCTGGCGGGGGCCATCCATCCGGTCCAGGCGGGCCCTCTGGCGGGGGCCATCCATCCGGTCCAGGTGGGCCCTCTGGCGGGGGCCATCCGGTCCAGGCGGGCCGTCTGGCGGGGGCCATCCATCCGGTCCAGACAGGCCCGCTGGCGGGGGCCATCCATCCGGTCCAGGGAGGCCCTCTGGCGGGGGCCATCCATCCGATCCAGGCGCGGCCAGCGGCGGGCCCTCTGGCGGGGGCCATCCATCCGGTCCAGGCGCGGCCAGCGGCGGGCCCTCTGGCGGGGGCAATCCACCCTGTCCAGGCGCGGCCAGCGGCGGGTCCTCTGGCGGGGGCCATCCATCTGGTCCAGGCGCGGCCAACGGCGGGCCCTCTGGCGGGGGCCATCCATCCGGTCCAGGCGGGCCCTCTGGCGGGGGCCATCCATCCGGTCCAGGCGGGCCCTCTGGCGGGGGCCATCCATCCGGTCCAGGCGGGCCCTCTGGCGGGGGCCATCCATCCGGTCCAGGCGGGCCCTCTAGCGGGGGCCATCCATCCGGTCCAGGGAGGCCCTCTGGCGGGGGCCATCCATCCGGTCCAGGGAGGCCCTCTGGCGGGGGCCATCCATCCGGTCCAGGCGGCCCCTCTGGCGGGGGCCATCCATCTGGTCTAGGCGGGTCCTCTGGCGGGGGCCATCCATCCGGTCCAGGCGGGCCCTCTGGCGGGGACCATCCATCCGGTCCAGGTGGGCCCTCTGGCGGGGGCCATCCATCCGGTCCAGGCGGGCCCTCTGGCGGGGGCCATCCATCCAGTCCAGGCGGGCCCTCTGGCGGGAGCCATCCATCTGGTCTAGGCGGGTCCTCTAGCGGGGGCTATCCATCCGGTCCAGGCGGGCCCTCTGGCGGGGGCCATCCATCCGGTCCAGGTGGACCCTCTGGCGGGGGCCATCCATCCGGTCCAGGCGGGCCCTCTGGCGGGGGCCATCCATCCAGTCCAGGCGGGCCCTCTGGCGGGAGCCATCCATCTGGTCCAGGCGCGGCCAGCGGCGGGCCCTCTGGCGGGCGCCATCCATCCGTTCCAGGGAGGCCCTCTGGCGGGGTTCATCCATCCGGTCCAGGCTGGCCCACTGGCGGGGGCCATCCATCTGGTCTAGGCGGGCCCTCTGGCGGGGGCCATCCATCCGGTCCAGGCGGGCCCTCTGGTGGGGGCCATCCATCCAGTCCAGGTGGGCCCTCTGGCGGGGGCCATCCGGTCCAGGCTGGCCCTCTGGCGGGGGCCATCCATCCGGTCCAGGCAGGCCCTCTGGCGGGGGCCATCCGTCCGGTCCAGGCGGGGGCCATCCATCCGATCCAGGCGGGCACACTGGCGGGGGCCATCCATCCGGTCCAGGCGCGGCCAGCGGCGGGCCGTCTGGCGGGGGCCATCCATCCGGTCCAAGCGCGGCCAGTGGCGGGCTCTCTGAACTTGTGCTCTAAATAAGAACTACGTGGTGCACCAGTACATTGATGATAATTAACATTGTGATTTGTTTTGTATAGCTAGTGTGAGCTCCTTTACACGGCTGCAGCTTGGGTGGTGCTTGAATTTGTGGTGTTACAGATGTATCGATATAAATACAGTTTTCTGTAAAAATGGTAAAGCTTGTTTTGTTTTTATTGCGCGTTCATATAGCAAAAATCTTCATTTTAGCGGCACAGGGTCTATTATATTATATATCTGCAATGTGGCTTGGAGCGAGGGGGTTCATATTGTGTTTGGGGTGTTGATTGTTGTGTACCAGGACTGTCTTTTTTTAATCCCAGTCCGCTCCTGATTAGGGTACATTTCACATGGGGCAAAAATGCTACAGATATTTCGTGCAGACTTTCCACATGGAGAATTCGCAGCATTTACAATATAAGCCATATGGATGAGATTTAATAAATCCCAACTACATCTATGAGTATGTGTAAAAGAAAAGCTGTCTTAGTTGCCCCTGGCAACCAATCACAGTGCAGCTTTTGTTTTGTATTCTGTCCTGGTAAAATGAAAGCTGTGCTGTGATTGGTTGCTAGGGGCAACTAAGACTTTATCTTGTAGACAGTTTCTTAAATCTGCCACATAGTATGGTAAAAAATTGCGTGCAGGATATTTAAAATTGTAGCATGATGACTGTTTGCTGCAGATTTCACTGTTTACAACCAAAAGGGTGAAATTTGCGACAAATACCAAAGTTCAAGACAAAATCCACAACCTCAAACTCTGATTAAAATGACTGATTGCGTAAACATTTTCCATGACTTGATCCCTTACCATTCAAGGTGGTCCCTCCCGCTGGCGGGGGCCATCCATCCGATCCAGGCGCGGCCAGCAGCGGGCCCTCTGGCGGGGGCCATCCATCCGGTCCAGGCGCGGCAAGCGGCGGGCCCTCTGGCGGGGGCCATCCACCCGGTCCGGGCGCGGCCAGCGGCGGGTCCTCTGGCGGGGGCCATCCATCCGGTCCAGGCGCGGCCAGCGGCGGGCCCTTTGGCGGGGCCATCCATCCGGTCCAGGCGCGGCCAGCGGCGGGCCCTCTGGCGGGGGCCATCCATCCGGTCCAGGCGGGCCCTCTGGCGGGGGCCATCCATCCGGTCCAGGTGGGCCCTCTGGCGGGGGCCATCCATCCGGTCCAGGCGGGCCCTCTGGCGGGGGCCATCCATCCGGTCCAGGCGGGCCCTCTGGCGGGGGCCATCCCTGCGGTCCAGGGAGGCCCTCTGGCGGGGGCCATCCATCCGATCCAGGGAGGCCCTCTGGCGGGGGCCATCCATCCGGTCCAGGCGGCCCCTCTAGCAGGGGCCATCCATCTGGTCTAGGCGGACCCTCTGGCGGGGGCCATCCATCCGGTCCAGGCGGGCCCTCTGGCGGGGGCCATCCATCCGGTCCAGGCGGGCCCTCTGGCGGGGGCCATCCATCCGGTCCAGGGAGGCCCTCTGGCGGGGGCCATCCATCCGATCCAGGGAGGCCCTCTGGCGGGGGCCATCCATCCGGTCCAGGCGGCCCCTCGGTTGGGGGCCATCCATCTGGTCTAGGCGGGTCCTCTGGCGGGGGCCATCCATCCGGTCCAGGCGGGCCCTCTGGCGGGGGCCATCCATCCGGTCCAGGTGGGCCCTCTGGCGGGGGCCATCCGGTCCAGGCGGGCCCTCTGGCGGGGGCCATCCATCCGGTCCAGGCAGGCCCTCTGGCGGGGGCCATCCATCCGGTCCAGGTGGGCCCTCTGGCGGGGGCCATCCGGTCCAGGCAGGCCCTCTGGCGGGGGCCATCCATCCGGTCCAGGGAGGCCCTCTGGCGGGGGCCATCCATCCGGTTCAGGCGGGCCCTCTGGCGGGGGCCATCCATCCGGTCCATGCGGGCCCTCTGACGCGGGCCATCCATCCGGTCCTGGCAGGCCCTCTGGCGGGGGCCATCCATCCGGCTCTGGCGCGGCCAGCGGCGGGCCCTCTGGCGGGGGCCATCCATCCGGTCCAGGCGCGGCCAGCGGCGGGCCCTCTGAACTTGTGCTCTAAATAAGAACTACGTGGTGCACCAGTACATTGATGATAATTAACATTGTGATTTGTTTTGTATAGCTAGTGTGAGCTCTTTTACACGGCTGCAGCTTGGGTGGTGCTTGAATTTGTGGTGTTACAGATGTATCGATATAAATACAGTTTTCTGTAAAAATGGTAAAACTTGTTTTGTTTTTATTGCGCGTTCATGTAGCAAAAATCTTCATTTTAGCGGCACAGGGTCTATTATATTATATATCTGCAATGTGGCTTGGAGCGAGGGGGTTCATATAGTATTTGGGGGTGTTGATTGTTGTGTACCAGGACTGTCTTTTTTTAATCCCAGTCCGCTCCTAATTAGGGTACATTTCACATGGGGCAAAAATGCTACAGATATGTCGTGCAGACTTTCCACATGGAGAATTCGCAGCATTTACAATATAAGCCATATGGATGAGATTTAATAAATCCCAACTACATCTATGAGTATGTCTAAAAGAAAAGCTGTCTTAGTTGCCCCTGGCAACCAATCACAGTGCAGCTTTTGTTTTGTATTCTGTCCTGGTAAAATGAAAGCTGTGCTGTGATTGGTTGCTAGGGGCAACTAAGACTTTATCTTGTAGACAGTTTCTTAAATCTGCCACATAGTATGGTAAAAAATTGCGTGCAGGATATTTAAAATTGTAGCATGATGACTGTTTGCTGCAGATTTCACTGTTTACAACCAAAAGGGTGAAATTTGCGACAAATACCAAAGTTCAAGACAAAATCCACAACCTCAAACTCTGATTAAAATGACTGATTGCGTAAACATTTTCCATGAATTGATCCCTTACCATTCAAGGTGGTCCCTCCCGCTGGTGGGGGCCATCCAACCGGTCCACGCGCGGCCAGCGGCGGGCCCTCTGGCGGGGGCCATCCATCCGGTCCAGGCGCGGCCAGCGGCGGGCCCTCTGGCGGGGGCCATCCACCCGGTCCAGGCGCGGCCAGCAGCGGGTCCTCTGGCGGGGGCCATCTATCCGGTCCAGGCGCGGCCAGCGGCGGGCCCTCTGGCGGGGGCCATCCATCTGGTCCAGGCGCGGCCAACGGCGGGCCCTCTGGCGGGGGCCATCCATCCGGTCCAGGCGGGCCCTCTGGCGGGGGCCATCCATCCGGTCCAGGCGGGCCCTCTGGCGGGGGCCATCCATCCGGTCCAGGCGGGCCCTCTGGCGGGGGCCATCCATCCGGTCCAGGCGGGCCCTCTGGCGGGGGCCATCCATCCGGTCCAGGGAGGCCCTCTGGCGGGGGCCATCCATCCGATCCAGGGAGGCCCTCTGGCGGGGGCCATCCATCCGGTCCAGGCGGGCCCTCTGGCGGGGGCCATCCATCCGGTCCAGGGAGGCCCTCTGGCGGGGGCCATCCATCTGGTCTAGGCGGGTCCTCTGGCGGGGGCCATCCATCCGGTCCAGGCGGGCCCTCTGGCGGGGGCCATCCATCCGGTCCAGGTGGGCCCTCTGGCGGGGGCCATCCGATCCAGGCCGGCCCTCTGGCGGGGGCCATCCATCCGGTCCAGGCAGGCCCTCTGGCGGGGGCCATCCATCCGGTCCAGGGAGGCCCTCTGGCGGGGGCCATCCATCCGATCCAGGCGCGGCCAGATGCGGGCCCTCTGGCGGGGGCCATCCATCCGGTCCAGGCGCGGCCAGCGGCGTGCCCTCTGGCGGGGGCCATCCACCCTGTCCAGGCACGGCCAGCGGCGGGTCCTCTGGCGGGGGCCATCCATCTGGTCCAGGCGCGGCCAACGGCGGGCCCTCTGGCGGGGGCCATCCATCCGGTCCAGGCGGGCCCTCTGGCGGGGGCCATCCATCCAATCCAGGCGGGCCCTCTGGCGGGGGCCATCCATCCTGTCCAGGCGGGCCCTCTGGCGGGGGCCATCCATCCCGTCCAGGCGGGCCCTCTGGCGGGGGCCATCCATCCGGTCCAGGGAGGCCCTCTGGCGGGGGCCATCCATCCGGTCCAGGGAGGCCCTCTGGCGGGGGCCATCCATCCGGTCCAGGCGGCCCCTCTGGCGGGGGCCATCCATCTAGTCTAGGCGGGTCCTCTGGCGGGGGCCATCCATCCGGTCCAGGCGGGCCCTCTGGCAGGGGCCATCCATCCGGTCCAGGTGGGCCCTCTGGCGGGGGCCATGCGGTCCAGGCGGGCCCTCTGGCGGGGGCCATCCATCCAGTCCAGGCGGGCCCTCTGGCGGGGGCCATCCATCTGGTCCAGGCGCGGCCAGCGGCGGGCCCTCTAGCGGGGGCCATCCATCCGTTCCAGGGGGGCCCTCTGGCGGGGTTCATCCATCCAGTCCAGGCTGGCCCACTGGCGGGGGCCATCCATCTGGTCTCGGCGGGCCCTCTGGCGGGGGCCATCCATCCGGTCCAGGCGGGCCCTCTGGCGGGGGCCATCCATCCAGTCCAGGTGGGCCCTCTGGCGGGGGCCATCCGGTCCAGGCTGGCCCTCTGGCGGGGGCCATCCATCCGGTCCAGGCGGGCCCTCTGGCGGGGGCCATCCATCCGGTCCAGGCGGGCCCTCTGGCGGGGGCCATCCATCCAGTCCAGGTGGGCCCTCTGGCGGGGGCCATCCGGTCCAGGCTGGCCCTCTGGCGGGGGCCATCCATCCGGTCCAGGCAGGCCCTCTGGCGGGGGCCATCCACCCGGTCCAGGCGCATCCAGCGGCGGGCCCTCTGGCGGGGGCCATCTATCCGGTCCAGGCGCGGCCATCGGCGGGCCCTCTGGCGGGGGCCATCCATCCGGTCCAGGCGCGGCAAGCGGCGGGCCCTCTGGCGGGGGCCATCCATCCGGTCCAAGCGGGCCCTCTGGTGGGGGCCATCCATCCGGTCCAGGCGGGCCCTCTGGCGGGGGCCATCCATCCGGTCCAGGCGGGCCCTCTGGCGGGGGCCATCCATCCGGTCCAGGCGGGCCCTCTGGCGGGGGCCATCCATCCGGTCAAGGCGGGCCCTCTGGCGGGGGCCATCCATCCGGTCCAGGTGGGCCCTCTGGCGGGGGCCATCCGGTCCAGGCGGGCCATCTGGCGGGGGCCATCCATCCGGTCCAGACAGGCCCGCTGGCGGGGGCCATCCATCCGGTCCAGGGAGGCCCTCTGGCGGGGGCCATCCATCCGGTCCAGGCGCGGCCAGCGGCGGGCCCTCTGGCGGGGACCATCCATCCGGTCCAGGCGCGGCCAGCGGCGGGCCCTCTGGCGGGGGCCATCCACCCTGTCCAGGCGCGGCCAGCGGCGGGTCCTCTGGCGGGGGCCATCCATCTGGTCCAGGCGCGGCCAACGGCGGGCCCTCTGGCGGGGGCCATCCATCCGGTCCAGGCGGGCCCTCTGGCGGGGGCCATCCATCCGGTCCAGGCGGGCCCTCTGGCGGGGGCCATCCATCCGGTCCAGGCGGGCCCTCTGGCGGGGGCCATCCATCCGGTCCAGGCGGGCCCTCTGGCGGGGGCCATCCATCCGGTCCAGGGAGGCCCTCTGGCGGGGGCCATCCATCCGGTCCAGGGAGGCCCTCTGGCGGGGGCCATCCATCCGGTCCAGGCGGCCCCTCTGGCGGGGGCCATCCATCTGGTCTAGGCGGGTCCTCTGGCGGGGGCCATCCATCCGGTCCAGGCGGGCCCTCTGGCGGGGGCCATCCATCCGGTGCAGGTGGGCCCTCTGGCGGGGGCCATCCATCCGGTCCAGGCGGGCCCTCTGGCGGGGGCCATCCATCCAGTCCAGGCGGGCCCTCTGGCGGGAGCCATCCATCTGGTCCAGGCGCGGCCAGCGGCGGGCCCTCTGGCGGGCGCCATCCATCCGTTCCAGGGAGGCCCTCTGGCGGGGTTCATCCATCCGGTCCAGGCTGGCCCACTGGCGGGGGCCATCCATCTGGTCTAGGCGGGCCCTCTGGCGTGGGCCATCCATCCGGTCCAGGCGGGCCCTCTGGCGGGGGCCATTCATCCAGTCCAGGTGGGCCCTCTGGCGGGGGCCATCCGGTCCAGGCTGGCCCTCTGGCGGGGGCCATCCATCCGGTCCAGGCAGGCCCTCTGGCGGGGGCCATCCGTCCGGTCCAGGCGGGGGCCATCCATCCGATCCAGGCGGGCACACTGGCGGGGGCCATCCATCCGGTCCAGGCGCGGCCAGCGGCGGGCCGTCTGGCGG
The DNA here is from genome assembly GCF_035609145.1 of Eleutherodactylus coqui. Lineage (NCBI taxonomy): Eukaryota > Metazoa > Chordata > Amphibia > Anura > Eleutherodactylidae > Eleutherodactylus > Eleutherodactylus coqui. Next base: position 385,176,395 of record NC_089837.1, on the reverse strand, counting down.
GGGCCATCCATCCGGTCCAGGCGCGGCCAGTGGCGGGCTCTCTGAACTTGTGCTCTAAATAAGAACTACGTGGTGCACCAGTACATTGATGATAATTAACATTGTGATTTGTTTTGTATAGCTAGTGTGAGCTCCTTTACACGGCTGCAGCTTGGGTGGTGCTTGAATTTGTGGTGTTACAGATGTATCGATATAAATACAGTTTTCTGTAAAAATGGTAAAGCTTGTTTTGTTTTTATTGCGCGTTCATATAGCAAAAATCTTCATTTTAGCGGCACAGGGTCTATTATATTATATATCTGCAATGTGGCTTGGAGCGAGGGGGTTCATATTGTGTTTGGGGTGTTGATTGTTGTGTACCAGGACTGTCTTTTTTTAATCCCAGTCCGCTCCTGATTAGGGTACATTTCACATGGGGCAAAAATGCTACAGATATTTCGTGCAGACTTTCCACATGGAGAATTCGCAGCATTTACAATATAAGCCATATGGATGAGATTTAATAAATCCCAACTACATCTATGAGTATGTGTAAAAGAAAAGCTGTCTTAGTTGCCCCTGGCAACCAATCACAGTGCAGCTTTTGTTTTGTATTCTGTCCTGGTAAAATGAAAGCTGTGCTGTGATTGGTTGCTAGGGGCAACTAAGACTTTATCTTGTAGACAGTTTCTTAAATCTGCCACATAGTATGGTAAAAAATTGCGTGCAGGATATTTAAAATTGTAGCATGATGACTGTTTGCTGCAGATTTCACTGTTTACAACCAAAAGGGTGAAATTTGCGACAAATACCAAAGTTCAAGACAAAATCCACAACCTCAAACTCTGATTAAAATGACTGATTGCGTAAACATTTTCCATGACTTGATCCCTTACCATTCAAGGTGGTCCCTCCCGCTGGCGGGGGCCATCCATCCGATCCAGGCGCGGCCAGCAGCGGGCCCTCTGGCGGGGGCCATCCATCGGGTCCGGGCGCGGCCAGCGGCGGGCCCTCTGGCGGGGGCCATCCACCCGGTCCGGGCGCGGCCAGCGGCGGGTCCTCTGGCGGGGGCCATCCATCCGGTCCAGGCGCGGCCAGCGGCGGGCCCTTTGGCGGGGGCCATCCATCCGGTCCAGGCGCGGCCAGCGGCGGGCCCTCTGGCGGGGGCCATCTATCCGGTCCAGGCGGGCCCTCTGGCGGGGGCCATCCATCCGGTCCAGGCGGGCCCTCTGGCGGGGGCCATCCATCCGGTCCAGGCGGGCCCTCTGGCGGGGGCCATCCATCCGGTCCAGGCGGGCCCTCTGGCGGGGGCCATCCCTGCAGTCCAGGGAGGCCCTCTGGCGGGGGCCATCCATCCGATCCAGGGAGGCCCTCTGGCGGGGGCCATCCATCCGGTCCAGGCGGCCCCTCTAGCAGGGGCCATCCATCTGGTCTAGGCGGGCCCTCTGGCGGGGGCCATCCATCCGGTCCAGGCGGGCCCTCTGGCGGGGGCCATCCATCCGGTCCAGGCGGGCCCTCTGGCGGGGGCCATCCATCCGGTCCAGGGAGGCCCTCTGGCGGGGGCCATCCATCCGATCCAGGGAGGCCCTCTGGCGGGGGCCATCCATCCGGTCCAGGCGGCCCCTCGGTTGGGGGCCATCCATCTGGTCTAGGCGGGTCCTCTGGCGGGGGCCATCCATCCGGTCCAGGCGGGCCCTCTGGCGGGGGCCATCCATCCGGTCCAGGTGGGCCCTCTGGCGGGGGCCATCTGGTCTAGGCGGGTCCTCTGGCGGGGGCCATCCATCCGGTCCAGGCGGGCCCTCTGGCGGGGGCCATCCATCCGGTCCAGGTGGGCCCTCTGGCGGGGGCCATCCGGTCCAGGCGGGCCCTCTGGCGGGGGCCATCCATCCGGTCCAGGCAGGCCCTCTGGCGGGGGCCATCCATCCGGTCCAGGTGGGCCCTCTGGCGGGGGCCATCCGGTCCAGGCAGGCCCTCTGGCGGGGGCCATCCATCCGGTCCAGGGAGGCCCTCTGGCGGGGGCCATCCATCCGGTTCAGGCGGGCCCTCTGGCGGGGGCCATCCATCCGGTCCATGCGGGCCCTCTGACGCGGGCCATCCATCCGATCCAGGCGGGCCCTCTGGTGGGGGCCATCCATCCGGTTCAGGCGGGCCCTCTGGCGGGGGCCATCCATCCGGTCCATGCGGGCCCTCTGACGCGGGCCATCCATCCGGTCCTGGCAGGCCCTCTGGCGGGGGCCATCCGGTCCAGGCGCGGCCAGCGGCGCGCCCTCTGAACTTGTGCTCTAAATAAGAACTACGTGGTGCACCAGTACATTGATGATAATTAACATTGTGATTTGTTTTGTATAGCTAGTGTGAGCTCCTTTACACGGCTGCAGCTTGGGTGGTGCTTGAATTTGTGGTGTTACAGATGTATCGATATAAATACAGTTTTCTGTAAAAATGGTAAAGCTTGTTTTGTTTTTATTGCGCGTTCATATAGCAAAAATCTTCATTTTAGCGGCACAGGGTCTATTATATTATATATCTGCAATGTGGCTTGGAGCGAGGGGGTTCATATTGTGTTTGGGGTGTTGATTGTTGTGTACCAGGACTGTCTTTTTTTAATCCCAGTCCGCTCCTGATTAGGGTACATTTCACATGGGGCAAAAATGCTACAGATATTTCGTGCAGACTTTCCACATGGAGAATTCGCAGCATTTACAATATAAGCCATATGGATGAGATTTAATAAATCCCAACTACATCTATGAGTATGTGTAAAAGAAAAGCTGTCTTAGTTGCCCCTGGCAACCAATCACAGTGCAGCTTTTGTTTTGTATTCTGTCCTGGTAAAATGAAAGCTGTGCTGTGATTGGTTGCTAGGGGCAACTAAGACTTTATCTTGTAGACAGTTTCTTAAATCTGCCACATAGTATGGTAAAAAATTGCGTGCAGGATATTTAAAATTGTAGCATGATGACTGTTTGCTGCAGATTTCACTGTTTACAACCAAAAGGGTGAAATTTGCGACAAATACCAAAGTTCAAGACAAAATCCACAACCTCAAACTCTGATTAAAATGACTGATTGCGTAAACATTTTCCATGACTTGATCCCTTACCATTCAAGGTGGTCCCTCCCGCTGGCGGGGGCCATCCATCCGATCCAGGCGCGGCCAGCAGCGGGCCCTCTGGCGGGGGCCATCCATCGGGTCCGGGCGCGGCCAGCGGCGGGCCCTCTGGCGGGGGCCATCCACCCGGTCCGGGCGCGGCCAGCGGCGGGTCCTCTGGCGGGGGCCATCCATCCGGTCCAGGCGCGGCCAGCGGCGGGCCCTTTGGCGGGGGCCATCCATCCGGTCCAGGCGCGGCCAGCGGCGGGCCCTCTGGCGGGGGCCATCTATCCGGTCCAGGCGGGCCCTCTGGCGGGGGCCATCCATCCGGTCCAGGCGGGCCCTCTGGCGGGGGCCATCCATCCGGTCCAGGCGGGCCCTCTGGCGGGGGCCATCCATCCGGTCCAGGCGGGCCCTCTGGCGGGGGCCATCCCTGCAGTCCAGGGAGGCCCTCTGGCGGGGGCCATCCATCCGATCCAGGGAGGCCCTCTGGCGGGGGCCATCCATCCGGTCCAGGCGGCCCCTCTAGCAGGGGCCATCCATCTGGTCTAGGCGGGCCCTCTGGCGGGGGCCATCCATCCGGTCCAGGCGGGCCCTCTGGCGGGGGCCATCCATCCGGTCCAGGCGGGCCCTCTGGCGGGGGCCATCCATCCGGTCCAGGGAGGCCCTCTGGCGGGGGCCATCCATCCGATCCAGGGAGGCCCTCTGGCGGGGGCCATCCATCCGGTCCAGGCGGCCCCTCGGTTGGGGGCCATCCATCTGGTCTAGGCGGGTCCTCTGGCGGGGGCCATCCATCCGGTCCAGGCGGGCCCTCTGGCGGGGGCCATCCATCCGGTCCAGGTGGGCCCTCTGGCGGGGGCCATCCGGTCCAGGCGGGCCCTCTTGCGGGGGCCATCCATCCGGTCCAGGCAGGCCCTCTGGCGGGGGCCATCCATCCGGTCCAGGTGGGCCCTCTGGCGGGGGCCATCCGGTCCAGGCAGGCCCTCTGGCGGTGGCCATCCATCCGGTCCAGGGAGGCCCTCTGGCGGGGGCCATCCATCCCATCCAGGCGGGCCCTCTGGCGGGGGCCATCCATCCGGGTCCAGGCGGGCCCTCTGGCGGGGCCATCCATCCGAACCAGGCGGGCCCTCTGGTGGGGGCCATCCATCCGGTTCAGGCGGGCCCTCTGGCGGGGGCCATCCATCCGGTCCATGCGGGCCCTCTGACGCGGGCCATCCATCCGGTCCTGGCAGGCCCTCTGGCGGGGGCCATCCGTCCGGCTCTGGCGCGGCCAGCGGCGGGCCCTCTGGCGGGGGCCATCCGGTCCAGGCGCGGCCAGCGGCGCGCCCTTCGAACTTGTGCTCTAAATAAGAACTACGTGGTGCACCAGTACATTGATGATAATTAACATTGTGATTTGTTTTGTATAGCTAGTGTGAGCTCCTTTACACGGCTGCAGCTTGGGTGGTGCTTGAATTTGTGGTGTTACAGATGTATCGATATAAATACAGTTTTCTGTAAAAATGGTAAAGCTTGTTTTGTTTTTATTGCGCGTTCATATAGCAAAAATCTTCATTTTAGCGGCACAGGGTCTATTATATTATATATCTGCAATGTGACTTGGAGCGAGGGGGTTCATATAGTATTTGGGGTGTTGATTGTTGTGTACCAGGACTGTCTTTTTTTAATCCCAGTCCGCTCCTGATTAGGGTACATTTCACATGGGGCAAAAATGCTACAGATATTTCGTGCAGACTTTCCACATGGAGAATTCGCAGCATTTACAATATAAGCCATATGGATGAGATTTAATAAATCCCAACTACATCTATGAGTATGTGTAAAAGAAAAGCTGTCTTAGTTGCCCCTGGCAACCAATCACAGTGCAGCTTTTGTTTTGTATTCTGTCCTGGTAAAATGAAAGCTGTGCTGTGATTGGTTGCTAGGGGCAACTAAGACTTTATCTTGTAGACAGTTTCTTAAATCTGCCACATAGTATGGTAAAAAATTGCGTGCAGGATATTTAAAATTGTAGCATGATGACTGTTTGCTGCAGATTTCACTGTTTACAACCAAAAGGGTGAAATTTGCGACAAATACCAAAGTTCAAGACAAAATCCACAACCTCAAACTCTGATTAAAATGACTGATTGCGTAAACATTTTCCATGACTTGATCCCTTACCATTCAAGGTGGTCCCTCCCGCTGGCGGGGGCCATCCATCCGATCCAGGCGCGGCCAGCAGCGGGCCCTCTGGCGGGGGCCATCCATCCGGTCCAGGCGCGGCCAGCGGCGGGCCCTCTGGCGGGGGCCATCCACCCGGTCCGGGCGCGGCCAGCGGCGGGTCCTCTGGCGGGGGCCATCCATCCGGTCCAGGCGCGGCCAGCGGCGGGCCCTTTGGCGGGGGCCATCCATCCGGTCCAGGCGGGCCCTCTGGCGGGGGCCATCCATCCGGTCCAGGCGGGCCCTCTGGCGGGGGCCATCCATCCGGTCCAGGTGGGCCCTCTGGCGGGGGCCATCCATCCGGTCCAGGCGGGCCCTCTGGCGGGGGCCATCCGGTCCAGGCGGGCCCTCTGGCGGGGGCCATCCCTGCGGTCCAGGGAGGCCCTCTGGCGGGGGCCATCCATCCGATCCAGGGAGGCCCTCTGGCGGGGGCCATCCATCCGCTCCAGGCGGCCCCTCTAGCAGGGGCCATCCATCTGGTCTAGGCGGACCCTCTGGCGGGGGCCATCCATCCGGTCCAGGCGGGCCCTCTGGCGGGGGCCATCCATCCGGTCCAGGCGGGCCCTCTGGCGGGGGCCATCCATCCGGTCCAGGGAGGCCCTCTGGCGGGGGCCATCCATCCGATCCAGGGAGGCCCTCTGGCGGGGGCCATCCATCCGGTCCAGGCGGCCCCTCGGTTGGGGGCCATCCATCTGGTCTAGGCGGGTCCTCTGGCGGGGGCCATCCATCCGGTCCAGGCGGGCCCTCTGGCGGGGGCCATCCATCCGGTCCAGGTGGGCCCTCTGGCGGGGGCCATCCGGTCCAGGCGGGCCCTCTGGCGGGGGCCATCCATCCGGTCCAGGCAGGCCCTCTGGCGGGGGCCATCCATCCGGTCCAGGTGGGCCCTCTGGCGGGGGCCATCCGGTCCAGGCAGGCCCTCTGGTGGGGGCCATCCATCCGGTCCAGGGAGGCCCTCTGGCGGGGGCCATCCATCCGGTTCAGGCGGGCCCTCTGGCGGGGGCCATCCATCCGGTCCATGCGGGCCCTCTGACGCGGGCCATCCATCCGATCCAGGCGGGCCCTCTGGTGGGGGCCATCCATCCGGTTCAGGCGGGCCCTCTGGCGGGGGCCATCCATCCGGTCCATGCGGGCCCTCTGACGCGGGCCATCCATCCGGTCCTGGCAGGCCCTCTGGCGGGGGCCATCCGGTCCAGGCGCGGCCAGCGGCGCGCCCTCTGAACTTGTGCTCTAAATAAGAACTACGTGGTGCACCAGTACATTGATGATAATTAACATTGTGATTTGTTTTGTATAGCTAGTGTGAGCTCCTTTACACGGCTGCAGCTTGGGTGGTGCTTGAATTTGTGGTGTTACAGATGTATCGATATAAATACAGTTTTCTGTAAAAATGGTAAAACTTGTTTTGTTTTTATTGCGCGTTCATATAGCAAAAATCTTCATTTTAGCGGCACAGGGTCTATTATATTATATATCTGCAATGTGGCTTGGAGCGAGGGGGTTCATATAGTATTTGGGGTGTTGATTGTTGTGTACCAGGACTGTCTTTTTTTAATCCCAGTCCGCTCCTGATTAGGGTACATTTCACATGGGGCAAAAATGCTACAGATATTTCGTGCAGACTTTCCACATGGAGAATTCGCAGCATTTACAATATAAGCCATATGGATGAGATTTAATAAATCCCAACTACATCTATGAGTATGTGTAAAAGAAAAGCTGTCTTAGTTGCCCCTGGCAACCAATCACAGTGCAGCTTTTGTTTTGTATTCTGTCCTGGTAAAATGAAAGCTGTGCTGTGATTGGTTGCTAGGGGCAACTAAGACTTTATCTTGTAGACAGTTTCTTAAATCTGCCACATAGTATGGTAAAAAATTGCGTGCAGGATATTTAAAATTGTAGCATGATGACTGTTTGCTGCAGATTTCACTGTTTACAACCAAAAGGGTGAAATTTGCGACAAATACCAAAGTTCAAGACAAAATCCACAACCTCAAACTCTGATTAAAATGACTGATTGCGTAAACATTTTCCATGAATTGATCCCTTACCATTCAAGGTGGTCCCTCCCGCTGGTGGGGGCCATCCATCCGGTCCACGCGCGGCCAGCGGCGGGCCCTCTGGCGGGGGCCATCCATCCGGTCCAGGCGCGGCCAGCGGCGGGCCCTCTGGCGGGGGCCATCCACCCGGTCCAGGCGCGGCCAGCGGCGGGTCCTCTGGCGGGGGCCATCTATCCGGTCCAGGCGCGGCCAGCGGCGGGCCCTCTGGCGGGGGCCATCCATCTGGTCCAGGCGCGGCCAACGGCGGGCCCTCTGGCGGGGGCCATCCATCCGATCCAGGCGGGCCCTCTGGCGGGGGCCATCCATCCGGTCCAGGCGGGCCCTCTGGCGGGGGCCATCCATCCGGTCCAGGCGGGCCCTCTTGCGGGGGCCATCCATCCGGTCCAGGCGGGCCCTCTGGCGGGGGCCATCCATCCGGTCCAGGGAGGCCCTCTGGCGGGGGCCATCCATCCGATCCAGGGAGGCCCTCTGGCGGGGGCCATCCATCCGGTCCAGGCGGGCCCTCTGGCGGGGGCCATCCATCCGGTCCAGGGAGGCCCTCTGGCGGGGGCCATCCATCTGGTCTAGGCGGGTCCTCTGGCGGGGGCCATCCATCCGGTCCAGGCGGGCCCTCTGGCGGGGGCCATCCATCCGGTCCAGGTGGGCCCTCTGGCGGGGGCCATCCGATCCAGGCGGGCCCTCTGGCGGGGGCCATCCATCCGGTCCAGGCAGGCCCTCTGGCGGGGGCCATCCATCCAGTCCAGGGAGGCCCTCTGGCGGGGGCCATCCATCCGATCCAGGCGGGCCAGCGGCGGGCCCTCTGGCGGGGGCCGTCCATCTGGTCCAGGCGCGGCCAGCGGCGGGCCCTCTGGCGGGGGCCATCCACCCTGTCCAGGCGCGGCCAGCGGCGGGTCCTCTGGCGGGGGCCATCCATCTGGTCCAGGCGCGGCCAACGGCGGGCCCTCTGGCGGGGGCCATCCATCCGGTCCAGGCGGGCCCTCTGGCGGGGGCCATCCATCCAATCCAGGCGGGCCCTCTGGCGGGGGCCATCCATCCTGTCCAGGCGGGCCCTCTGGCGGGGGCCATCCATCCGGTCCAGGCGCGGCCAGCGGCGGGCCCTCTGGCGGGGGCCATTCATCCGGTCCAGTGGCGGGCCCTCTGGCGGGGGCCATCCATCCGTTCCAGGGAGGCCCTCTGGCGGGGTTCATCCATCCGGTCCAGGCTGGCCCACTGGCGGGGGCCATCCATCTGGTCTAGGCGGGCCCTCTGGCGGGGGCCATCCATCCGGCCCAGGCGGGCCCTCTGGCGGGGGCCATCCATCCTGTCCAGGTGGGCCCTCTGGCGGGGGCCATCCGGTCCAGGCTGGCCCTCTGGCGGGGGCCATCCATCCGGTCCAGGCAGGCCCTCTGGCGGGGGCCATCCGTCCGGTCCAGGCGGGGGCCATCCATCCGATCCAGGCGGGCACACTGGCAGGGGCCATCCATCCGGTCCAGGCGCGGCCAGTGGCGGGCCGTCTGGCGGGGGCCATCCATCCGGTCCAGGCGCGGCCAGTGGCGGGCTCTCTGAACTTGTGCTCTAAATAAGAACTACGTGGTGCACCAGTACATTGATGATAATTAACATTGTGATTTGTTTTGTATAGCTAGTGTGAGCTCCTTTACACGGCTGCAGCTTGGGTGGTGCTTGAATTTGTGGTGTTACAGATGTATCGATATAAATACAGTTTTCTGTAAAAATGGTAAAGCTTGTTTTGTTTTTATTGCGCGTTCATATAGCAAAAATCTTTATTTTAGCGGCACAGGGTCTATTATATTATATATCTGCAATGTGGCTTGGAGCGAGGGGGTTCATATTGTGTTTGGGGTGTTGATTGTTGTGTACCAGGACTGTCTTTTTTTAATCCCAGTCCGCTCCTGATTAGGGTACATTTCACATGGGGCAAAAATGCTACAGATATTTCGTGCAGACTTTCCACATGGAGAATTCGCAGCATTTACAATATAAGCCATATGGATGAGATTTAATAAATCCCAACTACATCTATGAGTATGTGTAAAAGAAAAGCTGTCTTAGTTGCCCCTGGCAACCAATCACAGTGCAGCTTTTGTTTTGTATTCTGTCCTGGTAAAATGAAAGCTGTGCTGTGATTGGTTGCTAGGGGCAACTAAGACTTTATCTTGTAGACAGTTTCTTAAATCTGCCACATAGTATGGTAAAAAATTGCGTGCAGGATATTTAAAATTGTAGCATGATGACTGTTTGCTGCAGATTTCACTGTTTACAACCAAAAGGGTGAAATTTGCGACAAATACCAAAGTTCAAGACAAAATCCACAACCTCAAACTCTGATTAAAATGACTGATTGCGTAAACATTTTCCATGAATTGATCCCTTACCATTCAAGGTGGTCCCTCCCGCTGGCGGGGGCCATCCATTCGGTCCAGGCGCGGCCAGCGGCGGGCCCTCTGGCGGGGGCCATCCATCCGGTCCAGGCGCGGCCAGCGGCGGGCCCTCTGGCGGGGGCCATCCACCCGGTCCAGGCGCGGCCAGCGGCGGGCCCTCTGGTGGGGGCCATCCATCCGGTCCGGGAGCGGCCAGCGCCGGGCCCTCTGGCGGGGGCCATCCATCCGGTCTAGGCACGGCCAGTGGCGGTCCCTCTGGCGGGGGCCATCCATCTGGTCCAGGCGCGGGCATCGGCGGGCCCTCTGGCGGGGGCCATCCATCCGGTCTAGGCGCGGCCAGCGGCGGGCCCTCTGGCGGGGGCCATCCATCTGGTCCAGGTGGGCCCTCTGGCGGGGGCCATCCATCCGGTCCAGGTGGGCCCTCTGGCGGGGGCCAGCCATCCGGTGCAGGCGGGCCCTCTGGCGGGGGCCATCCATCCGGTCCATATGGATGAGATTTAATAAATCCCAACTACATCTATGAGTATGTGTAAAAGAAAAGCTGTCTTAGTTGCCTTTGGCAACCAATCACAGTGCAGCTTTTGTTTTGTATTCTGTCCTGGTAAAATGAAAGCTGTGCTGTGATTGGTTGCTAGGGGCAACTAAGACTTTATCTTGTAGACAGTTTCTTAAATCTGCCACATAGTATGGTAAAAAATTGCGTGCAGGATATTTAAAATTGCAGCATGATGACTGTTTGCTGCAGATTTCACTGTTTACAACCAAAAGGGTGAAATTTGCGACAAATACCAAAGTTCAAGACAAAATCCACAACCTCAAACTCTGATTAAAATGACTGATTGCGTAAACATTTTCCATGAATTGATCCCTTACCATTCAAGGTGGTCCCTCCCGCTGGCGGGGGCCATCCATCCGATCCAGGCGCGGCCAGAGGCGGGCCCTCTGGCGGGGGCCATCCATCTGGTCCAGGCGCGGCCAGCGGCGGGCCCTCTGGCGGAGGCCATCCACCCGGTCCAGGCGCGGCCAGCGGCGGGTCCTCTGGCGGGAGCCATCTATCCGGTCCAGGCGCTGCCAGCAGCGGGCCCTCTGGCGGGGGCCATCCATCCGGTCCAGGCACGGCCAGCGGCGGGCCCTCTGGCGGGGGCCATCCATCCGGTCCAGGCGGGCCCTCTGGCGGGGGCCATCCATCCGGTCCAGGCGGGCCCTCTGGCGGGGGCCATCCATCCGGTCCAGGCGGGCCCTCTGGCGGGGGCCATCCATCCGGTCCAGGTGGGCCCTCTGGCGGGGGCCATCCATCCGGTCCAGGCGGGCCCTCTGGCGGGGGCCATTCATCCGGTCCAGGGAGGCCCTTTGGCGGGGGCCATCCATCCGGTCCAGGGAGGCCCTCTGGCGGGGGCCATCCATCCGGTCCAGGCGGACCCTCTGGCGGGGGCCATCCATCTGGTCTAGGCGGGTCCTCTGGCGGGGGCCATCCATCTGGTCTAGGCGGGCCCTCTGGCGGGGGCCATCCGTCCGGTCCAGGCGAGCCCTCTGGCGGGGGCCATCCATCCGGTCCAGGCGGGCCCTCTGGCGGGGGCCATCCATCCGGTCCAGGCGGGCCCTCTGGCGGGGGCCATCCATCCGGTCCAGGCGGGCCCTCTGGCGGGGGCCATCCATCCGGTCCAGGCGGGCCCTCTGGCGGGGGCCATCCATCCGGTCCAGGCGGGCCCTCTGGCGGGGGCCATCCATCCGGTCCAGGTGGGCCCTCTGGCGGGGGCCATCCATCCGGTCCAGGCGGGCCCTCTGGCGGGGGCCATCCATCCGGTCCGGGCGGGCCCTCTGGCGGGGGCCATTCATCCGGTCCAGGGAGGCCCTTTGGCGGGGGCCATCCATCCGGTCCAGGGAGGCCCTCTGGCGGGGGCCATCCATCCGGTCCAGGCAGGCCCTCTGGCGGGGGCCATCCATCCGGTCCAGGCGGGCCCTCTGGCGGGGGCCATCCATCCTGTCCCGGCGGGCCCTCTGGTGGGGGCCATCCATCTGGTCCAGGCGGGCCCTCTGGCGGGGGCCATCCGTCCGGTCCAGGCGAGCCCTCTGGCGGGGGCCATCCATCCGGTCCAGGCATGCCATCTTGCGGGGGTCATCCATCCGGTCCAGGCGGGCCCTCTGGCGGGGGCCATCCATCCGGTCCAGGCGGGCCCTCTGGCGGGGGCCATCCATCCGGTCCAGGCGCGGCCCACGGCGGGCCCTCTGGCGGGGGCCATCCATCCGGTCCAGGAGCGGCCCGCAGCGGGCCCTCTGGCGGGGGCCATCCATCCGGTCCAGGCGCGGCGGGCCCTCTGGCGGGGGCCATCCATCCGGTCCAGGCGGGCCCTCTGGCGGGGGCCATCCATCCGGTCCAGGCGGGCCCTCTGGCGGGGGCCATCCATCCGGTCCAGGCGGGCCCTCTGGCGGGGGCCATCCGGTGCAGGCGGGCCCTCTGGCGTGGGCCATCCATCAGGTCCAGGCGGGCCCTCTGGCGGGGGCCATCCATCCGGTCCAGGGAGGCCCTCTGGCGGGGCCATCCATCCGGTCCAGGCGAGCCCTCTGGCAGGGGCCATCCATCCGGTCCAGGCGGGCCCTCTGGCGGGGGCCATCCATCCGGTCCATGCGGGCCCTCTGGCGGAGGCCATCCGTCCGGTCCAGGCACGGCCAGCGGCGGTCCCTCTGGCGGGGTCCAGGTGGGCCCTCTGGCGGGGGCCATCCATCCGGTCCAGGCTGGCCCTCTGGCAGGGGCCATCCATCTGGTACAGGCGCGGCCAGCGGCAGGCCCTCTGGCGGGGGCCATCGATCCGGTCCAGGCAGACGCTCTGGCGGGGGCCATCGATCCGGTCCAGGCGGGCCCTCTGGCGGGGGCCATCCATCCGGTCCAGGCGGGCCCTCTGGCGGGGGCCATCCATCCGGTCCAGGCGGGCCCTCTGGCGGGGGCCATCCATCCGGTCCAGGCGGGCCCTCTGGCGTGGGCCATCCATCCGATCCAGGCGGGCCCTCTGGCGGGGGCAATCCATCCGATCCAGGCGGGCCCTCTGGCGGGGACCATCCGTCCGGTCCAGGCGGGCCCTCTGGCAGGGGCCATCCACCCGATCCAGGCGCGGCCCGCGGCGGGCCCTCTGGCGGGGGCCATCCATCTGGTCCAGGCGCGGCCAGCGGCGTGCCCTCTGGCGGGGGCCATTCATCCGGTCCAGTGGCGGGCCCTCTGGCGGGGGCCATCCATCCGGTCCAGGCGCAGCCAGTGGGGGGCCCTCTGGTGGGGGCCATCCATCCGATCCAGGCGGGCCCTCTGGCGGGGGCCATCCATCCGGTCCAGGCGGGCCCTCTGGCGGGGGCCATCCATCCGGTCCAGGCGGGCCCTCTGGCGGGGGCCATCCATCCGGTCCAGGCGGGCCCTCTGGCGGGGGCCATCCATCCGGTCCAGGGAGGCCCTCTGGCGGGGGCCATCCATCCGATCCAGGGAGGCCCTCTGGAGGGGGCCATCCATCCGGTCCAGGCGGCCCCTCTGGCGGGGGCCATCCATCTGGTCTAGGCGGGTCCTCTGGAAGGGGCCATTCATCCGGTCCAGGCGGGCCCTCTGGCGGGGGCCATCCATCAGGTCCAGGTGGGCCCTCTGGCGGGGGCCATCCGGTCCAGGCGGGCCCTCTGGCGGGGGCCATCCATCCGGTCCAGGCAGGCCCTCTGGCGGGGCCATCCATCCGGTCCAGGTGGGCCTTCTGGTGGGGGCCATCCGGTCCAGGCGGGCCCTCTGGTGGCGGCCATCCATCCGGTCCAGGCAGGCCCTCTGGCGGGGGCCATCCATCGGGTCCAGGGAGGCCCTCTGGCGGGGGCCATCCATCCGGTCCAGGCGGGCCCTCTGGCGGGGGCCATCCATCCGGGTCCAGGCGGGTCCTCTGGCTAAGGCCATCCATCCGGTCCAGGCGGGCCCTCTGGCGGGGGCCATCCATCCGGTCCATGCGGGCCCTCTGACGGGGGCCATCCATCCGGTCCAGGCGGGCCCTCGGGCAGGGGCCATCCATCCGGCTCTGGCGCGGCCAGCGGCGGGCCCTCTGGCGGGGGCCATCCATCCGGTCCAGGCGCGGCCAGCGGCGGGCCCTCTGAACTTCTGCTCTAAATAAGAACTACGTGGTGCACCAGTACATTGATGATAATTAACATTGTGATTTGTTTTGTATAGCTAGTGTGAGCTCCTTTACACGGCTGCAGCTTGGGTGGTGCTTGAATTTGTGGTGTTACAGATGTATCGATATAAATACAGTTTTCTGTAAAAATGGTAAAACTTGTTTTGTTTTTATTGCGCGTTCATATAGCAAAAATCTTCATTTTAGCGGCACAGGGTCTATTATATTATATATCTGCAATGTGGCTTGGAGCGAGGGGGTTCATATAGTATTTGGGGTGTTGATTGTTGTGTACCAGGACTGTCTTTTTTTAATCCCAGTTCGCTCCTGATTAGGGTACATTTCACATGGGGCAAAAATGCTACAGATATTTCGTGCAGACTTTCCACATGGAGAATTCGCAGCATTTACAATATAAGCCATATGGATGAGATTTAATAAATCCCAACTACATCTATGAGTATGTGTAAAAGAAAAGCTGTCTTAGTTGCCCCTGGCAACCAATCACAGTGCAGCTTTTGTTTTGTATTCTGTCCTGGTAAAATGAAAGCTGTGCTGTGATTGGTTGCTAGGGGCAACTAAGACTTTATCTTGTAGACAGTTTCTTAAATCTGCCACATAGTATGGTAAAAAATAGCGTGCAGGATATTTAAAATTGTAGCATGATGACTGTTTGCTGCAGATTTCACTGTTTACAACCAAAAGGGTGAAATTTGCGACAAATACCAAAGTTCAAGACAAAATCCACAACCACAAACTCTGATTAAAATGACTGATTGCGTAAACATTTTCCATGAATTGATCCCTTACCATTCAAGGTGGTCCCTCCCGCTGGAGGGGGCCATCCATCCGATCCAGGCGCGGTAAGAGGCGGGCCCTCTGGCGGGGGCCATCCTTCCGGTCCAGGCGCGGCCAGCGGCGGGCCCTTTGGCGGGGGCCATCCATCCGGTCCAGGCGGGCTTTCTGGCGGGGGCCATCCATCCGGTCCAGGCGGGCCCTCTGGCGGGGGCCATCCATCCGGTCCAGGCGGGCCCTCTGGTGGAGGCCATCCATCCGGTCCAGGCGGGCCCTCTGGCGGGGGCCATCCATCCGGTCCAGGGAGGCCCTCTGGCGGGGGCCATCCATCCGATCCAGGGAGGCCCTCTGGCGGGGGCCATCCATCCGGTCCAGGTGGCCCCTCTGGCGGGGGCCATCCATCTGGTCTAGGCGGGTCCTCTGGCGGGGGCCATCCATCCGGTCCAGGCGGGCCCTCTGGCGTGGGCCATCCGGTCCAGGCGGGCCCTCTGGCGGGGGCCATCCATCCGGTCCAGGCAGGCCCGCTGGCGGGGGCCATCCATCCGGTCCAGGGAGGCCCTCTGGCGGGGGCCATCCATCCGATCCAGGCGCGGCCAGCGGCGGGCCCCCTGGCGGGGGCCACCCATCCGGTCCAGGTGGGCCCTCTGGCGCGGGCCATCCGGTCCAGGCGGGCCCTCTGGCGGCGGCCATCCATCCGGTCCAGGCAGGCCCTCTGGCGGGGGCCATCCATCGGGTCCAGGGAGGCCCTCTGGCGGGGGCCATCCATCCGGTCCAGGCGGGCCCTCTGGCGGGGGCCATCCATCCGGGTCCAGGCGGGCCCTCTGGCTAAGGCCATCCATCCGGTCCATGCGGGCCCTCTGACGGGGGCCATCCATCTGGTCCAGGCGGGCCCTCTGGCGGGGGCCATCCATCCGGCTCTGGCGCGGCCAGCGGCGGGCCCTCTGGCGGGGGCCATCCATCCGGTCCAGGCGCGGCCAGCGGCGGGCCCTCTGAACTTGTGCTCTAAATAAGAACTACGTGGTGCACCAGTACATTGATGATAATTAACATTGTGATTTGTTTTGTATAGCTAGTGTGAGCTCCTTTACACGGCTGCAGCTTGGGTGGTGCTTGAATTTGTGGTGTTACAGATGTATCGATATTAATACAGTTTTCTGTAAAAATGGTAAAACTTGTTTTGTTTTTATTGCGCGTTCATATAGCAAAAATCTTCATTTTAGCGGCACAGGGTCTATTATATTATATATCTGCAATGTGGCTTGGAGCGAGGGGGTTCATATAGTATTTGGGGTGTTGATTGTTGTGTACCAGGACTGTCTTTTTTTAATCCCAGTCCGCTCCTGATTAGGTTACATTTCACATGGGGCAAAAATGCTACAGATATTTCGTGCAGACTTTCCACATGGAGAATTCGCAGCATTTACAATATAAGCCATATGGATGAGATTTAATAAATCCCAACTACATCTATGAGTATGTGTAAAAGAAAAGCTGTCTTAGTTGCCCCTGGCAACCAATCACAGTGCAGCTTTTGTTTTGTATTCTGTCCTGGTAAAATGAAAGCTGTGCTGTGATTGGTTGCTAGGGGCAACTAAGACTTTATCTTGTAGACAGTTTCTTAAATCTGCCACATAGTATGGTAAAAAATTGCGTGCAGGATATTTAAAATTGTAGCATGATGACTGTTTGCTGCAGATTTCACTGTTTACAACCAAAAGGGTGAAATTTGCGACAAATACAAAGTTCAAGACAAAATCCACAACCTCAAACTCTGATTAAAATGACTGATTGCGTAAACATTTTCCATGAATTGATCCCTTACCATTCAAGGTGGTTTCTCCCGCTGGCGGGGGCCATCCATCCGGTCAAGGCGCGGCCAGCGGCAGGCCCTCTGGCGGGGGCCATTCATCCGATCCAGCGGCGGGCCCTCTGGCGGGGGCCATCCATCCGGTCCAAGCGCGGCCAGCGGCGGGCCCTCTGGCGGGGGCCATCCTTACGGTCCAGGCGCGGCCAGCGGCGGGCCCTCTGGCGAGGGCCATCCGTCCGGTCCAGGCGCGGCGGGCCCTCTGGCGGGGGCCATCCATCCGGTCCAGGCGGGCCCTCTGGCGGGGGCCATCCATCCGGTCCAGGCAGGCCCTCTGGCGGGGGCCATCCGTCCGGTCCAGGCGGGCCCTCTGGCGGGGGCCACCCATCTGGTCCAGGCGGGCCCTCTGGCGGGGGCCATCCATCCGGTCCTGGTGGGCCCTCTGGCGGGGTCCATCCGCTCCAGGCGGGCCCTCTGGCGGGGGGCCATCCATCCGGGTCCAGGCGGGCCCTCTGGCGGGGGCCATCCATCCGGTCCCGGCGGGCCCTTTGGCGGGGGCCATCCATTCGGTCCAGACGGGCCCTCTGGCGGGGGCCATCCATCCGGTCCAGGCGGGCCCTCTGGCGGGGTCCATCCATAAGGTCCAGGCGGGCCCTCTGGCGGGGGCCATCCATTCGGTCCAGGCGGGCCCTCTGGCGGGGGCCATCCATCCGGTCCAGGCGGGCCCTCTGGCGGGGGCCATCCATCCGGTCCAGGCGGGCCCTCTGGCGGGGGCCATCCATCCGGGTCCAGGCGGGCCCTCTTGCTGGGGCCATCCATCCGGTCCAGGCGGGCCCTCTGGCGGGGGCCATCCATTCAGTCCAGACGGGCCCTCTGGCGGGGGCCATCCATCCGGTCCATGCGGGCCCTCTGACGGGGGCCATCCATCCGGTCCAGGCGGGCCCACTGGCGGGGGCCATCCATCCGGTCCAGGCGCGGCCAGCGGTGGGCCCTCTTGTGGGGGCCATCCATCCGGTCCAGGCGCGGCCAGCGGCGGGCCCTCTTGTGGGGGCCATCCATCCGGTCCAGGCGCGGCCAGCGGCGGGCCCTCTGGCGGGGGCCACCCATCCGGTCCAGGCGCGGCCAGCGGCGGGCCCTCTGGCGGGGGCCATCCATCCGGTCCAGGCGCGGCCAGCGGCGGGCCCTCTGGCGGGGGCCATCCATACGGTCCAGGCACGGCCAGCGGCGGGCCCTCTGGCGGGGGCCATCCGTCCGGTCCAGGCGCGACCAGCGGCGGGCCCTCAGGCGGGGGCCATCCAGTACAGGCGAGCCCTCTGGCGGGGGCCATCCATCAGCTCCATGCGGGCCCTCTGGCGGGGGCCATCCATCCGGTCCAGGCGGGCCCTCTGGCGGGTGCCATCCTTTCGGTCCAGGCGGGCCCTCTGGCGGGGGCCATCCATCCGGTCCAGGGGGGCCCTCTGGCGGGGGCCATCCATCCGGTCAAGGCGGGCCCTCTGGCGGGGGCCATCCATCCGGTCCAGGCGGACCCTTTGGCGGGGGCCATCCATCCGGTCCAGGCGGGCCCTTTGGCGTGGGCCATCCATTCGGTCCAGACGGGCCCTCTGGCGGGGGCCATCCATCCGGTCCAGGCGGGCCCTCTGGCGGGGTCCATCCATAAGGTCCAGGCGGGCCCTCTGGCGGGGGCCATCCGTTCGGTCCAGGCGGGACCTCTGGCGGGGGCCATCCATCCGGTCCTGGCGGGCCCTCTGGCGGGGGCCATACATCCGGTCCAGGCGGGCCCTCTGGCGGGGGCCATCCATCCGGTCCAGGCGGGCCCTCTGGCGGGGGCCATCCATCCGGTCCAGGCAGGCCCTCTGGCGGGGGCCATACATCCGGTCCAGGCGGGCCAACTGGCGGGGCCATCCATCCAGTCCAGGCGGGCCCTCTGGCGGGGGCCATCTATCCGATCCAGGCGGGCCCTCTGGCGGCGCCCATCCATCCGGTCCAGGCGGGCCCTCTGGCGGGGACCATCCGTCCAGTCCAGGCGGGTCCTCTGGCGGGGGCCATCCACCCGATCCAGGTGCGGCCCGCGGCGGGCCCTCTGGCGGGGGCCATCCATCCGGTTCAGACGCGGTCAGCGGCGGGCCCTCTGGCGGGGGCCATCCATCCAGTCCAGGCGCGGCCCGCGGCGGGCCCTCTGGCGGGGGCCATCCATCCGGTCCAGGCGCGGCGGGCCCTCTGGCGGGGGCCATCCATCCGGTCCAGGCGGGCCCTCTGGCGGGGGCCATACATCCGGTCCAGGCAGGCCCTCTGGCGGGGGCCATCCATCCGGTCCAGGCGGGCCCTCTGGCGGGGGGCACCCATCTGGTCCAGGCGGGCCCTCTGGCGGGGGCCATCCATCTGGTCCAGGCGGGCCCTCTGGCGGGGGCCATCCATCCGGTCCTGGTGGGCCCTCTGGCGGGGGCCATCCGCTCCAGGCGGGCCCTCTGGCGGGGGGCCATCCATCTGGTCCAGGCGGGCCCTCTGGCGGGGGCCATCCATCCGGTCCTGGTGGGCCCTCTGGCGGGGGCCATCCGCTCCAGGCGGGCCCTCTGGCGGGGGCCATCCATCCGGGTCCAGGCGGGCCCGCTGGCGGGGGCCATCCATCCGGTCAAGACGCGGCCAGCGGCGGGCCCTCTGGCGGAGGCCATTCATCCGATCCAGCGGCGGGCCCTCTGGCGGGGGCCATCCATACGGTCCAGGCGCGGCCAGCGGCGGGCCCTCTGGCGGGGGCCATCCATACGGTCCAGGCGCGGCCAGCGGCGGGCCCTCTGGCGGGGGCCATCCGTCCGGTCCAGGCGCGGCCAGCGGCAGGCCCTCTGGCGGGGTCCATCCATAAGGTCCAGGCGGGCCCTCTGGCGGGGGCCATCCATTCGGTCCAGGCGGGACCTCTGGCGGGGGCCATCCATCCGGTCCTGGCGGGCCCTCTGGCGGGGGCCATACATCCGGTCCAGGCGGGCCCTCTGGCGGGGGCCATCCATCCGGTCCAGGCGGGCCCTCTCGCGGGGGCCATCCATCCGGTCCAGGCGGGCCAACTGGCGGGGGCCATCCATCCGGTCCAGGCGGGCCCTCTGGCGGGGGCCATCTATCCGATCCAGGCGGGCCCTCTGGCGGGGGCCATCCATCCGGTCCAGGCGGGCCCTCTGGCGGGGACCATCCACCCGATCCCGGTGCGGCCCGCGGCGGGCCCTCTGGCGGGGGCCATCCATCCGGTTCAGGCGCGGCCAGCGGCGGGCCCTCTGGCGGGGGCCATCCATCCGGTTCAGGCGCGGCCAGCGGCGGGCCCTCTGGCGGGGGCCATCCATCCGGTCCGGGCGCGGCGGGCCCTCTGGCGGGGGCCATCCATCCGGTCCAGGCGGGCCCTCTGGCGGGGGCCATCCATCCGGTCCAGGCAGGCCCTCTGGCGGGGGCCATCCATCCGGTCCAGGCGGGCCCTCTGGCGGGGGCCACCCATCTGGTCCAGGCGGGCCCTCTGGCGGGGGCCATCCATCTGGTCCAGGCGGGCCCTCTGGCGGGGGCCATCCATCCGGTCCTGGTGGGCCCTCTGGCGGGGGCCATCCGCTCCAGGCGGGCCCTCTGGCGGTGGGCCATCCATCCGGGTCCAGGCGGGCCCTCTGGCAGGGGCCATCCATCCAGTCCAGGCGGGCCCTTTAGCGTGGGCCATCCATTCGGTCCAGACGGGCCCTCTGGCGGGGGCCATCCATCCGGTGCAGGCGGGCCCTCTGGCGGGGTCCATCCATAAGGTCCAGGCGGGCCCTCTGGCGGGGGCCATCCATTCGGTCCAGGCGGGACCTCTGGCGGGGGCCATCCATCCAGTCCTGGCGGGCCCTCTGGCGGGGGCCACACATCCGGTCCAGGCGGGCCCTCTGGCGGGGGCCATCCATCCGGTCCAGGCGGGCCCTCTGGCGGGGGCCATCCATCCGGTACAGGCGGGCCCTCTGGCGGGGACCATCCGTCCGGTCCAGGCGGGTCCTCTGGCGGGGGCCATCCACCCGATCCAGGCGCGGCCCGCGGCGGGCCCTCTGGCGGGGGCCATCCATCCGGTTCAGGCGCGGCCAGCGGCGGGCCCTCTGGCGGGGGCCATCCTTCCGGTCCAGGCGCGGCCCACGGCGGGCCCTCTGCGGGGGCCATCCATCTGGTCCAGGTGCGGCGGGCCCTCTGGCGGGGGCCATCCATCCGGTCCAGGCGGGCCCTCTGGCGGGGGCCATCCATCCGGTCCAGGCAGGCCCTCTGGCGGGGGCCATCCATCCGGTCCAGGCGGGCCCTCTGGCGGGGGCCACCCATCCGCCCCAGGCGGGTCCTCTGGCGGGGGCCATCCATCCGGGTCCAGGCGGGCCCTCTGGCGGGGGCCATCCATCCGGTCCAGGCGGGCCCTTTGGCGTGGGCCATCCATTCGGTCCAGACGGGCCCTCTGGCGGGGGCCATCCATCCGGTCCAGGGGGGCCCTCTGGCGGGGGCCATCCATCCGGTCCAGGCGGGCCCTCTGGCGGGGGCCATCCGTCCGGTCCAGGCGGGCCCTCTGGCGGGGGCCATCCATCCGGTCCAGGTGGGCCCTCTGGCGGGGGCCATCCATCCGGTCCTGGCGGGCCCTCTGGCGGGGGCCATCCATCCGGTCCAGGCGGGCCCTCTGGCGGGGGCCATCCATCCGGTCCAGGCGGGCCCTCTGGCGGGGGCCATCCATCCGGTCCAGGCGGGCCCTCTGGCGGGGGCCATCCATCCGGGTCCAGGCGGGCCCTCTTGCTGGGGCCATCCATCCGGTCCAGGCGGGCCCTCTGGCGGGGGCCATCCATTCAGTCCAGACGGGCCCTCTGGCGGGGGCCATCCATCCGGTCCATGCGGGCCCTCTGACGGGGGCCATCCATCCGATCCAGGCGGGCCCTCTGACGGGGGCCATCCATCCGGTCCAGGCGGGCCCTCTGGCGGGGGCCATCCATCCGGTCCAGGCGCGGCCAGCGGTGGGCCCTCTTGTGGGGGCCATCCATCCGGTCTAGGCGCGGCCAGCGGCGGGCCCTCTTGTGGGGGCCATCCATCCGGTCCAGGCGCGGCCAGCGGCGGGCCCTCTGGCGGGGGCCATCCATCCGGTCCAGGTGGGCCCTCTGGCGGGGGCCATCCATCCGGTCCTGGCGGGCCCTCTGGCGGGGGCCATCCATCCGGTCCAGGCGGGCCCTCTGGCGGGGGCCATCCATCCGGTCCAGGCGGGCCCTCTGGCGGGGGCCATCCATCCGGTCCAGGCGGGCCCTCTGGCGGGGGCCATCCATCCGGGTCCAGGCGGGCCCTCTTGCTAGGGCCATCCATCCGGTCCAGGCGGGCCCTCTGGCGGGGGCCATCCATTCAGTCCAGACGGGCCCTCTGGCGGGGGCCATCCATCCGGTCCATGCGGGCCCTCTGACGGGGGCCATCCATCCGGTCCAGGCGGGCCCTCTGGCGGGGGCCATCCATCCGGTCCAGGCGCGGCCAGCGGTGGGCCCTCTTGTGGGGGCCATCCATGCGGTCTAGGCGCGGCCAGCGGCGGGCCCTCTTGTGGGGGCCATCCATCCGGTCCAGGCGCGGCCAGCGGCGGGCCCTCTGGCGGGGGCCACCCATCCGGTCCAGGCGCGGCCAGCGGCGGGCCCTCTGGCGGGGGCCATCCAACCGGTCCAGGTGCGGCCAGCGGCGGGCCCTCTGGCGGGTGCCATCCGTCCGGTCCAGGCGCGGCCAGCGGCGGGCCCTCAGGCGGGGGCCATCCATCCAGTCCAGGCGAGCCCTCTGGCGGAGGCCATCCATCCGCTCCAGGCGGGCCCTCTGGCGGGGGCCATCCATCCGGTCCAGTCGGGCCCTCTGGCGGGTGCCATCCTTTCGGTCCAGGTGGGCCCTCTGGCGGGGGCCATCCATCCGGTCCAGGGGGGCCCTCTGGCGGGGGCCATCCATCCGGTCAAGGCGGGCCCTTTGGCGGGGGCCATCCATCCGGTCCAGGCGGACCCTCTGGCGGGGGCCATCCATCCGGTCCAGGCGGGCCCTCTGGCGGGGGCCATCCATCCGGTCCAGGCGGGCCCTCTGGCGGGGCCATCCATCCGGTCCAGGCGGGCCCTCTGGCGGGGGCCATCCATCCGGTCCAGGCGGGCCCTCTGGCGGGGGCCATCCATCCGGTCCAGGCGGACCCTCTGGCGGCGGGCCCTCTGGCGGGGGCCATCCACCCGGTCCAGGCGCGGCCAGCGGCGGGCCCTCTGGCGGGGGCCATCCACCCGGTCCAGGCGCGGCCAGCGGCGGGCCCTCTGGCGGGGGCCATGCATCCGGTCCAGGCGCGGCCAGCGGCGGGCCCTCTGAACTTGTGCTCTAAATAAGAACTACGTGGTGCACCAGTACATTGATGATAATTAACATTGTGATTTGTTTTGTATAGCTAGTGTGAGCTCCTTTACACGGCTGCAGCTCGGGTGGTGCTTGAATTTGTGGTGTTACAGATGTATCGATATAAATACAGTTTTCTGTAAAAATGGTAAAACTTGTTTTGTTTTTATTGAGCGTTCATGTAGCAAAAATCTTCATTTTAGCGGCACAGGGTCTATTATATTATATATCTGCAATGTGGCTTGGAGCGAGGGGGTTCATATAGTATTTGGGGTGTTGATTGTTGTGCACCAGGACTGTCTTTTTTTAATCCCAGTCCGCTCCTAATTAGGGTACATTTCACATGGGGCAAAAATGCTACAGATATGTCGTGCAGACTTTCCACATGGAGAATTCGCAGCATTTACAATATAAGCCATATGGATGAGATTTAATAAATCCCAACTACATCTATGAGTATGTCTAAAAGAAAAGCTGTCTTAGTTGCCCCTGGCAACCAATCACAGTGCAGCTTTTGTTTTGTATTCTGTCCTGGTAAAATGAAAGCTGTGCTGTGATTGGTTGCTAGGGGCAACTAAGACTTTATCTTGTAGACAGTTTCTTAAATCTGCCACATAGTATGGTAAAAAATTGCGTGCAGGATATTTAAAATTGTAGCATGATGACTGTTTGCTGCAGATTTCACTGTTTACAACCAAAAGGGTGAAATTTGCGACAAATACCAAAGTTCAAGACAAAATCCACAACCTCAAACTCTGATTAAAATGACTGATTGCGTAAACATTTTCCATGAATTGATCCCTTACCATTCGAGGTGGTCCCTCCCGCTGGCGGGGGCCATCCATCCGGTCCAGGCGCGGCCAGCGGCGGGCCCTCTGGCGGGGGCCATTCATCCGGTCCAGGGAGGCCCTCTGGCGGGGGCCACCCATCCGGTCCAGGCGGGCCCTCTGGCGGGGGCCATCCGGTCCAGGTGGGCCCTCTGGTGGGGGCCATCCATCCGTTCCAGGCGGGCCATCTGGCGGGGCCATCCATCCGGTCCAGGGAGGCCCTCTGGCGGGGGCCATCCATCCGGTCCAAGCGGGCCCTCTGGCGGGGGCCATCCATCCGGTCCAGGCGGGCCCTTTGGCGTGGGCCATCCATTCGGTCCAGACGGGCCCTCTGGCGGGGGCCATCCATCCGGTCCATGCGAGCCCTCTGGCGGGGGCCATCCATCCGGTCCAGGCGCGGCCAGCGGCGGGCCCTCTGAACTTGTGCTCTAAATAAGAACTACGTGGTGCACCAGTACATTGATGATAATTAACATTGTGATTTGTTTTGTATAGCTAGTGTGAGCTCTTTTACACGGCTGCAGCTTGGGTGGTGCTTGAATTTGTGGTGTTACAGATGTATCGATATAAATACAGTTTTCTGTAAAAATGGTAAAACTTGTTTTGTTTTTATTGCGCGTTCATGTAGCAAAAATCTTCATTTTAGTGGCACAGGGTCTATTATATTATATATCTGCAATGTGGCTTGGAGCGAGGGGGTTCATATAGTATTTGGGGTGTTGATTGTTGTGCACCAGGACTGTCTTTTTTTAATCCCAGTCCGCTCCTAATTAGGGTACATTTCACATGGGGCAAAAATGCTACAGATATGTCGTGCAGACTTTCCACATGGAGAATTCGCAGCATTTACAATATAAGCCATATGGATGAGATTTAATAAATCCCAACTACATCTATGAGTATGTCTAAAAGAAAAGCTGTCTTAGTTGCCCCTGGCAACCAATCACAGTGCAGCTTTTGTTTTGTATTCTGTCCTGGTAAAATGAAAGCTGTGCTGTGATTGGTTGCTAGGGGCAACTAAGACTTTATCTTGTAGACAGTTTCTTAAATCTGCCACATAGTATGGTAAAAAATTGCGTGCAGGATATTTAAAATTGTAGTATGATGACTGTTTGCTGCAGATTTCACTGTTTACAACCAAAAGGGTGAAATTTGCGACAAATACCAAAGTTCAAGACAAAATCCACAACCTCAAACTCTGATTAAAATGACTGATTGCGTAAACATTTTCCATGAATTGATCCCTTACCATTCAAGGTGGTCCCTCCCGCTGGCGGGGGCCATCCATCCGATCCAGGCGCGGCCAGCGGCGGGCCCTCTGGCGGGGGCCATCCATCCGGTCCAGGCGTGGCCAGCGGCGGGCCCTCTGGCGGGAGCCATCCACCCGGTCCAGGCCCGGCCAGCGGCGGGTCCCCTGGCGGGCCATCCATCCGGTCCAGGCGCGGCCAGCGGCGGGCCCTCTGGCGGGGGCCATCCGTCCGGTCCAGGCGCGGCAAGCGGCGGGCCCTCTGGCGGGGGCCATCCATCCGGTCCAGGCGGGCCCTCTGGCGGGGGCCATCCATCCGGTCCAGGCGGGCCCTCTGGCGGGGGCCATCCATCCGGTCCAGGCGGGCCCTCTGGTGGGGGCCATCCATCCGGTCCAGACGGGCCCTCTGGCGGGGGCCATCCATCCGGTCCAGGGAGGCCCTCTGGCGGGGGCCATCCATCCGGTCCAGGCGGCCCCTCTGGTGGGGGCCATCCATCTGGTCTAGGCGGGTCCTCTGGCGGGGGCCATCCATCCGATCCAGGGAGGCCCTCTGGCGGGGGCCATCCGTCCGGTCCAGGCGCGGCAAGCGGCGGCCCCTCTGGTGGGGGCCATCCATCTGGTCTAGGCGGGTCCTCTGGCGGGGGCCATCCATCCGGTCCAGGCGGGCCCTCTGGCGGGGGCCATCCATCCGGTCCAGGTGGGCCCTCTGGCGGGGGCCATCCGGTCCAGGCGGGCCCTCTGGCGGGGGCCATCCATCCGGTCCAGGCAGGCCCTCTGGCGGGGGCCATCCATCCGGTCCAGGTGGGCCCTCTGGCGGCGGCCGTCCGGTCCAGGCGGGCCCTCTGGCGGCGGCCATCCATCCGATCCAGGCAGGCCCTCTGGCGGGGGCCATCCATCCGGTCCAGGGAGGCCCTCTGGCGGGGGCCATCCATCCCACCCAGGCGGGCCCTCTGGCGGGGGCCATCCATCCGGTCCAGGCGGGCCCTCTGGCGGGGGCCATCCATCCGATCCAGGCGGGCCCTCTGGCGGGGGCCCTCCATCCGGTCCAGGCGGGCCCTCTGGCGGGGGCCCTCCATCCGGTCCATGCGGGCCCTCTGACGGGGGGCCATCCATCCGGTCCAGGCGGGCCCTCTGGCGGGAGGCATCCATCCGGCTCTGGCGCGGCCAGCGGCGGGCCCTCTGGCGGGGGCCATCCATCCGGTCCAGGCGCGGCCAGCGGCGGGCCCTCTGAACTTGTGCTCTAAATAAGAACTAGGTGGTGCACCAGTACATTGATGATAATTAACATTGTGATTTGTTTTGTATAGCTAGTGTGAGCTCCTTTACACGGCTGCAGCTTGGGTGGTGCTTGAATTTGTGGTGTTACAGATGTATCGATATAAATACAGTTTTCTGTAAAAATGGTAAAACTTGTTTTGTTTTTATTGCGCATTCATATAGCAAAAATCTTCATTTTAGCGGCACAGGGTCTATTATATTATATATCTGCAATGTGGCTTGGAGCGAGGGGGTTCATATAGTATTTGGGGTGTTGATTGTTGTGTACCAGGACTGTCTTTTTTTAATCCCAGTCCGCTCCTGATTAGGGTACATTTCACATGGGGCAAAAATGCTACAGATATTTCGTGCAGACTTTCCACATGGAGAATTCGCAGCATTTACAATATAAGCCATATGGATGAGATTTAATAAATCCCAACTACATCTATGAGTATGTGTAAAAGAAAAGCTGTCTTAGTTGCCCCTGGCAACCAATCACAGTGCAGCTTTTGTTTTGTATTCTGTCCTGGTAAAATGAAAGCTGTGCTGTGATTGGTTGCTAGGGGCAACTAAGACTTTATCTTGTAGACAGTTTCTTAAATCTGCCACATAGTATGGTAAAAAATTGCGTGCAGGATATTTAAAATTGTAGCATGATGACTGTTTGCTGCAGATTTCACTGTTTACAACCAAAAGGGTGAAATTTGCGACAAATACCAAAGTTCAAGACAAAATCCACAACCTCAAACTCTGATTAAAATGACTGATTGCGTAAACATTTTCCATGACTTGATCCTTTACCATTCAAGGTGGTCCCTCCCGCTGGCGGGGGCCATCCATTCGATCCAGGCGCGGCCAGCAGCGGGCCCTCTGGCGGGGGCCATCCATCCGGTCCAGGCGCGGCCAGCGGTGGACCCTCTGGCGGGGGCCATCCACCCGGTCCGGGCGCGGCCAGCGGCGGGTCCTCTGGCGGGGGCCATCCATCCGGTCCAGGCGAGGCCAGCGGCGGGCCCTTTGGCGGGGGCCATCCATCCGGTCCAGGCGCGGCCAGCGGCGGGCCCTCTGGCGGGGGCCATCCATCCGGTCCAGGCGGGCCCTCTGGCGGGGGCCATCCATCCGGTCCAGTCGGGCCCTCTGGCGGGGGCCATCCATCCGGTCCAGGCGGGCCCTCTGGCGGGGGCCATCCATCCGGTCCAGGCGGGCCCTCTGGCGGGGGCCATCCATGCGGTCCAGGGAGGCCCTCTGGCGGGGGCCATCCATCCGATCCAGGGAGGCCCTCTGGCGGGGGCCATCCATCCGGTCCAGGCGGCCCCTCTAGCAGGGGCCATCCATCTGGTCTAGGCGGGCCCTCTGGCGGGGGCCATCCATCCGGTCCAGGTGGGCCCTCTGGCGGGGGCCATCCATCCGGTCCAGGCGGGCCCTCTGGCGGGGGCCATCCATCCGGTCCAGGGAGGCCCTCTGGCGGGGGCCATCCATCCGATCCAGGGAGGCCCTCTGGCGGGGGCCATCCATCCGGTCCAGGCGGCCCCTCGGTTGGGGGCCATCCATCTGGTCTAGGCGGGTCCTCTGGCGGGGGCCATCCATCCGGTCCAGGCGGGCCCTCTGGCGGGGGCCATCCATCCGGTCCAGGTGGGCCCTCTGGCGGGGGCCATCCGGTCCAGGCGGGCCCTCTGGCGGGGGCCATCCATCCGGTCCATGCAGGCCCTCTGGCGGGGGCCATCCATCCGGTCCAGGTGGGCCCTCTGGCGGGGGCCATCCGGTCCAGGCAGGCCCTCTGGCGGGGGCCATCCATCCGGTCCAGAGAGGCCCTCTGGCGGGGGCCATCCATCCCATCCAGGCGGGCCCTCTGGCGGGGGCCATCCATCCGGGTCCAGGCGGGCCCTCTGGCGGGGGCCATCCATCCGATCCAGGCGGGCCCTCTGGCGGGGGCCATCCATCCGGTTCAGGCGGGCCCTCTGGCGGGGGCCATCCATCCGGTCCATGCGGGCCCTCTGACGCGGGCCATCCATCCGGTCCAGGCAGGCCCTCTGGCGGGGGCCATCCATCCGACTCTGGCGCGGCCAGCGGCGGGCCCTCTGGCGGGGGCCATCCATCCGGTCCAGGCGCGGCCAGCGGCGCGCCCTCTGAACTTGTGCTCTAAATAAGAACTACGTGGTGCACCAGTACATTGATGATAATTAACATTGTGATTTGTTTTGTATAGCTAGTGTGAGCTCCTTTACACTGCTGCAGCTTGGGTGGTGCTTGAATTTGTGGTGTTACAGATGTATCGATATAAATACAGTTTTCTGTAAAAATGGTAAAACTTGTTTTGTTTTTATTGCGCGTTCATATAGCAAAAATCTTCATTTTAGCGGCACAGGGTCTATTATATTATATATCTGCAATGTGGCTTGGAGCGAGGGGGTTCATATAGTATTTGGGGTGTTGATTGTTGTGTACCAGGACTGTCTTTTTTTAATCCCAGTCCGCTCCTGATTAGGGTACATTTCACATGGGGCAAAAATGCTACAGATATTTCGTGCAGACTTTCCACATGGAGAATTCGCAGCATTTACAATATAAGCCATATGGATGAGATTTAATAAATCCCAACTACATCTATGAGTATGTGTAAAAGAAAAGCTGTCTTAGTTGCCCCTGGCAACCAATCACAGTGCAGCTTTTGTTTTGTATTCTGTCCTGGTAAAATGAAAGCTGTGCTGTGATTGGTTGCTAGGGGCAACTAAGACTTTATCTTGTAGACAGTTTCTTAAATCTGCCACATAGTATGGTAAAAAATTGCGTGCAGGATATTTAAAATTGTAGCATGATGACTGTTTGCTGCAGATTTCACTGTTTACAACCAAAAGGGTGAAATTTGCGACAAATACCAAAGTTCAAGACAAAATCCACAACCTCAAACTCTGATTAAAATGACTGATTGCGTAAACATTTTCCATGAATTGATCCCTTACCATTCAAGGTGGTCCCTCCCGCTGGTGGGGGCCATCCATCCAGTCCACGCGCGGCCAGCGGCGGCCCCTCTGGCGGGGGCCATCCATCCGGTCCAGGCGCGGCCAGCGGCGGGCCCTCTGGCGGGGGCCATCCACCCGGTCCAGGCGCGGCCAGCGGCGGGCCCTCTGGCGGGGGCCATCTATCCGGTCCAGGCGCGGCCATCGGTGGGCCCTCTGGCGGGGGCCATCCATGCGGTCCAGGCGCGGCAAGCGGCGGGCCCTCTGGCGGGGGCCATCCATCCGGTCCAGGCGGGCCCTCTGGCGGGGGCCATCCATCCGGTCCAGGCGGGCCCTCTGGCGGGGGCCATCCATCCGGTCCAGGCGGGCCCTCTGGCGGGGGCCATCCATCCGGTCCAGGCGGGCCCTCTGGCGGGGGCCATCCATCCGGTCCAGGGGGGCCCTCTGGCGGGGGCCATCCATCCGATTCAGGGAGGCCCTCTGGCGGGGGCCATCCATCCGGTCCAGGCGGCCCCTCTGGCGGGGGCCATCCGTCTGGTCTAGGCGGGTCCTCTGGCGGGGGCCATCCATCCGGTCCAGGCGGGCCCTCTGGCGGGGGCCATCCATCCGGTCCAGGTGGGCCCTCTGGCGGGGGCCATCCGGTCCAGGCGGGCCGTCTGGCGGGGGCCATCCATCCGGTCCAGACAGGCCCGCTGGCGGGGGCCATCCATCCGGTCCAGGGAGGCCCTCTGGCGGGGGCCATCCATCCGATCCAGGCGCGGCCAGCGGCGGGCCCTCTGGCGGGGGCCATTCATCCGGTCCAGGCGCGGCCAGCGGCGGGCCCTCTGGCGGGGGCAATCCACCCTGTCCAGGCGCGGCCAGCGGCGGGTCCTCTGGCGGGGGCCATCCATCTGGTCCAGGCGCGGCCAACGGCGGGCCCTCTGGCGGGGGCCATCCATCCGGTCCAGGCGGGCCCTCTGGCGGGGGCCATCCATCCGGTCCAGGCGGGCCCTCTGGCGGGGGCCATCCATCCGGTCCAGGCGGGCCCTCTGGCGGGGGCCATCCATCCGGTCCAGGCGGGCCCTCTGGCGGGGGCCATCCATCCGGTCCAGGGAGGCCCTCTGGCGGGGGCCATCCATCCGGTCCAGGGAGGCCCTCTGGCGGGGGCCATCCATCCGGTCCAGGCGGCCCCTCTGGCGGGGGCCATCCATCTGGTCTAGGCGGGTCCTCTGGCGGGGGCCATCCATCCGGTCCAGGCGGGCCCTCTGGCGGGGGCCATCCATCCGGTCCAGGTGGGCCCTCTGGCGGGGGCCATCCATCCGGTCCAGGCGGGCCCTCTGGCGGGGGCCATCCATCCAGTCCAGGCGGGCCCTCTGGCGGGAGCCATCCATCTGGTCTAGGCGGGTCCTCTAGCGGGGGCCATCCATCCGGTCCAGGCGGGCCCTCTGGCGGGGGCCATCCATCCGGTCCAGGTGGGCCCTCTGGCGGGGGCCATCCATCCGGTCCAGGCGGGCCCTCTGGCGGGGGCCATCCATCCAGTCCAGGCGGGCCCTCTGGCGGGAGCCATCCATCTGGTCCAGGCGCGGCCAGCGGCGGGCCCTCTGGCGGGCGCCATCCATCCGTTCCAGGGAGGCCCTCTGGCGGGGTTCATCCATCCGGTCCAGGCTGGCCCACTGGCGGGGGCCATCCATCTGGTCTAGGCGGGCCCTCTGGCGGGGGCCATCCATCCGGTCCAGGCGGGCCCTCTTGTGGGGGCCATCCATCCAGTCCAGGTGGGCCCTCTGGCGGGGGCCATCCGGTCCAGGCTGGCCCTCTGGCGGGGGCCATCCATCCGGTCCAGGCAGGCCCTCTGGCGGGGGCCATCCGTCCGGTCCAGGCGGGGGCCATCCATCCGATCCAGGCGGGCACACTGGCGGGGGCCATCCATCCGGTCCAGGCGCGGCCAGCGGCGGGCCGTCTGGCGGGGGCCATCCATCCGGTCCAGGCGCGGCCAGTGGCGGGCTCTCTGAACTTGTGCTCTAAATAAGAACTACGTGGTGCACCAGTACATTGATGATAATTAACATTGTGATTTGTTTTGTATAGCTAGTGTGAGCTCCTTTACACGGCTGCAGCTTGGGTGGTGCTTGAATTTGTGGTGTTACAGATGTATCGATATAAATACAGTTTTCTGTAAAAATGGTAAAGCTTGTTTTGTTTTTATTGCGCGTTCATATAGCAAAAATCTTCATTTTAGCGGCACAGGGTCTATTATATTATATATCTGCAATGTGGCTTGGAGCGAGGGGGTTCATATTGTGTTTGGGGTGTTGATTGTTGTGTACCAGGACTGTCTTTTTTTAATCCCAGTCCGCTCCTGATTAGGGTACATTTCACATGGGGCAAAAATGCTACAGATATTTCGTGCAGACTTTCCACATGGAGAATTCGCAGCATTTTGCAATATAAGCCATATGGATGAGATTTAATAAATCCCAACTACATCTATGAGTATGTGTAAAAGAAAAGCTGTCTTAGTTGCCCCTGGCAACCAATCACAGTGCAGCTTTTGTTTTGTATTCTGTCCTGGTAAAATGAAAGCTGTGCTGTGATTGGTTGCTAGGGGCAACTAAGACTTTATCTTGTAGACAGTTTCTTAAATCTGCCACATAGTATGGTAAAAAATTGCGTGCAGGATATTTAAAATTGTAGCATGATGACTGTTTGCTGCAGATTTCACTGTTTACAACCAAAAGGGTGAAATTTGCGACAAATACCTAAGTTCAAGACAAAATCCACAACCTCAAACTCTGATTAAAATGACTGATTGCGTAAACATTTTCCATGAATTGATCCCTTACCATTCAAGGTGGTCCCTCCCGCTGGCGGGGGCCATCCATCCGATCCAGGCGCGGCCAGCGGCGGGCCCTCTGGCGGGGGCCATCCATCCGGTCCAGGCGCGGCCAGCGGCGGGCCCTCTGGCGGGGGCCATCCACCCGGTCCAGGCGCGGCCAGCGGCGGGCCCTCTGGCGGGGGCCATCTATCCGGTCCAGGCGTGGCCATCGGCGGGCCCTCTGGCGGGGGCCATCCATCGGGTCCAGGCGCGGCAAGCGGCGGGCCCTCTGGCGGGGGCCATCCATCCGGTCCAGGCGGGCCCTCTGGCGGGGGCCATCCATCCGGTCCAGGCGGGCCCTCTGGCGGGGGCCATCCATCCGGTCCAGGCGGGCCCTCTGGCGGGGGCCATCCATCCGGTCCAGGCGGGCCCTCTGGCGGGGGCCATCCATCCGGTCCAGGGGGGCCCTCTGGCGGGGCCATCCATCCGATTCAGGGAGGCCCTCTGGCGGGGGCCATCCATCCGGTCCAGGCGGCACCTCTGGCGGGGGCCATCCATCTGGTCTAGGCGGGTCCTCTGGCGGGGGCCATCCATCCGGTCCAGGCGGGCCCTCTGGCGGGGGCCATCCATCCGGTCCAGGTGGGCCCTCTGGCGGGGGCCATCCGGTCCAGGCGGGCCGTCTGGCGGGGGCCATCCATCCGGTCCAGACAGGCCCGCTGGCGGGGGCCATCCATCCGGTCCAGGGAGGCCCTCTGGCGGGGGCCATCTATCCGATCCAGGCGCGGCCAGCGGCGGGCCCTCTGGCGGGGGCCATCCATCGGGTCCAGGCGCGGCCAGCGGCGGGCCCTCTGGCGGGGGCAATCCACCCTGTCCAGGCGCGGCCAGCGGCGGGTCCTCTGGCGGGGGCCATCCATCTGGTCCAGGCGCGGCCAACGGCGGGCCCTCTGGCGGGGGCCATCCATCCGGTCCAGGCGGGCCCTCTGGCGGGGGCCATCCATCCGGTCCAGGCGGGCCCTCTGGCGGGGGCCATCCATCCGGTCCAGGCGGGCCCTCTGGCGGGGGCCATCCATCCGGTCCAGGCGGGCCCTCTGGCGGGGGCCATCCATCTGGTCCAGGGAGGCCCTCTGGCGGGGGCCATCCATCCGGTCCAGGGAGGCCCTCTGGCGGGGGCCATCCATCCGGTCCAGGCGGCCCCTCTGGCGGGGGCCATCCATCTGGTCTAGGCGGGTCCTCTGGCGGGGGCCATCCATCCGGTCCAGGCGGGCCCTCTGGCGGGGGCCATCCATCCGGTCCAGGTGGGCCCTCTGGCGGGGGCCATCCATCCGGTCCAGGCGGGCCCTCTGGCGGGGGCCATCCATCCAGTCCAGGCGGGCCCTCTGGCGGGAGCCATCCATCTGGTCTAGGCGGGTCCTCTAGCGGGGGCCATCCATCCGGTCCAGGCGGGCCCTCTGGCGGGGGCCATCCATCCGGTCCAGGTGGACCCTCTGGCGGGGGCCATCCATCCGGTCCAGGCGGGCCCTCTGGCGGGGGCCATCCATCCAGTCCAGGCGGGCCCTCTGGCGGGAGCCATCCATCTGGTCCAGGCGCGGCCAGCGGCGGGCCCTCTGGCGGGCGCCATCCATCCGTTCCAGGGAGGCCCTCTGGCGGGGTTCATCCATCCGGTCCAGGCTGGCCCACTGGCGGGGGCCATCCATCTGGTCTAGGCGGGCCCTCTGGCGGGGGCCATCCATCCGGTCCAGGCGGGCCCTCTGGTGGGGGCCATCCATCCAGTCCAGGTGGGCCCTCTGGCGGGGGCCATCCGGTCCAGGCTGGCCCTCTGGCGGGGGCCATCCATCCGGTCCAGGCAGGCCCTCTGGCGGGGGCCATCCGTCCGGTCCAGGCGGGGGCCATCCATCCGATCCAGGCGGGCACACTGGCGGGGGCCATCCATCCGGTCCAGGCGCGGCCAGCGGCGGGCCGTCTGGCGGGGGCCATCCATCCGGTCCAGGCGCGGCCAGTGGCGGGCTCTCTGAACTTGTGCTCTAAATAAGAACTACGTGGTGCACCAGTACATTGATGATAATTAACATTGTGATTTGTTTTGTATAGCTAGTGTGAGCTCCTTTACACGGCTGCAGCTTGGGTGGTGCTTGAATTTGTGGTGTTACAGATGTATCGATATAAATACAGTTTTCTGTAAAAATGGTAAAACTTGTTTTGTTTTTATTGCGCGTTCATATAGCAAAAATCTTCATTTTAGCGGCACAGGGTCTATTATATTATATATCTGCAATGTGGCTTGGAGCGAGGGGGTTCATATAGTATTTGGGGTGTTGATTGTTGTGTACCAGGACTGTCTTTTTTTAATCCCAGTCCGCTCCTGATTAGGGTACATTTCACATGGGGCAAAAATGCTACAGATATTTCGTGCAGACTTTCCACATGGAGAATTCGCAGCATTTACAATATAAGCCATATGGATGAGATTTAATAAATCCCAACTACATCTATGAGTATGTGTAAAAGAAAAGCTGTCTTAGTTGCCCCTGGCAACCAATCACAGTGCAGCTTTTGTTTTGTATTCTGTCCTGGTAAAATGAAAGCTGTGCTGTGATTGGTTGCTAGGGGCAACTAAGACTTTATCTTGTAGACAGTTTCTTAAATCTGCCACATAGTATGGTAAAAAATTGCGTGCAGGATATTTAAAATTGTAGCATGATGACTGTTTGCTGCAGATTTCACTGTTTACAACCAAAAGGGTGAAATTTGCGACAAATACCAAAGTTCAAGACAAAATCCACAACCTCAAACTCTGATTAAAATGACTGATTGCGTAAACATTTTCCATGACTTGATCCCTTACCATTCAAGGTGGTCCCTCCCGCTGGCGGGGGCCATCCATCCGATCCAGGCGCGGCCAGCAGCGGGCCCTCTGGCGGGGGCCATCCATCCGGTCCAGGCGCGGCCAGCGGCGGGCCCTCTGGCGGGGGCCATCCACCCGGTCCGGGCGCGGCCAGCGGCGGGTCCTCTGGCGGGGGCCATCCATCCGGTCCAGGCGCGGCCAGCGGCGGGCCCTTTGGCGGGGGCCATCCATCCGGTCCAGGCGCGGCCAGCGGCGGGCCCTCTGGCGGGGGCCATCCATCCGGTCCAGGCGGGCCCTCTGGCGGGGGCCATCCATCCGGTCCAGGTGGGCCCTCTGGCGGGGGCCATCCATCCGGTCCAGGCGGGCCCTCTGGCGGGGGCCATCCATCCGGTCCAGGCGGGCCCTCTGGCGGGGGCCATCCCTGCGGTCCAGGGAGGCCCTCTGGCGGGGGCCATCCATCCGATCCAGGGAGGCCCTCTGGCGGGGGCCATCCATCCGCTCCAGGCGGCCCCTCTAGCAGGGGCCATCCATCTGGTCTAGGCGGACCCTCTGGCGGGGGCCATCCATCCGGTCCAGGCGGGCCCTCTGGCGGGGGCCATCCATCCGGTCCAGGCGGGCCCTCTGGCGGGGGCCATCCATCCGGTCCAGGGAGGCCCTCTGGCGGGGGCCATCCATCCGATCCAGGGAGGCCCTCTGGCGGGGGCCATCCATCCGGTCCAGACGGCCCCTCGGTTGGGGGCCATCCATCTGGTCTAGGCGGGTCCTCTGGCGGGGGCCATCCATCCGGACCAGGCGGGCCCTCTGGCGGGGGCCATCCATCCGGTCCAGGTGGGCCCTCTGGCGGGGGCCATCCGGTCCAGGCGGGCCCTCTGGCGGGGGCCATCCATCCGGTCCAGGCAGGCCCTCTGGCGGGGGCCATCCATCCGGTCCAGGTGGGCCCTCTGGCGGGGGCCATCCAGTCCAGGCAGGCCCTCTGGCGGGGGCCATCCATCCGGTCCAGGGAGGCCCTCTGGCGGGGGCCATCCATCCGGTTCAGGCGGGCCCTCTGGCGGGGGCCATCCATCCGGTCCATGCGGGCCCTCTGACGCGGGCCATCCATCCGGTCCTGGCAGGCCCTCTGGCGGGGGCCATCCATCCGGCTCTGGCGCGGCCAGCGGCGGGCCCTCTGGCGGGGGCCATCCATCCGGTCCAGGCGCGGCCAGCGGCGCGCCCTCTGAACTTGTGCTCTAAATAAGAACTACGTGGTGCACCAGTACATTGATGATAATTAACATTGTGATTTGTTTTGTACAGCTATTGTGAGCTCCTTTACACGGCTGCAGCTTGGGTGGTGCTTGAATTTGTGGTGTTACAGATGTATCGATATAAATACAGTTTTCTGTAAAAATGGTAAAACTTGTTTTGTTTTTATTGCGCGTTCATATAGCAAAAATCTTCATTTTAGCGGCACAGGGTCTATTATATTATATATCTGCAATGTGGCTTGGAGCGAGGGGGTTCATATAGTATTTGGGGTGTTGATTGTTGTGTACCAGGACTGTCTTTTTTTAATCCCAGTCCGCTCCTGATTAGGGTACATTTCACATGGGGCAAAAATGCTACAGATATTTCGTGCAGACTTTCCACATGGAGAATTCGCAGCATTTACAATATAAGCCATATGGATGAGATTTAATAAATCCCAACTACATCTATGAGTATGTGTAAAAGAAAAGCTGTCTTAGTTGCCCCTGGCAACCAATCACAGTGCAGCTTTTGTTTTGTATTCTGTCCTGGTAAAATGAAAGCTGTGCTGTGATTGGTTGCTAGGGGCAACTAAGACTTTATCTTGTAGACAGTTTCTTAAATCTGCCACATAGTATGGTAAAAAATTGCGTGCAGGATATTTAAAATTGTAGCATGATGACTGTTTGCTGCAGATTTCACTGTTTACAACCAAAAGGGTGAAATTTGCGACAAATACCAAAGTTCAAGACAAAATCCACAACCTCAAACTCTGATTAAAATGACTGATTGCGTAAACATTTTCCATGAATTGATCCCTTACCATTCAAGGTGGTCCCTCCCGCTGGTGGGGGCCATCCATCCGGTCCACGCGCGGCCAGCGGCGGGCCCTCTGGCGGGGGCCATCCATCCGGTCCAGGCGCGGCCAGCGGCGGGCCCTCTGGCGGGGGCCATCCACCCGGTCCAGGCGCGGCCAGCGGCGGGTCCTCTGGCGGGGCCATCTATCCGGTCCAGGCGCGGCCAGCGGCGGGCCCTCTGGCGGGGGCCATCCATCTGGTCCAGGCGCGGCCAACGGCGGGCCCTCTGGCGGGGGCCATCCATCCGGTCCAGGCAGGCCCTCTGGCGGGGGCCATCCATCCGGTCCAGGCGGGCCCTCTGGCGGGGGCCATCCATCCGGTCCAGGCGGGCCCTCTGGCGGGGGCCATCCATCCGGTCCAGGCGGGCCCTCTGGCGGGGGCCATCCATCCGGTCCAGGGAGGCCCTCTGGCGGGGGCCATCCATCCGATCCAGGGAGGCCCTCTGGCGGGGGCCATCCATCCGGTCCAGGCGGGCCCTCTGGCGGGGGCCATCCATCCGGTCCAGGGAGGCCCTCTGGCGGGGGCCATCCATCTGGTCTAGGCGGGTCCTCTGGCGGGGGCCATCCATCCGGTCCAGGCGGGCCCTCTGGCGGGGGCCATCCATCCGGTCCAGGTGGGCCCTCTGGCGGGGGCCATCCGATCCAGGCCGGCCCTCTGGCGGGGGCCATCCATCCGGTCCAGGCAGGCCCTCTGGCGGGGGCCATCCATCCGGTCCAGGGAGGCCCTCTGGCGGGGGCCATCCATCCGATCCAGGCGCGGCCAGCGGCGGGCCCTCTGGCGGGGGCCATCCATCCGGTCCAGGCGCGGCCAGCGGCGTGCCCTCTGGCGGGGGCCATCCACCCTGTCCAGGCGCAGCCAGCGGCGGGTCCTCTGGCGGGGGCCATCCATCTGGTCCAGGCGCGGCCAACGGCGGGCCCTCTGGCGGGGGCCATCCATCCGGTCCAGGTGGGCCCTCTGGCGGGGGCCATCCATCCAATCCAGGCGGGCCCTCTGGCGGGGGCCATCCATCCTGTCCAGGCGGGCCCTCTGGCGGGGGCCATCCATCCGGTCCAGGCGGGCCCTCTGGCGGGGGCCATCCATCCGGTCCAGGGAGGCCCTCTGGCGGGGGCCATCCATCTGGTCCAGGGAGGCCCTCTGGCGGGGGCCATCCATCCGGTCAAGGCGGCCCCTCTGGCGGGGGCCATCCATCTAGTCTAGGCGGGTCCTCTGGCGGGGGCCATCCATCCGGTCCAGGCGGGCCCTCTGGCAGGGGCCATCCATCTGGTCCAGGTGGGCCCTCTGGCGGGGGCCATGCGGTCCAGGCGGGCCCTCTGGCGGGGGCCATCCATCCAGTCCAGGCGGGCCCTCTGGCGGGGGCCATCCATCTGGTCCAGGCGCGGCCAGCGGCGGGCCCTCTGGCGGGGGCCATCCATCCGTTCCAGGGAGGCCCTCTGGCGGGGTTCATCCATCCAGTCCAGGCTGGCCCACTGGCGGGGGCCATCCATCTGGTCTAGGCGGGCCCTCTGGCGGGGGCCATCCATCCGGTCCAGGCGGGCCCTCTGGCGGGGGCCATCCATCCAGTCCAGGTGGGCCCTCTGGCGGGGGCCATCCGGTCCAGGCTGGCCCTCTGGCGGGCGCCATCCATCCGGTCCAGGCGGGCCCTCTGGCGGGGGCCATCCATCCGGTCCAGGCGGGCCCTCTGGCGGGGGCCATCCATCCAGTCCAGGTGGGCCCTCTGGCGGGGGCCATCCGGTCCAGGCTGGCCCTCTGGCGGGGGCCATCCATCCGGTCCAGGCAGGCCCTCTGGCGGGGGCCATCCACCCGGTCCAGGCGCGGCCAGCGGCGGGCCCTCTGGCGGGGGCCATCTATCCGGTCCAGGCGCGGCCATCGGCGGGCCCTCTGGCGGGGGCCATCCATCCGGTCCAGGCGCGGCAAGCGGCGGGCCCTCTGGCGGGGGCCATCCATCCGGTCCAAGCGGGTCCTCTGGTGGGGGCCATCCATCCGGTCCAGGCGGGCCCTCTGGCGGGGGCCATCCATCCGGTCCAGGCGGGCCCTCTGGCGGGGGCCATCCATCCGGTCCAGGCGGGCCCTCTGGCGGGGGCCATCCATCCGGTCCAGGGGGGCCCTCTGGCGGGGGCCATCCATCCGATTCAGGGAGGCCCTCTGGCGGGGGCCATCCATCCGGTCCAGGCGGCCTCTCTGGCGGGGGCCATCCATCTGGTCTAGGCGGGTCCTCTGGCGGGGGCCATCCATTCGGTCAAGGCGGGCCCTCTGGCGGGGGCCATCCATCCGGTCCAGGTGGGCCCTCTGGCGGGGGCCATCCGGTCCAGGCGGGCCGTCTGGCGGGGGCCATCCATCCGGTCCAGGCGCGGCCAGTGGCGGGCTCTCTGAACTTGTGCTCTAAATAAGAACTACGTGGTGCACCAGTACATTGATGATAATTAACATTGTGATTTGTTTTGTATAGCTAGTGTGAGCTCCTTTACACGGCTGCAGCTTGGGTGGTGCTTGAATTTGTGGTGTTACAGATGTATCGATATAAATACAGTTTTCTGTAAAAATGGTAAAGCTTGTTTTGTTTTTATTGCGCGTTCATATAGCAAAAATCTTCATTTTAGCGGCACAGGGTCTATTATATTATATATCTGCAATGTGGCTTGGAGCGAGGGGGTTCATATTGTGTTTGGGGTGTTGATTGTTGTGTACCAGGACTGTCTTTTTTTAATCCCAGTCCGCTCCTGATTAGGGTACATTTCACATGGGGCAAAAATGCTACAGATATTTCGTGCAGACTTTCCACATGGAGAATTCGCAGCATTTACAATATAAGCCATATGGATGAGATTTAATAAATCCCAACTACATCTATGAGTATGTGTAAAAGAAAAGCTGTCTTAGTTGCCCCTGGCAACCAATCACAGTGCAGCTTTTGTTTTGTATTCTGTCCTGGTAAAATGAAAGCTGTGCTGTGATTGGTTGCTAGGGGCAACTAAGACTTTATCTTGTAGACAGTTTCTTAAATCTGCCACATAGTATGGTAAAAAATTGCGTGCAGGATATTTAAAATTGTAGCATGATGACTGTTTGCTGCAGATTTCACTGTTTACAACCAAAAGGGTGAAATTTGCGACAAATACCAAAGTTCAAGACAAAATCCACAACCTCAAACTCTGATTAAAATGACTGATTGCGTAAACATTTTCCATGACTTGATCCCTTACCATTCAAGGTGGTCCCTCCCGCTGGCGGGGGCCATCCATCCGATCCAGGCGCGGCCAGCAGCGGGCCCTCTGGCGGGGGCCATCCATCCGGTCCGGGCGCGGCCAGCGGCGGGTCCTCTGGCGGGGGCCATCCATCCGGTCCAGGCGCGGCCAGCGGCGGGCCCTTTGGCGGGGGCCATCCATCCGGTCCAGGCGCGGCCAGCGGCGGGCCCTCTGGCGGGGGCCATCCATCCGGTCCAGGCGGGCACTCTGGCGGGGGCCATCCATCCGGTCCAGGCGGGCCCTCTGGCGGGGGCCATCCATCCGGTCCAGGCGGGCCCTCTGGCGGGGGCCATCCATCCGGTCCAGGCGGGCCCTCTGGCGGGGGCCATCCCTGCGGTCCAGGGAGGCCCTCTGGCGGGGGCCATCCATCCGATCCAGGGAGGCCCTCTGGCGGGGGCCATCCATCCGGTCCAGGCGGCCCCTCTAGCAGGGGCCATCCATCTGGTCTAGGCGGGCCCTCTGGCGGGGGCCATCCATCCGGTCCAGGCGGGCCCTCTGGCGGGGGCCATCCATCCGGTCCAGGCGGGCCCTCTGGCGGGGGCCATCCATCCGGTCCAGGGAGGCCCTCTGGCGGGGGCCATCCATCCGATCCAGGGAGGCCCTCTGGCGGGGGCCATCCATCCGGTCCAGGCGGCCCCTCGGTTGGGGGCCATCCATCTGGTCTAGGCGGGTCCTCTGGCGGGGGCCATCCATCCGGTCCAGGCGGGCCCTCTGGCGGGGGCCATCCATCCGGTCCAGGTGGGCCCTCTGGCGGGGGCCATCCGGTCCAGGCGGGCCCTCTGGCGGGGGCCATCCATCCGGTCCAGGCAGGCCCTCTGGCGGGGGCCATCCATCCGGTCCAGGTGGGCCCTCTGGCGGGGGCCATCCGGTCCAGGCAGGCCCTCTGGCGGGGGCCATCCATCCGGTCCAGGGAGGCCCTCTGGCGGGGGCCATCCATCCCATCCAGGCGGGCCCTCTGGCGGGGGCCATCCATCCGGGTCCAGGCGGGCCCTCTGGCGGGGCCATCCATCCGATCCAGGCGGGCCCTCTGGTGGGGGCCATCCATCCGGTTCAGGCGGGCCCTCTGGCGGGGGCCATCCATCCGGTCCATGCGGGCCCTCTGACGCGGGCCATCCATCCGGTCCTGGCAGGCCCTCTGGCGGGTACCATCCGTCCGGCTCTGGCGCGGCCAGCGGCGGGCCCTCTGGCGGGGGCCATCCGGTCCAGGCGCGGCCAGCGGCGCGCCCTCTGAACTTGTGCTCTAAATAAGAACTACGTGGTGCACCAGTACATTGATGATAATTAACATTGTGATTTGTTTTGTATAGCTAGTGTGAGCTCCTTTACACGGCTGCAGCTTGGGTGGTGCTTGAATTTGTGGTGTTACAGATGTATCGATATAAATACAGTTTTCTGTAAAAATGGTAAAACTTGTTTTGTTTTTATTGCGCGTTCATATAGCAAAAATCTTCATTTTAGCGGCACAGGGTCTATTATATTATATATCTGCAATGTGGCTTGGAGCGAGGGGGTTCATATAGTATTTGGGGTGTTGATTGTTGTGTACCAGGACTGTCTTTTTTTAATCCCAGTCCGCTCCTGATTAGGGTACATTTCACATGGGGCAAAAATGCTACAGATATTTCGTGCAGACTTTCCACATGGAGAATTCGCAGCATTTACAATATAAGCCATATGGATGAGATTTAATAAATCCCAACTACATCTATGAGTATGTGTAAAAGAAAAGCTGTCTTAGTTGCCCCTGGCAACCAATCACAGTGCAGCTTTTGTTTTGTATTCTGTCCTGGTAAAATGAAAGCTGTGCTGTGATTGGTTGCTAGGGGCAACTAAGACTTTATCTTGTAGACAGTTTCTTAAATCTGCCACATAGTATGGTAAAAAATTGCGTGCAGGATATTTAAAATTGTAGCATGATGACTGTTTGCTGCAGATTTCACTGTTTACAACCAAAAGGGTGAAATTTGCGACAAATACCAAAGTTCAAGACAAAATCCACAACCTCAAACTCTGATTAAAATGACTGATTGCGTAAACATTTTCCATGAATTGATCCCTTACCATTCAAGGTGGTCCCTCCCGCTGGTGGGGGCCATCCATCCGGTCCACGCGCGGCCAGCGGCGGGCCCTCTGGCGGGGGCCATCCATCCGGTCCAGGCGCGGCCAGCGGCGGGCCCTCTGGCGGGGGCCATCCACCCGGTCCAGGCGCGGCCAGCGGCGGGTCCTCTGGCGGGGGCCATCTATCCGGTCCAGGCGCGGCCAGCGGCGGGCCCTCTGGCGGGGGCCATCCATCTGGTCCAGGCGCGGCCAACGGCGGGCCCTCTGGCGGGGGCCATCCATCCGATCCAGGCGGGCCCTCTGGCGGGGGCCATCCATCCGGTCCAGGCGGGCCCTCTGGCAGGGGCCATCCATCCGGTCCAGGCGGGCCCTCTGGCGGGGGCCATCCATCCGGTCCAGGCGGGCCCTCTGGCGGGGGCCATCCATCCGGTCCAGGGAGGCCCTCTGGCGGGGGCTCTCCATCCGATCCAGGGAGGCCCTCTGGCGGGGGCCATCCATCCGGTCCAGGCGGGCCCTCTGGCGGGGGCCATCCATCCGGTCCAGGGAGGCCCTCTGGCGGGGGCCATCCATCTGGTCTAGGCGGGTCCTCTGGCGGGGGCCATCCATCCGGTCCAGGCGGGCCCTCTGGCGGGGGCCATCCATCCGGTCCAGGTGGGCCCTCTGGCGGGGGCCATCCGATCCAGGCGGGCCCTCTGGCGGGGGCCATCCATCCGGTCCAGGCAGGCCCTCTGGCGGGGGCCATCCATCCAGTCCAGGGAGGCCCTCTGGCGGGGGCCATCCATCCGATCCAGGCGCGGCCAGCGGCGGGCCCTCTGGCGGGGGCCATCCATCCGGTCCAGGCGCGGCCAGCGGCGTGCCCTCTGGCGGGGGCCATCCACCCTGTCCAGGCGCGGCCAGCGGCGGGTCCTCTGGCGGGGGCCATCCATCTGGTCCAGGCGCGGCCAACGGCGGGCCCTCTGGCGGGGGCCATCCATCCGGTCCAGGCGGGCCCTCTGGCGGGGGCCATCCATCCAATCCAGGCGGGCCCTCTGGCGGGGGCCATCCATCCTGTCCAGGCGGGCCCTCTGGCGGGGGCCATCCATCCGGTCCAGGCGGGCCCTCTGGCGGGGGCCATCCATCCGGTCCAGGGAGGCCCTCTGGCGGGGGCCATCCATCCGGTCCAGGGAGGCCCTCTGGCGGGGGCCATCCATCCGGTCCAGGCGGCCCCTCTGGCGGGGGCCATCCATCTGGTCTAGGCGGTCCTCTGGCGGGGGCCATCCATCCGGTCCAGGCGGGCCCTCTGGCAGGGGCCATCCATCCGGTCCAGGTGGGCCCTCTGGCGGGGGCCATGCGGTCCAGGCGGGCCCTCTGGCGGGGGCCATCCATCCAGTCCAGGCGGGCCCTCTGGCGGGGGCCATCCATCTGGTCCAGGCGCGGCCAGCGGCGGGCCCTCTGGCGGGGGCCATCCATCCGTTCCAGGGAGGCCCTCTGGCGGGGTTCATCCATCCAGTCCAGGCTGGCCCACTGGCGGGGGCCATCCATCTGGTCTAGGCGGGCCCTCTGGCGGGGGCCATCCATCCGGTCCAGGCGGGCCCTCTGGCGGGGGCCATCCATCCAGTCCAGGTGGGCCCTCTGGCGGGGGCCATCCGGTCCAGGCTGGCCCTCTGGCGGGGGCCATCCATCCGGTCCAGGCGGGCCCTCTGGCGGGGGCCATCCATCCGGTCCAGGCGGGCCCTCTGGCGGGGGCCATCCATCCAGTCCAGGTGGGCCCTCTGGCGGGGGCCATCCGGTCCAGGCTGGCCCTCTGGCGGGGGCCATCCATCCGGTCCAGGCAGGCCCTCTGGCGGGGGCCATCCGTCCGGTTCAGGCGGGGGCCATCCATCCGGTCCAGGCGGGCACTCTGGCGGGGGCCATCCGTCCGGTCCAGGCGCGGCCAGCGGC
Source organism: Eleutherodactylus coqui (assembly GCF_035609145.1). Lineage (NCBI taxonomy): Eukaryota > Metazoa > Chordata > Amphibia > Anura > Eleutherodactylidae > Eleutherodactylus > Eleutherodactylus coqui. Next base: position 385,132,393 of record NC_089837.1, on the reverse strand, counting down.
GGGCCCTCTGGCGGGGGCCATCCATCCGGTCCAGGCGCGGCCAGTGGCGGGCTCTCTGAACTTGTGCTCTAAATAAGAACTACGTGGTGCACCAGTACATTGATGATAATTAACATTGTGATTTGTTTTGTATAGCTAGTGTGAGCTCCTTTACACGGCTGCAGCTTGGGTGGTGCTTGAATTTGTGGTGTTACAGATGTATCGATATAAATACAGTTTTCTGTAAAAATGGTAAAACTTGTTTTGTTTTTATTGCGCGTTCATATAGCAAAAATCTTCATTTTAGCGGCACAGGGTCTATTATATTATATATCTGCAATGTGGCTTGGAGCGAGGGGGTTCATATTGTATTTGGGGTGTTGATTGTTGTGTACCAGGACTGTCTTTTTTTAATCCCAGTCCGCTCCTGATTAGGGTACATTTCACATGGGGCAAAAATGCTACAGATATTTCGTGCAGACTTTCCACATGGAGAATTCGCAGCATTTACAATATAAGCCATATGGATGAGATTTAATAAATCCCAACTACATCTATGAGTATGTGTAAAAGAAAAGCTGTCTTAGTTGCCCCTGGCAACCAATCACAGTGCAGCTTTTGTTTTGTATTCTGTCCTGGTAAAATGAAAGCTGTGCTGTGATTGGTTGCTAGGGGCAACTAAGACTTTATCTTGTAGACAGTTTCTTAAATCTGCCACATAGTATGGTAAAAAATTGCGTGCAGGATATTTAAAATTGTAGCATGATGACTGTTTGCTGCAGATTTCACTGTTTACAACCAAAAGGGTGAAATTTGCGACAAATACCAAAGTTCAAGACAAAATCCACAACCTCAAACTCTGATTAAAATGACTGATTGCGTAAACATTTTCCATGAATTGATCCCTTACCATTCAAGGTGGTCCCTCCCGCTGGCGGGGGCCATCCATCCGATCCAGGCGCGGCCAGCGGCGGGCCCTCTGGCGGGGGCCATCCATCCGTTCCAGGCGCGGCCAGCGGCGGGCCCTCTGGCGGGGGCCATCCACCCGGTCCAGGCGCGGCCAGCGGCGGGCCCTCTGGCGGGGGCCATCCATCCGGTCCAGGCGCGGCCAGCGCCGGGCCCTCTGGCGGGGCCATCCATCCGGTCCAGGCGCGGCCAGCGGCGGGCCCTCTGGCGGGGGCCATCCATCTGGTCCAGGCGCGGGCATCGGCGGGCCCTCTGGCGGGGGCCATCCATCCGGTCTAGGCGCAGCCAGCGGCGGGCCCTCTGGCGGGGGCCATCCATCTGGTCCAGGCGGGCCCTCTGGCGGGTGCCATCCATCCGGTCCAGGCGGGCCCTCTGGCGGGGGCCAGCCATCCGGTCCAGGCGGGCCCTCTGGCGGGGGCCATCCATCCGGTCCAGGCGCGGCCAGCGGCGGGCCCTCTGGCGGGGGCCATCCATCCGGTCCAGGCGCGGCCAGCGGCGGGCCCTCTGGCGGGGGCCATTCATCCGGTCCAGTGGCGGGCCCTCTGGCGGGGGCCATCCATCCGGTCCAGGCGCAGCCAGCGGGGGGCCCTCTGGCGGGGGCCATCCATCCGGTCCAGGCGGGCCCTCTGGCGGGGGCCATCCATCCGGTCCAGGCGGGCCCTCTGGCGGGGGCCATCCATCCGGTACAGGCGGGCCCTCTGGCGGGGGCCATCCATCCGGTCCAGGCGGGCCCTCTGGCGGGGGCCATCCATCCGGTCCAGGCGGGCCCTCTGGCGGGGGCCATCCATCCGGTCCAGGCGGGCCCTCTGGCGGGGGCCATCCATCCGGTCCAGGCGGGCCCTCTGGTGGGGGCCATCCACCCGGTCCAGGCGCGGCCAGCGGCGGGTCCTCTGGCGGGGGCCATCCATCCGGTCCAGGCGCGGCCAGCGTCGGGCCCTCTGGCGAGGGCCATCCATCCGGTCCAGGCGCGGCCAGCGGCGGGTCCTCTGGCGGGGGCCATCCATCCAATCCAGGTGGGCCCTCTGGCGGGGGCCATCCATCCGGTCCAGGCAGGCCCTCTGGCGGGGGCCATCCATCCGGTCCAGGCGGGCCCTCTGGCGGGGGCCATCCATCCGGTCCAGGGAGGCCCTCTGGCGGGGGCCATCCATCCGGTCCAGGGAGGCCCTCTGGCGGGGGCCATCCATCCGGTCCAGGCGGCCCCTCTGGCGGGGGCCATCCATCTGGTCTAGGCGGGTCCTCTGGCGGGGGCCATCCATCCGGTCCAGGCGGGCCCTATGGCGGGGGCCATCCATCCGGTCCAGGTGGGCCCTCTGGCGGGGGCCATCCGGTCCATGCGGGCCCTCTGACGGGGGCCATCCATCCGGTCCAGGCGGGCCCTCTGGCGGGGGCCATCCATTCGGCTCTGGCGCGGCCAGCGGCGGGCCCTCTGGCGGGGGCCATCCATCCAGTCCAGGTGCGGCCAGCGGCGGGCCCTCTGAACTTGTGCTCTAAATAAGAACTACGTGGTGCACCAGTACATTGATGATAATTAACATTGTGATTTGTTTTGTATAGCTAGTGTGAGCTCCTTTACACGGCTGCAGCTTGGGTGGTGCTTGAATTTGTGGTGTTACAGATGTATCGATATAAATACAGTTTTCTGTAAAAATGGTAAAACTTGTTTTGTTTTTATTGCGCGTTCATATAGCAAAAATCTTCATTTTAGCGGCACAGGGTCTATTATATTATATATCTGCAATGTGGCTTGGAGCGAGGGGGTTCATATAGTATTTGGGGTGTTGATTGTTGTGTACCAGGACTGTCTTTTTTTAATCCCAGTCCGCTCCTGATTAGGGTACATTTCACATGGGGCAAAAATGCTACAGATATTTCGTGCAGACTTTCCACATGGAGAATTCGCAGCATTTACAATATAAGCCATATAGATGAGATTTAATAAATCCCAACTACATCTATGAGTATGTGTAAAAGAAAAGCTGTCTTAGTTGCCCCTGGCAACCAATCACAGTGCAGCTTTTGTTTTGTATTCTGTCCTGGTAAAATGAAAGCTGTGCTGATTGGTTGCTAGGGGCAACTAAGACTTTATCTTGTAGACAGTTTCTTAAATCTGCCACATAGTATGGTAAAAAATTGCGTGCAGGATATTATCCAGGCGCGGCCAGCGGCGGGCCCTCTGGCGGGGGCCATCCATCTGGTCCAGGCGCGGCCAGCGGCGGGCCCTCTGGCGGGGGCCATCCACCCTGTCCAGGCGCGGCCAGCGGCGGGTCCTCTGGCGGGGGCCATCCATCTGGTCCAGGCGCGGCCAACGGCGGGCCCTCTGGCGGGGGCCATCCATCCGGTCCAGGCGGGCCCTCTGGCGGGGGCCATCCATCCGGTCCAGGCGGGCCCTCTGGCGGGGGCCATCCATCCGGTCCAGGCGGGCCCTCTGGCGGGGGCCATCCATCCGGTCCAGGCGGGCCCTCTGGCGGGGGCCATCCATCCGGTCCAGGGAGGCCCTCTGGCGGGGGCCATCCATCCGGTCCAGGGAGGCCCTCTGGCGGGGGCCATCCATCCGGTCCAGGCGGCCCCTCTGGCGGGGGCCATCCATCTGGTCTAGGCGGGTCCTCTGGCGGGGGCCATCCATCCGGTCCAGGCGGGCCCTCTGGCGGGGGCCATCCATCCGGTCCAGGTGGGCCCTCTGGCGGGGGCCATCCATCCGGTCCAGGCGGGCCCTCTGGCGGGGGCCATCCATCCACTCCAGGCGGGCCCTCTGGCGGGAGCCATCCATCTGGTCCAGGCGCGGCCAGCGGCGGGCCCTCTGGCGGGCGCCATCCATCCGTTCCAGGGAGGCCCTCTGGCGGGGTTCATCCATCCGGTCCAGGCTGGCCCACTGGCGGGGGCCATCCATCTGGTCTAGGCGGGCCCTCTGGCGGGGGCCATCCATCCGGTCCAGGCGGGCCCTCTGGCGGGGGCCATCCATCCAGTCCAGGTGGGCCCTCTGGCGGGGGCCATCCGGTCCAGGCTGGCCCTCTGGCGGGGGCCATCCATCCGGTCCAGGCAGGCCCTCTGGCGGGGGCCATCCGTCCGGTCCAGGCGGGGGCCATCCATCCGATCCAGGCGGGCACACTGGCAGGGGCCATCCATCCGGTCCAGGCGCGGCCAGTGGCGGGCCGTCTGGCGGGGGCCATCCATCCGGTCCAGGCGCGGCCAGTGGCGGGCTCTCTGAACTTGTGCTCTAAATAAGAACTACGTGGTGCACCAGTACATTGATGATAATTAACATTGTGATTTGTTTTGTATAGCTAGTGTGAGCTCCTTTACACGGCTGCAGCTTGGGTGGTGCTTGAATTTGTGGTGTTACAGATGTATCGATATAAATACAGTTTTCTGTAAAAATGGTAAAGCTTGTTTTGTTTTTATTGCGCGTTCATATAGCAAAAATCTTCATTTTAGCGGCACAGGGTCTATTATATTATATATCTGCAATGTGGCTTGGAGCGAGGGGGTTCATATTGTGTTTGGGGTGTTGATTGTTGTGTACCAGGACTGTCTTTTTTTAATCCCAGTCCGCTCCTGATTAGGGTACATTTCACATGGGGCAAAAATGCTACAGATATTTCGTGCAGACTTTCCACATGGAGAATTCGCAGCATTTACAATATAAGCCATATGGATGAGATTTAATAAATCCCAACTACATCTATGAGTATGTGTAAAAGAAAAGCTGTCTTAGTTGCCCCTGGCAACCAATCACAGTGCAGCTTTTGTTTTGTATTCTATCCTGGTAAAATGAAAGCTGTGCTGTGATTGGTTGCTAGGGGCAACTAAGACTTTATCTTGTAGACAGTTTCTTAAATCTGCCACATAGTATGGTAAAAAATTGCGTGCAGGATATTTAAAATTGTAGCATGATGACTGTTTGCTGCAGATTTCACTGTTTACAACCAAAAGGGTGAAATTTGCGACAAATACCAAAGTTCAAGACAAAATCCACAACCTCAAACTCTGATTAAAATGACTGATTGCGTAAACATTTTCCATGACTTGATCCCTTACCATTCAAGGTGGTCCCTCCCGCTGGCGGGGGCCATCCATCCGATCCAGGCGCGGCCAGCAGCGGGCCCTCTGGCGGGGGCCATCCATCCGGTCCAGGCGCGGCCAGCGGCGGGCCCTCTGGCGGGGGCCATCCAACCGGTCCGGGCGCGGCCAGCGGCGGGCCCTCTGGTGGGGGCCATCCATCCGGTCCGGGAGCGGCCAGCGCCGGGCCCTCTGGCGGGGGCCATCCATCCGGTCTAGGCGCGTCCAGCGGCGGTCCCTCTGGCGGGGGCCATCCATCTGGTCCAGGCGCGGGCATCGGCGGGCCCTCTGGCGGGGGCCATCCATCCGGTCTAGGCGCGGCCAGCGGCGGGCCCTCTGGCGGGGGCCATCCATCTGGTCCAGGTGGGCCCTCTGGCGGGGGCCATCCATCCGGTCCAGGCGGGCCCTCTGGCGGGGGCCAGCCATCCGGTGCAGGCGGGCCCTCTGGTGGGGGCCATCCATCCGGTCCATATGGATGAGATTTAATAAATCCCAACTACATCTATGAGTATGTGTAAAAGAAAAGCTGTCTTAGTTGCCTTTGGCAACCAATCACAGTGCAGCTTTTGTTTTGTATTCTGTCCTGGTAAAATGAAAGCTGTGCTGTGATTGGTTGCTAGGGGCAACTAAGACTTTATCTTGTAGACAGTTTCTTAAATCTGCCACATAGTATGGTAAAAAATTGCGTGCAGGATATTTAAAATTGCAGCATGATGACTGTTTGCTGCAGATTTCACTGTTTACAACCAAAAGGGTGAAATTTGCGACAAATACCAAAGTTCAAGACAAAATCCACAACCTCAAACTCTGATTAAAATGACTGATTGCGTAAACATTTTCCATGAATTGATCCCTTACCATTCAAGGTGGTCCCTCCCGCTGGCGGGGGCCATCCATCCGATCCAGGCGCGGCCAGAGGCGGGCCCTCTGGCGGGGGCCATCCATCTGGTCCAGGCGCGGCCAGCGGCGGGCCCTCTGGCGGAGGCCATCCACCCGGTCCAGGCGCGGCCAGCGGCGGGTCCTCTGGCGGGAGCCATCTATCCGGTCCAGGCGCTGCCAGCGGCGGGCCCTCTGGCGGGGGCCATCCATCCGGTCCAGGCACGGCCAGCGGCGGGCCCTCTGGCGGGGGCCATCCATCCGGTCCAGGCGGGCCCTCTGGCGGGGGCCATCCATCCGGTCCAGGCGGGCCCTCTGGCGGGGGCCATCCATCCGGTCCAGGCGGGCCCTCTGGCGGGGGCCATCCATCCGGTCCAGGTGGGCCCTCTGGCGGGGGCCATCCATCCGGTCCAGGCGGGCCCTCTGGCGGGGGCCATCCATCCGGTCCAGGGAGGCCCTTTGGCGGGGGCCATCCATCCGGTCCAGGGAGGCCCTCTGGCGGGGGCCATCCATCCGGTCCAGGCGGACCCTCTGGCGGGGGCCATCCATCTGGTCTAGGCGGGTCCTCTGGCGGGGGCCATCCATCTGGTCTAGGCGGGCCCTCTGGCGGGGGCCATCCATCCGGTCCAGGTGGGCCCTCTGGCGGGGGCCATCCGGTCCAGGCGGGCCCTCTGGCGGGGGCCATCCATCCGGTCCAGGCAGGCCCTCTGGCGGGGGCCATCCATCCGGTCCAGGCGGGCCCTCTGGCGGGGGCCATCCATCCTGTCCCGGCGGGCCCTCTGGTGGGGGCCATCCATCTGGTCCAGGCGGGCCCTCTGGCGGGGGCCATCCGTCCGGTCCAGGCGAGCCCTCTGGCGGGGGCCATCCACCCGGTCCAGGCATGCCATCTTGCGGGGGTCATCCATCCGGTCCAGGCGGGCCCTCTGGCGGGGGCCATCCATCCGGTCCAGGCGGGCCCTCTGGCGGGGGCCATCCATCCGGTCCAGGCGCGGCCCACGGCGGGCCCTCTGGCGGGGGCCATCCATCCGGTCCAGGAGCGGCCCGCAGCGGGCCCTCTGGCGGGGGCCATCCATCCGGTCCAGGCGCGGCGGGCCCTCTGGCGGGGGCCATCCATCCGGTCCAGGCGGGCCCTCTGGCTAAGGCCATCCATCCGGTCCATGTGGGCCCTCTGACGGGGGCCATCCATCTGGTCCAGGCGGGCCCTCTGGCGGGGGCCATCCATCCGGTCCAGGCGGCCCCTCTTGCGGGGGCCATCCATCTGTTCTAGGCGGGTCCTCTGGCGGGGGCCATCCATCTGGTCTAGGCGGGCCCTCTGGCGGGGGCCATCCATCCGGTCCAGGTGGGCCCTCTGGCGGGGGCCATCCGGTCCAGGCGGGCCCTCTGGCGGGGGCCATCCATCCGGTCCAGGCAGGCCCTCTGGCGGGGGCCATCCATCCGGTCCAGGCGGGCCCTCTGGCGGGGGCCATCCATCCGGTCCAGGCGGGCCCTCTGGTGGGGGCCATCCATCCGGTCCAGGCGGGCCCTCTGGCGGGGGCCATCCGTCTGGTCCAGGCGAGCCCTCTGGCGGGGGCCATCTATCCGGTCCAGGCATGCCATCTGGCGGGGGCCATCCATCCGGTCCAGGCGGGCCCTCTGGTGGGGGCCATCCATCCGATCCAGGCGGGCCCTCTGGCGGGGGCCATCCATCCGGTCCAGGCGGGCCCTTTGGCGGGAACCATCCGTCCGGTCCAGGCGGGCCCTCTGGCGGGGGCCATCCACCTGATCCAGGCGCGGCCCGCGGCGGGCCCTCTGGCGGGGGCCATCCATCCGGTCCATGCCCGGCCCACAGCGGGCCCTCTGGCGGGGGCCATCTATCCGTTCCAGGCGCGGCGGGCCCTCTGGCGGGGGCCATCCATCCGGTCCAGGCGGGCCCTCTGGCGGGGGCCATCCATCCGGTCCAGGCGGGCCCTCTGGCGGGGGCCATCTATCCGGTCCAGGCGGGCCCTCTGGCGGGGGCCATCCGGTGCAGGCGGGCCTTCTGGCGGGGGCCATCCATCCGGTCCAGGCGAGCCCTCTGGCGGGGGCCATCCATCCGGTCCAGGGAGGCCCTCTGGCGGGGGCCATCCATCCGGTCCAGGCGAGCCCTCTGGCGGGGGCCATCCATCCGGTCCAGGCGGGCCCTCTAATGGGGGCCATCCATCCGGTCCATGCGGGCCCTCTGGCGGAGGCCATCAGTCCGGTCCAGGCACGGCCAGCGGCGGGCCCTCTGGCGGGGTCCATCCATCCGGTACAGGTGGGCCCTCTGGCGGGGGCCATGCATCCGGTCCAGGCTGGCCCTCTGGCAGGGGCCATCCATCTGGTCCAGGCGCGGCCAGCGGCAGGCCCTCTGGCGGGGGCCATCCATCCGGTCCAGTCAGGCCCTCTGGCGGGGGCCATCCATCCGGTCCAGGCGGGCCCTCTGGCGGGGGCCATCCATCCGGTCCAGGCGGGCCCTCTGGCGGAGGCTATCCATCCGGTCCAGGCGGGCCCTCTGGCGGGGGCCATCCATCCGGTCCAGGCGAGCCCTCTGGCGGGGGCCATCCATCCGGTCCAGGCATGCCATCTGGCGGGGGCCATCCATCCGGTCCAGGCGGGCCCTCTGGCGGGGGCCATCCATCCGATCCAGGCGGGCCCTCTAGCGGGGGCCATCCATCCGGTCCAGGCGGGCCCTCTGGCGGGGACCATCCGTCCGATCCAGGCGGGCCCTCTGGCAGGGGCCATCCACCCGATCCAGGCGCGGCCCGCAGCGGGCCCTCTGGCAGGGGCCATCCATCCGGTCCAGGCGCGGCGGGCCCTCTGGCGGGGGCCATCCATCCGGTCCAGGCGGGCCCTCTGGCGGGGGCCATCCATCCGGTCCAGGCAGGCCCTCTGGCGGGGGCCATCCATCCGGTCCAGCCGGGCCCTCTGGCGGGGGCCATCCATCCAGTCCAGGCGGGCCCTCTAGCGGGGGCCATCCATCCGGTCCAGGCGGGCCCTCTGGCGGGGGCCATCCATCCGGTCCAGGCGGGCCCTCTGGCGAGGGCCATCCATCAGGTCCAGGTGGGCCCTCTGGCGGGGGCCATCCATCCGGTCCAGGAGCGGCGGGCCCTCTGGCGGGGGCCATCCGTCCGGCCCAGGCGCGGCCAGCGGCGGGCCCTCAGGCGGCGGCCATCCATCCGGTCCAGGCGGGCCCTCTGGCGGCGGCCATCCATCCGGTCCAGGCGGGCCCTCTGGCGGGGGCCATCCCTCCGGTCCAGGCGGGCCCTCTGGCGGGGGCCATCCATCCGGTCCAGGCGGGCCCTCTGGCGGGGGCCATCCATCCGGTCCAGACGGGCCCTCTGGCGGGGGCCATCCATCTACTCCAGGCGGGCCCTCTGGTGGGGGCCATCCATCCGGTCCAGGCGGGCCCTCTGGCGGGGGCCATCCATCCGGTCCAGTTGGGCCCTCTGGCGGGGGCCATCCACCAGGCGGGCCCTCTGGCGGGGGCCATCAATCCGGTCCAGGCAGGCCCTCTGGCGGGGGCCATCCGTCCGGTCCAGGGAGGCCCTCTGGCGGGGGCCATCCATCAGGTCCAGGCGTGCCCTCAGGCGGGGGCCATCCATCCGCTCCCAGGCAGGCGCTCTGGGGGGGTTCATCCATCCGGTCCAGGGAGGCCCTCTGGCGGGGGCCATCCATCCGGTCCAGGCGGGCCCTCTGGCGGGGGCCATCCATCAGGTCCAGGTGGGCCCTCTGGCGGGGGCCATCCATCCGGTTCAGGCGCGGCCAGTGGCGGGCCCTCTGGCGGGGGCCATCCGTCCGGTCCGGGCGCGGCCAGCGGTGGGCCCTCTGGCGGGGGCCATCCACCCGGTCCAGGCGCGGCCAGCGGCGGGCCCTCTGAACTTGTGCTCTTAATAAGAACTACGTGGTGCACCAGTACATTGATGATAATTAACATTGTGATTTGTTTTGTATAGCTAGTGTGAGCTCCTTTACACGGCTGCAGCTTGGGTGGTGCTTGAATTTGTGGTGTTACAGATGTATCGATATAAATACAGTTTTCTGTAAAAATGGTAAAACTTGTTTTGTTTTTATTGCGCGTTCATATAGCAAAAATCTTCATTTTAGCAGCACAGGGTCTATTATATTATATATCTGCAATGTGGCTTGGAGCGAGGGGGTTCATATTGTATTTGGGGTGTTGATTGTTGTGTACCAGGACTGTCTTTTTTTAATCCCAGTCCGCTCCTGATTAGGGTACATTTCACATGGGGCAAAAATGCTACAGATATTTTGTGCAGACTTTCCACATGGAGAATTTGCAGCATTTACAATATAAGCCATATGGATGAGATTTAATAAATCCCAACTACATCTATGAGTATGTCTAAAAGAAAAGCTGTCTTAGTTGCCCCTGGCAACCAATCACAGTGCAGCTTTTGTTTTGTATTCTGTACTGGTAAAATGAAAGCTGTGCTGTGATTGGTTGCTAGGGGCAACTAAGACTTTATCTTGTAGACAGTTTCTTAAATCTGCCACATAGTATGGTAAAAAATTGCGTGCAGGATATTTAAAATTGTAGCATGATGACTGTTTGCTGCAGATTTCACTGTTTACAACCAAAAGGGTGAAATTTGCGACAAATACCAAAGTTCAAGACAAAATCCACAACCTCAAACTCTGATTAAAATGACTGATTGCGAAAACATTTTCCATGAATTGATCCCTTACCATTCAAGGTGGTCCCTCCCGCCGGCGGGGGCCATCCATCCGGTCCAGGCATGCCATCTGGCGGGGGCCATCCATCCGGTCCAGGCGGGCCCTCTGGCGGGGGCCATCCATCCGATCCAGGCGGGCCCTCTAGCGGGGGCCATCCATCCGGTCCAGGCGGGCCCTCTGGCGGGGACCATCCGTCCGATCCAGGCGGGCCCTCTGGCAGGGGCCATCCACCCGATCCAGGCGCGGCCCGCAGCGGGCCCTCTGGCAGGGGCCATCCATCCGGTCCAGGCGCGGCGGGCCCTCTGGCGGGGGCCATCCATCCGGTCCAGGCGGGCCCTCTGGCGGGGGCCATCCATCCGGTCCAGGCAGGCCCTCTGGCGGGGGCCATCCATCCGGTCCAGCCGGGCCCTCTGGCGGGGGCCATCCATCCAGTCCAGGCGGGCCCTCTAGCGGGGGCCATCCATCCGGTCCAGGCGGGCCCTCTGGCGGGGGCCATCCATCCGGTCCAGGCGGGCCCTCTGGCGAGGGCCCCCCATCAGGTCCAGGTGGGCCCTCTGGCGGGGGCCATCCATCCGGTCCAGGAGCGGCGGGCCCTCTGGCGGGGGCCATCCGTCCGGCCCAGGCGCGGCCAGCGGCGGGCCCTCAGGCGGCGGCCATCCATCCGGTCCAGGCGGGCCCTCTGGCGGCGGCCATCCATCCGGTCCAGGCGGGCCCTCTGGCGGGGGCCATCCCTCCGGTCCAGGCGGGCCCTCTGGCGGGGGCCATCCATCCGGTCCAGGCGGGCCCTCTGGCGGGGGCCATCCATCCGGTCCAGACGGGCCCTCTGGCGGGGGCCATCCATCTACTCCAGGCGGGCCCTCTGGTGGGGGCCATCCATCCGGTCCAGGCGGGCCCTCTGGCGGGGGCCATCCATCCGGTCCAGTTGGGCCCTCTGGCGGGGGCCATCCACCAGGCGGGCCCTCTGGCGGGGGCCATCAATCCGGTCCAGGCAGGCCCTCTGGCGGGGGCCATCCGTCCGGTCCAGGGAGGCCCTCTGGCGGGGGCCATCCATCAGGTCCAGGCGTGCCCTCAGGCGGGGGCCATCCATCCGGTCCAGGCAGGCGCTCTGGGGGGGGTTCATCCATCCGGTCCAGGGAGGCCCTCTGGCGGGGGCCATCCATCCGGTCCAGGCGGGCCCTCTGGCGGGGGCCATCCATCAGGTCCAGGTGGGCCCTCTGGCGGGGGCCATCCATCCGGTTCAGGCGCGGCCAGTGGCGGGCCCTCTGGCGGGGGCCATCCGTCCGGTCCGGGCGCGGCCAGCGGTGGGCCCTCTGGCGGGGGCCATCCACCCGGTCCAGGCGCGGCCAGCGGCGGGCCCTCTGAACTTGTGCTCTTAATAAGAACTACGTGGTGCACCAGTACATTGATGATAATTAACATTGTGATTTGTTTTGTATAGCTAGTGTGAGCTCCTTTACACGGCTGCAGCTTGGGTGGTGCTTGAATTTGTGGTGTTACAGATGTATCGATATAAATACAGTTTTCTGTAAAAATGGTAAAACTTGTTTTGTTTTTATTGCGCGTTCATATAGCAAAAATCTTCATTTTAGCAGCACAGGGTCTATTATATTATATATCTGCAATGTGGCTTGGAGCGAGGGGGTTCATATTGTATTTGGGGTGTTGATTGTTGTGTACCAGGACTGTCTTTTTTTAATCCCAGTCCGCTCCTGATTAGGGTACATTTCACATGGGGCAAAAATGCTACAGATATTTTGTGCAGACTTTCCACATGGAGAATTTGCAGCATTTACAATATAAGCCATATGGATGAGATTTAATAAATCCCAACTACATCTATGAGTATGTCTAAAAGAAAAGCTGTCTTAGTTGCCCCTGGCAACCAATCACAGTGCAGCTTTTGTTTTGTATTCTGTACTGGTAAAATGAAAGCTGTGCTGTGATTGGTTGCTAGGGGCAACTAAGACTTTATCTTGTAGACAGTTTCTTAAATCTGCCACATAGTATGGTAAAAAATTGCGTGCAGGATATTTAAAATTGTAGCATGATGACTGTTTGCTGCAGATTTCACTGTTTACAACCAAAAGGGTGAAATTTGCGACAAATACCAAAGTTCAAGACAAAATCCACAACCTCAAACTCTGATTAAAATGACTGATTGCGAAAACATTTTCCATGAATTGATCCCTTACCATTCAAGGTGGTCCCTCCCGCCGGCGGGGGCCATCCATCCGGTCCAGGCGGGTCCAGCGGCGGGCCCTTTGGCGGGGGCCATCCATCCGGTCCAGGCGCGGCCAGCGGCGGGCCCTCTGGCGGGGTCCATCCACCCGGTCCAGGCGCGGCCAGCGGCGGGCCCTCTGGCGGGGGCCATCCATCCGGTCAGGGCGCGGCCAGCGGCGGGCCCTCTGGCGGGGGCTATCCTTGTGGTCCAGGCGCGGCCAACGGCGGGCCCTCTGGCGGGGGCCATCCATCTGGTCCAGGCGCGGCCAGCAGCGGGCCCTCTGGCGGGGGCCATCCATACGGTCCAGGCGCGGCCAGCGGCGGGCCCTCTGGCGGGGGCCATCCATCCGGTCCAGGCGCGTCCAGCGGCGGGCCCTCTGGCGGGGTCAATCCATCCGGTCCAGGTGGGCCCTCTGGCGGGGGCCATCCATCCGGTCCAGGCGGGCCCTCTGGCGGGGGCCATCCTTCCGGTCCAGGGGGTCCCTCTGGTGGGGGCCATCCATCCGGTCCAGGCGGGCCCTCTGGCGGAGGCCATCCTTGCGGTCCAGGCGGGCCCTCTGGCGGGGGCCATCCATCCGGTCCAGGGAGGCCCTCTGGCGGGGGCCATCCATCCGGTCCAGGCGGGCCCTCTAGCAGGGGCCATCCATCTGGTCTAGGCGGTCCCTCTGGTGGGGGCCATCCATCCGGTCCAGGCGGGCCCTCTGGCGGGGGCCATCCATCCGGTCCAGGCGGGCCCTCTGGCGGGGGCCATCCATCCGGTCCAGTTGGGCCCTCTGGCGGGGGCCATCCACCAGGCGGGCCCTCTGGCGGGGGCCATCCATCCGGTCCAGGCAGGCCCTCTGGCGGGGGCCATCCGTCCGGTCCAGGGAGGCCCTCTGGCGGGGGCCATCCATCAGGTCCAGGCGTGCCCTCTGGCGGGGGCCATCCATCCGGTACAGGCGGGCGCTCTGGGGGGGGCCATCCATCAGGTCCAGGTGGGCCCTCTGGCGGAGGCCATCCTTGCGGTCCAGGCGGGCCCTCTGGCGGGGGCCATCCATCCGGTCCAGGGCGGCCCTCTGGCGGAGGCCATCCATCCGGTCCAGGCGGGCCCTCTAGCGGGGGCCATCCATCTGGTCTAGGCGGGCCCTCTGGCGGGGGCCATCCATCCGGTCCAGGCGGGCCCTCTGGCGGGGGCCATCAATCCGGTCCAGGCGGGCCCTCTGGCGGGGGCCATCCATCCGGTCCAGTTGGGCCCTCTGGCGGGGGCCATCCACCAGGCGGGCCCTCTGGCGGGGGCCATCCATCCGGTCCAGGCAGGCCCTCTGGCGGGGGCCATCCGTCCGGTCCAGGGAGGCCCTCTGGCGGGGGCCATCCATCAGGTCCAGGCGTGCCCTCTGGCGGGGGCCATCCATCCGGTCCAGGCGGGCGCTCTGGGGGGGGGTTCATCCATCCGGTCCAGGGAGGCCCTCTGGCGGGGGCCATCCATCCGGTCCAGGCGGGCCCTCTGGCGGGGGCCATCCATCAGGTCCAGGTGGGCCCTCTGTTGGGGGCCATCCATCCGGTTCAGGCGCGGCCAGTGGCGGGCCCTCTGGCGGGGGCCATCCGTCCGGTCCGGGCGCGGCCAGCGGTGGGCCCTCTGGCGGGGGCCATCCACCCGGTCCAGGCGCGGCCAGCGGCGGGCCCTCTGAACTTGTGCTCTTAAGAAGAACTACGTGGTGCACCAGTACATTGATGATAATTAACATTGTGATTTGTTTTGTATAGCTAGTGTGAGCTCCTTTACACGGCTGCAGCTTGGGTGGTGCTTGAATTTGTGGTGTTACAGATGTATCGATATAAATACAGTTTTCTGTAAAAATGGTAAAACTTGTTTTGTTTTTATTGCGCGTTCATATAGCAAAAATCTTCATTTTAGCGGCACAGGGTCTATTATATTATATATCTGCAATGTGGCTTGGAGCGAGGGGGTTCATATTGTATTTGGGGTGTTGATTGTTGTGTACCAGGACTGTCTTTTTTTAATCCCAGTCCGCTCCTGATTAGGGTACATTTCACATGGGGCAAAAATGCTACAGATATTTTGTGCAGACTTTCCACATGGAGAATTCGCAGCATTTACAATATAAGCCATATGGATGAGATTTAATAAATCCCAACTACATCTATGAGTATGTGTAAAAGAAAAGCTGTCTTAGTTGCCCCTGGCAACCAATCACAGTGCAGCTTTTGTTTTGTATTCTGTCCTGGTAAAATGAAAGCTGTGCTGTGATTGGTTGCTAGGGGCAACTAAGACTTTATCTTGTAGACAGTTTCTTAAATCTGCCACATAGTATGGTAAAAAATTGCGTGCAGGATATTTAAAATTGTAGCATGATGACTGTTTGCTGCAGATTTCACTGTTTACAACCAAAAGGGTGAAATTTGCGACAAATACCAAAGTTCAAGACAAAATCCACAACCTCAAACTCTGATTAAAATGACTGATTGCGTAAACATTTTCCATGACTTGATCCCTTACCATTCAAGGTGGTCCCTCCCTCTGGCGGGGGCCATCCATCCGGTCCAGGCGGGCCCTCTGGCGGAGGCCATCCTTGCGGTCCAGGCGGGCCCCCTGGCGGGGGCCATCCATCCGGTCCAGGGAGGCCCTCTGGCGGGGGCCATCCATCCGGCCAGGCGGGCCCTCTAGCGGGGGCCATCCATCTGGTCAAGGCGGGCCCTCTGGCGGGGGCCATCCATCCGGTCCAGGCGGGCCCTCTGGCGGGGGCCATCCATCCGGTCCAGGCGGGCCCTCTGGCGGGGGCCATCCATCCGGTCCAGTTGGGCCCTCTGGCGGGGGCCATCCACCAGGCGGGCCCTCTGGCGGGGGCCATCCATCCGGTCCAGGCAGGCCCTCTGGCGGGGGCCATCCGTCCGGTCCAGGGAGGCCCTCTGGCGGGGGCCATCCATCAAGTCCAGGCGTGCCCTCTGGCGGGGGCCATCCATCCGGTCCAGGCGGGCGCTCTGGGGGGGGTTCATCCATCCGGTCCAGGGAGGCCCTCTGGCGGGGGCCATCCATCCGGTCCAGGCGGGCCCTCTGGCGGGGGCCATCCATCAGGTCCAGGTGGGCCCTCTGGCGGGGGCCATCCATCCGGTTCAGGCGCGGCCAGTGGCGGGCCCTCTGGCGGGGGCCATCCGTCCGGTCCGGGCGCGGCCAGCGGTGGGCCCTCTGGCGGGGGCCATCCACCCGGTCCAGGCGCGGCCAGCGGCGGGCCCTCTGAACTTGTGCTCTTAATAAGAACTACGTGGTGCACCAGTACATTGATGATAATTAACATTGTGATTTGTTTTGTATAGCTAGTGTGAGCTCCTTTACACGGCTGCAGCTTGGGTGGTGCTTGAATTTGTGGTGTTACAGATGTATCGATATAAATACAGTTTTCTGTAAAAATGGTAAAACTTGTTTTGTTTTTATTGCGCGTTCATATAGCAAAAATCTTCATTTTAGCGGCACAGGGTCTATTATATTATATATCTGCAATGTGGCTTGGAGCGAGGGGGTTCATATTGTATTTGGGGTGTTGATTGTTGTGTACCAGGACTGTCTTTTTTTAATCCCAGTCCGCTCCTGATTAGGGTACATTTCACATGGGGCAAAAATGCTACAGATATTTTGTGCAGACTTTCCACATGGAGAATTTGCAGCATTTACAATATAAGCCATATGGATGAGATTTAATAAATCCCAACTACATCTATGAGTATGTCTAAAAGAAAAGCTGTCTTAGTTGCCCCTGGCAACCAATCACACTGCAGCTTTTGTTTTGTATTCTGTCCTGGTAAAATGAAAGCTGTGCTGTGATTGGTTGCTAGGGGCAACTAAGACTTTATCTTGTAGACAGTTTCTTAAATCTGCCACATAGTATGGTAAAAAATTGCGTGCAGGATATTTAAAATTGTAGCATGATGACTGTTTGCTGCAGATTTCACTGTTTACAACCAAAAGGGTGAAATTTGCGGCAAATACCAAAGTTCAAGACAAAATCCACAACCTCAAACTCTGATTAAAATGACTGATTGCGAAAACATTTTCCATGAATTGATCCCTTACCATTCAAGGTGGTCCCTCCCGCCGGCGGGGGCCATCCATCCGTTCCAGGCGGGTCCAGCGGCGGGCCCTTTGGCGGGGGCCATCCATCCGGTCCAGGCGCGGCCAGCGGCGGGCCCTCTGGCGGGGTCCATCCACCCGGTCCAGGCGCGGCCAGCGGCGGGCCCTCTGGCGGGGGCCATCCATCCGGTCAGGGCGCGGCCAGCGGCGGGCCCTCTGGCGGGGGCTATCCTTGTGGTCCAGGCGCGGCCAACGGCGGGCCCTCTGGCGGGGGCCATCCATCCGGTCCAGGTGGGCCCTCTGGCGGGGGCCATCCGGTCCAGGCAGGCCCTCTGGCGGGGCCATCCATCCGGTCCAGGCGGGCCCTCTGGCGGTGGCCATCCATCCGGTCCAGGGAGGCCCTCTGGCGGGGGCCATCCATCCGGTCCAGGCGGGCCCTCTGGCGGGGGCCATCCATCCGGTCCAGGTGGGCGCTCTGGCGGGGGCCATCCATCCGGTCCAGGCGGGCCCTCTGGCGGGGGCCATCCATTCGGTCCAGATGGGCCCTCTGGCGAGGGCCATCCATCCGGTCCATGCGGGCCCTCTGCTGGGGGCCATCCAACCGGTCCAGGCGGGCCCTCTGGCGGGGGCCATCCATCCGGTCCAGGCGCGGCCAGCGGCGGGCCCTCTGGCGGGGGCCATCCGTCCGGTCCAGGCGTGGCCAGCGGCGGGCCCTCAGGCGGGAGCCATCCATCCGGTCCAGGCGGGCCCTCTGGCGGGGGCCATCCATCCGATCCAGGCGGGCCCTCTGGCGGGGGCCATCCGTCCGGTCCAGGCGGGGCCAGCGGCGGGCCCTCAGGCGGGGGCCATCCATCCGGTCCAGGCGGGCCCTCTGGCGGGGGCCATCCATCCGATCCAGTCGGGCCCTCTGGCGGGGGCCATCCATCCGGTCCAGGCGGGCCCTCTAGCGAGGACAATCCTTCCGGTCCAGGCGGGCCCTCTGGCGGGGGCGATCCATCCGGTCCAGGGGGGCCCTCTGGCGGGGGCCATCCATCCGTTCCAGGCGGGCCCTCTGGCGGGGGCCATCCATCCGGTCCAGGCGGGCCCTCTGGCGGGGGCCATCCATCCGATCCAGGCGGGCCCTCTGGCGGGGGCCATCCATCCGGTCCAGGCGGGCCCTCTGGTGGGGGCCATCCATCCGGTCCAGGTGGGCCCTCTGGCGGGGGCCATCCATCCAGTCCAGGCGCGGCCAGCGGCGGGCCCTCTGGCGGGGGCCATCCATCCGGTCCAGGCGCGGCCGGCGGCGGGCCCTCTGAACTTGTGCTCTAAATAAGAACTACGTGGTGCACCAGTACATTGATGATAATTAACATTGTGATTTGTTTTGTATAGCTAGTGTGAGCTCCTTTACACGGCTGCAGCTTGGGTGGTGCTTGAATTTGTGGTGTTACAGATGTATCGATATAAATACAGTTTTCTGTAAAAATGGTAAAACTTGTTTTGTTTTTATTGAGCGTTCATGTAGCAAAAATCTTCATTTTAGCGGCACAGGGTCTATTATATTATATATCTGCAATGTGGCTTGGAGCGAGGGGGTTCATATTGTATTTGGGGTGTTGATTGTTGTGCACCAGGACTGCCTTTTTTTAATCCCAGTCCGCTCCTAATTAGGGTACATTTCACATGGGGCAAAAGTGCTACAGATATTTCGTGCAGACTTTCTACATGGAGAATTCGCAGCATTTACAATATAAGCCATATGGATGAGATTTAATAAATCCCAACTACATCTATGAGTATGTGTAAAAGAAAAGCTGTCTTAGTTGCCCCTGGCAACCAATCACAGTGCAGCTTTTGTTTTGTATTCTGTCCTGGTAAAATGAAAGCTGTGCTGTGATTGGTTGCTAGGGGCAACTAAGACTTTATCTTGTAGACAGTTTCTTAAATATGCCACATAGTATGGTAAAAAATTGCATGCAGGATATTTAAAATTGTAGCATGATGACTGTTTGCTGCAGATTTCACTGTTTACAACCAAAAGGGTGAAATTTGCGACAAATACCAAAGTTCAAGACAAAATCCACAACCTCAAACTCTGATTAAAATGACTGATTGCGTAAACATTTTCCATGAATTGATCCCTTACCATTTAAGGTGGTCCCTCCCACTGGCGGGGGCCATCCATCCGGTCCAGGCGCGGCCAGCGGCGGGCCCTCTGGCGGGGGCCATCCATCTGGTCCAGGCGTGGCCAGCGGCGGGCCCTCTGGCGGGGGCCTTCCACCCGGTCCAGGCGCGGCCAGCGGCGGGCCCTCTGGCGGGGACCATCCATCCGGTCCAGGCGCGGCCAGCGGTGGGCCCTCTGGCGGGGGCCATCCAGCCGGTCCCGGCGCGGCCAGCGGCAGGGCCCTCTGGCGGGGGCCATCCATCCGGTCCAGGCGCGGCGGGCCCTCTGGCGGGGGCCATCCGTCCGGTCCAGGCGCGGCCAGCGGCGGGCCCTCAGGAGGGGGCCATCCATCCGGTCCAGGCGGGCCCTCTGGCGGCGGCCATCCATCCGGTCCAGGCGGGCCCTCTGGCGGGGGCCATCCATCCGGTCCAGGCGGGCCCTCTGGCGGGGGCCATCCATCCGGTCCAGGCGGGCCCTCTGGCGGGGGACATCCTTCCGGTCCAGGCGGGCCCTCTGGCGGGGGCCATCCATCCGGTCCAGGCGGGCGCTCTGTCGGGGGCCATCCATCCGTTCCAGGGAGGCCCTCTGGTGGGGACCATCCATCCGGTCCAGGCGGGCCCTCTGGCGGGGGCCATCCATCCGGTCCAGGCGGGCCCTCTGGCGGGGGCCATCCATCCGGTCCAGACGGGCCCTCTGGCGGGGACCATCCATCTACTCTAGGCGGGCCCTCTGGCGGGGACCATCCATCCGGTCCAGGGAGGCCCTCTGGCGGGGGCCATCCATCCGCTCCAGGGAGGCCCTCTGGCGGGGGCCATCCATCCGATCCAGGCGGGCCCTCTCGCGGGGGCCATCCATCCGGTCCAGGCGGGCCCTCTGGTGGGGGCCATCCATCCGGTCCAGGCGGGCCCTCTGGCGGGGGCCATCCATCCGGTCCAGGCGGGCCCTCTGGCGGGGGCCATCCGGTGGAGGCGGGCCCTCTGGCGGGGGCCATCCATCCGGTCTAGGCGGGCCCTCTGGCGGGGGCCATCCATCCGGTCCAGGGAGGCCCTCTGGTGGGGGCCATCCATCCGGTCCAGGCGAGCCCTCTGGCGGGGGCCATCCATCCGGTCCAGGCGGGCCCTCTGGCGGGGGCCATCCATCCGGTCCAGGCATGCCATCTGGCGGGGGCCATCCATCCGGTCCAGGCGGGCCCTCTGGTGGGGGCCATCCATCTGCTCCAGGCAGGCCCTCTGGCAGGAGCCATTCGTCCGGTCCAGGCGGGCCCTCTGGCGGGGGCCATCCATCCGGTCCAGGCGCGGCCAGCGGCGGGCCCCCTGGCGGGGGCCATCCATCCGGTTCAGGCGCGGCCAGTGGCGGGCCCTCTGGTGGGGGCCATCCATCCGGTCCAGGCGCGGCCAGCGGCGGGCCCTTTGGCGGGGGCCATCCATCCGGTCCAGGCGCGGCCGGCGGCGGGCCCTCTGAACTTGTGCTCTAAATAAGAACTACGTGGTGCACCAGTACATTGATGATAATTAACATTGTGATTTGTTTTGTATAGCTAGTGTGAGCTCCTTTACACGGCTGCAGCTTGGGTGGTGCTTGAATTTGTGGTGTTACAGATGTATCGATATAAATACAGTTTTCTGTAAAAATGGTAAAACTTGTTTTGTTTTTATTGCGCGTTCATATAGCAAAAATCTTCATTTTAGCGGCACAGGGTCTATTATATCATATATCTGCAATGTGGCTTGGAGCGAGGGGGTTCATATTGTATTTGGGGTGTTGATTGTTGTGTACCAGGACTGTCTTTTTTTAATCCCAGTTCGCTCCTGATTAGGGTACATTTCACATGGGGCAAAAATGCTACAGATATTTCGTGCAGACTTTCCACATGGAGAATTCGCAGCATTTACAATATAAGCCATATGGATGAGATTTAATAAATCCCAACTACATCTATGAGTATGTCTAAAAGAAAAGCTGTCTTAGTTGCCCCTGGCAACCAATCACACTGCAGCTTTTGTTTTGTATTCTGTCCTGGTAAAATGAAAGCTGTGCTGTGATTGGTTGCTAGGGGCAACTAAGACTTTATCTTGTAGACAGTTTCTTAAATCTGCCACATAGTATGGTAAAAAATAGCGTGCAGGATATTTAAAATTGTAGCATGATGACTGTTTGCTGCAGATTTCACTGTTTACAACCAAAAGGGTGAAATTTGCGACAAATACCAAAGTTCAAGACAAAATCCACAACCACAAACTCTGATTAAAATGACTGATTGCGTAAACATTTTCCATGAATTGATCCCTTACCATTCAAGGTGGTCCCTCCCGCTGGAGGGGGCCATCCATCCGATCCAGGCGCGGCCAGAGGCGGGCCCTCTGGCGGGGGCCATCCTTCCGGTCCAGGCGCGGCCAGCGGCGGGCCCTCTGGCGGGGGCCATCCATCCGGTCCAGGCGGGCTTTCTGGCGGGGGCCATCCATCCGGTCCAGCGGGCCCTCTGGCGGGGGCCATCCATCCGGTCCAGGCGGGCCCTCTGGTGGAGGCCATCCATCCGGTCCAGGCGGGCCCTCTGGCGGGGGCCATCCATCCGGTCCAGGGAGGCCCTCTGGCGGGGGCCATCCATCCGATCCAGGGAGGCCCTCTGGCGGGGGCCATCCATCCGGTCCAGGTGGCCCCTCTGGCGGGGGCCATCCATCTGGTCTAGGCGGGTCCTCTGGCGGGGGCCATCCATCCGGTCCAGGCGGGCCCTCTGGCGTGGGCCATCCGGTCCAGGCGGGCCCTCTGGCGGGGGCCATCCATCCGGTCCAGGCAGGCCCGCTGGCGGGGGCCATCCATCCGGTCCAGGGAGGCCCTCTGGCGGGGGCCATCCATCCGATCCAGGCGCGGCCAGCGGCGGGCCCCCTGGCGGGGGCCACCCATCCGATCCAGGTGGGCCCTCTGGCGGGGGCCATCCGGTCCAGGCGGGCCCTCTGGCGGCGGCCATCCATCCGGTCCAGGCAGGCCCTCTGGCGGGGGCCATCCATCGGGTCCAGGGAGGCCCTCTGGCGGGGGCCATCCATCCGGTCCAGGCGGGCCCTCTGGCGGGGGCCATCCATCCGGGTCCAGGCGGGCCCTCTGGCTAAGGCCATCCATCCGGTCCATGCGGGCCCTCTGACGGGGGCCATCCATCTGGTCCAGGCGGGCCCTCTGGCGGGGGCCATCCATCCGGTCCAGGCGGCCCCTCTTGCGGGGGCCATCCATCTGTTCTAGGCGGGTCCTCTGGCGGGGGCCATCCATCTGGTCTAGGCGGGCCCTCTGGCGGGGGCCATCCATCCGGTCCAGGTGGGCCCTCTGGCGGGGGCCATCCGGTCCAGGCGGGCCCTCTGGCGGGGGCCATCCATCCGGTCCAGGCAGGCCCTCTGGCGGGGGCCATCCATCCGGTCCAGGCGGGCCCTCTGGCGGGGGCCATCCATCCGGTCCAGGCGGGCCCTCTGGTGGGGGCCATCCATCCGGTCCAGGCGGGCCCTCTGGCGGGGGCCATCCGTCTGGTCCAGGCGAGCCCTCTGGCGGGGGCCATCTATCCGGTCCAGGCATGCCATCTGGCGGGGGCCATCCATCCGGTCCAGGCGGGCCCTCTGGTGGGGGCCATCCATCCGATCCAGGCGGGCCCTCTGGCGGGGGCCATCCATCCGGTCCAGGCGGGCCCTTTGGCGGGAACCATCCGTCCGGTCCAGGCGGGCCCTCTGGCGGGGGCCATCCACCTGATCCAGGCGCGGCCCACGGCGGGCCCTCTGGCGGGGGCCATCCATCCGGTCCATGCCCGGCCCACAGCGGGCCCTCTGGCGGGGGCCATCTATCCGTTCCAGGCGCGGCGGGCCCTCTGGCGGGGGCCATCCATCCGGTCCAGGCGGGCCCTCTGGCGGGGGCCATCCATCCGGTCCAGGCGGGCCCTCTGGCGGGGGCCATCTATCCGGTCCAGGCGGGCCCTCTGGCGGGGGCCATCCGGTGCAGGCGGTCCTTCTGGCGGGGGCCATCCATCCGGTCCAGGCGGGCCCTCTGGCGGGGGCCATCCATCCGGTCCAGGGAGGCCCTCTGGCGGGGGCCATCCATCCGGTCCAGGCGAGCCCTCTGGCGGGGGCCATCCATCCGGTCCAGGCGGGCCCTCTAATGGGGGCCATCCATCCGGTCCATGCGGGCCCTCTGGCGGAGGCCATCAGTCCGGTCCAGGCACGGCCAGCGGCGGGCCCTCTGGCGGGGTCCATCCATCCGGTACAGGTGGGCCCTCTGGCGGGGGCAATGCATCCGGTCCAGGCTGGCCCTCTGGCAGGGCCCATCCATCTGGTCCAGGCGCGGCCAGCGGCAGGCCCTCTGGCGGGGGCCATCCATCCGGTCCAGTCAGGCCCTCTGGCGGGGGCCATCCATCCGGTCCAGGCGGGCCCTCTGGCGGGGGCCATCCATCCGGTCCAGGCGGGCCCTCTGGCGGAGGCTATCCATCCGGTCCAGGCGGGCCCTCTGGCGGGGGCCATCCATCCGGTCCAGGCGAGCCCTCTGGCGGGGGCCATCCATCCGGTCCAGGCATGCCATCTGGCGGGGGCCATCCATCCGGTCCAGGCGGGCCCTCTGGCGGGGGCCATCCATCCGATCCAGGCGGGCCCTCTAGCGGGGGCCATCCATCCGGTCCAGGCGGGCCCTCTGGCGGGGACCATCCGTCCGATCCAGGCGGGCCCTCTGGCAGGGGCCATCCACCCGATCCAGGCGCGGCCCGCAGCGGGCCCTCTGGCAGGGGCCATCCATCCGGTCCAGGCGCGGCGGGCCCTCTGGCGGGGGCCATCCATCCGGTCCAGGCGGGCCCTCTGGCGGGGGCCATCCATCCGGTCCAGGCAGGCCCTCTGGCGGGGGCCATCCATCCGGTCCAGCCGGGCCCTCTGGCGGGGGCCATCCATCCAGTCCAGGCGGGCCCTCTAGCGGGGGCCATCCATCCGGTCCAGGCGGGCCCTCTGGCGGGGGCCATCCATCCGGTCCAGGCGGGCCCTCTGGCGAGGGCCATCCATCAGGTCCAGGTGGGCCCTCTGGCGGGGGCCATCCATCCGGTCCAGGAGCGGCGGGCCCTCTGGCGGGGGCCATCCGTCCGGCCCAGGCGCGGCCAGCGGCGGGCCCTCAGGCGGCGGCCATCCATCCGGTCCAGGCGGGCCCTCTGGCGGCGGCCATCCATCCGGTCCAGGCGGGCCCTCTGGCGGGGGCCATCCATCCGGGTCCAGGCGGGCCCTCTGGCTAAGGCCATCCATCCGGTCCATGCGGGCCCTCTGACGGGGGCCATCCATCTGGTCCAGGCGGGCCCTCTGGCGGGGGCCATCCATCCGGTCCAGGCGGCCCCTCTTGCGGGGGCCATCCATCTGTTCTAGGCGGGTCCTCTGGCGGGGGCCATCCATCTGGTCTAGGCGGGCCCTCTGGCGGGGGCCATCCATCCGGTCCAGGTGGGCCCTCTGGCGGGGGCAATCCGGTCCAGGCGGGCCCTCTGGCGGGGGCCATCCATCCGGTCCAGGCAGGCCCTCTGGCGGGGGCCATCCATCCGGTCCAGGCGGGCCCTCTGGCGGGGGCCATCCATCCGGTCCAGGCGGGCCCTCTGGTGGGGGCCATCCATCCGGTCCAGGCGGGCCCTCTGGCGGGGGCCATCCGTCTGGTCCAGGCGAGCCCTCTGGCGGGGGCCATCTATCCGGTCCAGGCATGCCATCTGGCGGGGGCCATCCATCCGGTCCAGGCGGGCCCTCTGGTGGGGGCCATCCATCCGATCCAGGCGGGCCCTCTGGCGGGGGCCATCCATCCGGTCCAGGCGGGCCCTTTGGCGGGAACCATCCGTCCGGTCCAGGCGGGCCCTCTGGCGGGGGCCATCCACCTGATCCAGGCGCGGCCCGCGGCGGGCCCTCTGGCGGGGGCCATCCATCCGGTCCATGCCCGGCCCACAGCGGGCCCTCTGGCGGGGGCCATCTATCCGTTCCAGGCGCGGCGGGCCCTCCGGCGGGGGCCATCCATCCGGTCCAGGCGGGCCCTCTGGCGGGGGCCATCCATCCGGTCCAGGCGGGCCCTCTGGCGGGGGCCATCTATCCGGTCCAGGCGGGCCCTCTGGCGGGGGCCATCCGGTGCAGGCGGGCCTTCTGGCGGGGGCCATCCATCCGGTCCAGGCGGGCCCTCTGGCGGGGGCCATCCATCCGGTCCAGGGAGGCCCTCTGGCGGGGGCCATCCATCCGGTCCAGGCGAGCCCTCTGGCGGGGGCCATCCATCCGGTCCAGGCGGGCCCTCTAATGGGGGCCATCCATCCGGTCCATGCGGGCCCTCTGGCGGAGGCCATCAGTCCGGTCCAGGCACGGCCAGCGGCGGGCCCTCTGGCGGGGTCCATCCATCCGGTACAGGTGGGCCCTCTGGCGGGGGCAATGCATCCGGTCCAGGCTGGCCCTCTGGCAGGGCCCATCCATCTGGTCCAGGCGCGGCCAGCGGCAGGCCCTCTGGCGGGGGCCATCCATCCGGTCCAGTCAGGCCCTCTGGCGGGGGCCATCCATCCGGTCCAGGCGGGCCCTCTGGCGGGGGCCATCCATCCGGTCCAGGCGGGCCCTCTGGCGGAGGCTATCCATCCGGTCCAGGCGGGCCCTCTGGCGGGGGCCATCCATCCGGTCCAGGCGAGCCCTCTGGCGGGGGCCATCCATCCGGTCCAGGCATGCCATCTGGCGGGGGCCATCCATCCGGTCCAGGCGGGCCCTCTGGCGGGGGCCATCCATCCGATCCAGGCGGGCCCTCTAGCGGGGGCCATCCATCCGGTCCAGGCGGGCCCTCTGGCGGGGACCATCCGTCCGATCCAGGCGGGCCCTCTGGCAGGGGCCATCCACCCGATCCAGGCGCGGCCCGCAGCGGGCCCTCTGGCAGGGGCCATCCATCCGGTCCAGGCGCGGCGGGCCCTCTGGCGGGGGCCATCCATCCGGTCCAGGCGGGCCCTCTGGCGGGGGCCATCCATCCGGTCCAGGCAGGCCCTCTGGCGGGGGCCATCCATCCGGTCCAGCCGGGCCCTCTGGCGGGGGCCATCCATCCAGTCCAGGCGGGCCCTCTAGCGGGGGCCATCCATCCGGTCCAGGCGGGCCCTCTGGCGGGGGCCATCCATCCGGTCCAGGCGGGCCCTCTGGCGAGGGCCATCCATCAGGTCCAGGTGGGCCCTCTGGCGGGGGCCATCCATCCGGTCCAGGAGCGGCGGGCCCTCTGGCGGGGGCCATCCGTCCGGCCCAGGCGCGGCCAGCGGCGGGCCCTCAGGCGGCGGCCATCCATCCGGTCCAGGCGGGCCCTCTGGCGGCGGCCATCCATCCGGTCCAGGCGGGCCCTCTGGCGGGGGCCATCCCTCCGGTCCAGGCGGGCCCTCTGGCGGGGGCCATCCATCCGGTCCAGGCGGGCCCTCTGGCGGGGGCCATCCATCCGGTCCAGACGGGCCCTCTGGCGGGGGCCATCCATCTACTCCAGGCGGGCCCTCTGGTGGGGGCCATCCATCCGGTCCAGGCGGGCCCTCTGGCGGGGGCCATCCATCCGGTCCAGTTGGGCCCTCTGGCGGGGGCCATCCACCAGGCGGGCCCTCTGGCGGGGGCCATCCATCCGGTCCAGGCAGGCCCTCTGGCGGGGGACATCCGTCCGGTCCAGGGAGGCCCTCTGGCGGGGGCCATCCATCAGGTCCAGGCGTGCCCTCTGGCGGGGGCCATCCATCCGGTCCAGGCAGGCGCTCTGGGGGGGGTTCATCCATCCGGTCCAGGGAGGCCCTCTGGCGGGGGCCATCCATCCGGTCCAGGCGGGCCCTCTGGCGGGGGCCATCCATCCGGTCCAGGTGGGCGCTCTGGCGGGGGCCATCCATCCGGTCCAGGCGGGCCCTCTGGCGGGGGCCATCCATTCGGTCCAGATGGGCCCTCTGGCGAGGGCCATCCATCCGGTCCATGCGGGCCCTCTGCTGGGGGCCATCCAACCGGTCCAGGCGGGCCCTCTGGCGGGGGCCATCCATCCGGTCCAGGCGCGGCCAGCGGCGGGCCCTCTGGCGGGGGCCATCCGTCCGGTCCAGGCGTGGCCAGCGGCGGGCCCTCAGGCGGGGGCCATCCATCCGGTCCAGGCGGGCCCTCTGGCGGGGGCCATCCATCCGATCCAGGCGGGCCCTCTGGCGGGGGCCATCCGTCCGGTCCAGGCGGGGCCAGCGGCGGGCCCTCAGGCGGGGGCCATCCATCCGGTCCAGGCGGGCCCTCTGGCGGGGGCCATCCATCCGATCCAGTCGGGCCCTCTGGCGGGGGCCATCCATCCGGTCCAGGCGGGCCCTCTAGCGAGGACAATCCTTCCGGTCCAGGCGGGCCCTCTGGCGGGGGCGATCCATCCGGTCCAGGGGGGCCCTCTGGCGGGGGCCATCCATCCGTTCCAGGCGGGCCCTCTGGCGGGGGCCATCCATCCGGTCCAGGCGGGCCCTCTGGCGGGGGCCATCCATCCGATCCAGGCGGGCCCTCTGGCGGGGGCCATCCATCCGGTCCAGGCGGGCCCTCTGGTGGGGGCCATCCATCCGGTCCAGGTGGGCCCTCTGGCGGGGGCCATCCATCCAGTCCAGGCGCGGCCAGCGGCGGGCCCTCTGGCGGGGGCCATCCATCCGGTCCAGGCGCGGCCGGCGGCGGGCCCTCTGAACTTGTGCTCTAAATAAGAACTACGTGGTGCACCAGTACATTGATGATAATTAACATTGTGATTTGTTTTGTATAGCTAGTGTGAGCTCCTTTACACGGCTGCAGCTTGGGTAATGCTTGAATTTGTGGTGTTACAGATGTATCGATATAAATACAGTTTTCTGTAAAAATGGTAAAACTTGTTTTGTTTTTATTGAGCGTTCATGTAGCAAAAATCTTCATTTTAGCGGCACAGGGTCTATTATATTATATATCTGCAATGTGGCTTGGAGCGAGGGGGTTCATATTGTATTTGGGGTGTTGATTGTTGTGCACCAGGACTGTCTTTTTTTAATCCCAGTCCGCTCCTAATTAGGGTACATTTCACATGGGGCAAAAGTGCTACAGATATTTCGTGCAGACTTTCCACATGGAGAATTCGCAGCATTTACAATATAAGCCATCTGGATGAGATTTAATAAATCCCAACTACATCTATGAGTATGTGTAAAAGAAAAGCTGTCTTAGTTGCCCCTGGCAACCAATCACAGTGCAGCTTTTGTTTTGTATTCTGTCCTGGTAAAATGAAAGCTGTGCTGTGATTGGTTGCTAGGGGCAACTAAGACTTTATCTTGTAGACAGTTTCTTAAATATGCCACATAGTATGGTAAAAAATTGCATGCAGGATATTTAAAATTGTAGCATGATGACTGCTGCAGATTTCACTGTTTACAACCAAAAGGGTGAAATTTGCGACAAATACCAAAGTTCAAGACAAAATCCACAACCTCAAACTCTGATTAAAATGACTGATTGCGTAAACATTTTCCATTAATTGATCCCTTACCATTCGAGGTGGTCCCTCCCACTGGCGGGGGCCATCCATCCGGTCCAGGCGCGGCCAGCGGCGGGCCCTCTGGCGGGGGCCATCCATCCGGTCCAGGCGCGGCCAGCGGCGGGCCCTCTGGCGGGGGCCTTCCACCCGGTCCAGGCGCGGCCAGCGGCGGGCCCTCTGGCGGGGGCCATCCATCCGGTCCAGGCGCGGCCAGCGGCGGGCCCTCTGGCGGGGGCCATCCAGCCGGTCCCGGCGCGGCCAGCGGCAGGGCCCTCTGGCGGGGGCCATCCGGTCCAGGCGCGGCGGGCCCTCTGGCGGGGGCCATCCGTCCGGTCCAGGCGCGGCCAGCGGCGGGCCCTCAGGAGGGGGCCATCCATCAGGTCCAGGCGGGCCCTCTGGCGGCGGCCATCCATCCGGTCCAGGCGGGCCCTCTGGCGGGGGCCATCCATCCGATCCAGGCGGGCCCTCTGGCGGGGGCAATCCATCCGGTCCAGGCGGGCCCTCTGGCGGGGGACATCCTTCCGGTCCAGGCGGGCCCTCTGGCGGGGGCCATCCATCCGGTCCAGGCGGGCGCTCTGTCGGGGGCCATCCATCCGTTCCAGGGAGGCCCTCTGGTGGGGACCATCCATCCGGTCCAGGCGGGCCCTCTGGCGGGGGCCATCCATCCGGTCCAGGCGGGCCCTCTGGCGGGGGCCATCCATCCGGTCCAGACGGGCCCTCTGGCGGGGACCATCCATCTACTCTAGGCGGGCCCTCTGGCGGGGGCCATCCATCCGGTCCAGGGAGGCCCTCTGGCGGGGGCCATCCATCCGCTCCAGGGAGGCCCTCTGGCGGGGGCCATCCATCCGGTCCAGGCGGCCCCTCTGGCGGGGGCCATCCATCTGGTCTAGGCGGGCCCTCTGGCGGGGGCCATCCATCCGGTCCAGGCGGGCCCTCTGGCGGGAGCCATCCATCCGGTCCAGGTGGGCCCTCTGGCGGGAGCCATCCATCCGGTCCAGGCGGGCCCTCTGGCGGGGGCCATCCATCCAGTCCAGGCGGGCCCTCTGGCGGGCGCCATCCATCCGGTCCACGCGCGGCCAGCGGCGGGTCCTCTGGCGGGGGCCATCCATCCGGTCCAGGGAGGCCCTCTGGCGGGGTTCATCCATCCGGTCCAGGCTGGCCCACTGGCGGGGGCCATCCATCTGGTCTAGGCGGGCCCTCTGGCGGGGGCCATCCATCCGGTCCAGGCGGGCCCTCTGGTGGGGGCCATCCATCCAGTCCAGGTGGGCCCTCTGGCGGGGGCCATCCGGTCCAGGCTGGCCCTCTGGCGGGGGCCATCCATCCGGTCCAGGCAGGCCCTCTGGCGGGGGCCATCCGTCCGGTCCAGGCGGGGGCCATCCATCCGGTCCAGGCGGGCCCTCTGGCGGGGGCCATCCATCCGGTCCAGGCGCGGCCAGCGGCGGGCCCTCTGGCAGGGGCCATCCATCCGGTCCAGGCGCGGCCAGCGGCGGGCTCTCTGAACTTGTGCTCTAAATAAGAACTATGTGGTGCACCAGTACATTGATGATAATTAACATTGTGATTTGTTTTGTATAGCTAGTGTGAGCTCCTTTACACGGCTGCAGCTTGGGTGGTGCTTGAATTTGTGGTGTTACAGATGTATCGATATAAATACAGTTTTCTGTAAAAATGGTAAAACTTGTTTTGTTTTTATTGCGCATTCATATAGCAAAAATCTTCATTTTAGCGGCACAGGGTCTATTATATTATATATCTGCAATGTGGCTTGGAGCGAGGGGGTTCATATTGTATTTGGGGTGTTGATTGTTGTGTACCAGGACTGTCTTTTTTTAATCCCAGTCCGCTCCTGATTAGGGTACATTTCACATGGGGCAAAAATGCTACAGATATTTCGTGCAGACTTTCCACATGGAGAATTCGCAGCATTTACAATATAAGCCATATGGATGAGATTTAACCCCTTAGTGACCAAGCCTGTTTACGCCTTAATGACCAGACCAAATTTTGCAAATCTGACATGTGTCACTTTAACATGGAAAAACACCAGAAAGGTTTTGCATATCCAAGCGATTCTGACATTGTTTTTTCGCCACATGTTGTACTTCATTTAGGCGGAAAAAAAAGACCGATAGAAATTGTGTTTATTTATTAAAAGCGCCAAAATTGGGAAAATTTTGAAAAAATCGTCATTTTTTCACATTTCCAACTGCAATATCTTAAATATGTGCAAACATAATATAGAAATTTTTGCTAAGATTTATATTTCCACCCGTTTACTTTATTTTGGGCGCACATTGGAAAAACTTTTGTTTTTTTTTTAACCATTTAGGAGACGTACAAATTTAACATTACTTTTTAGCATTTTGAGGAACACTTTGTTTTCCTATACCAAGCCGAGATTGGAAAGGCTCATGAGTGTCAGAATAATAGATACCCCCCCAAATGACCTCATTTTAAAAACTACACCCCTTAATATATTCACTGAGGGGTGTCATGAGTATTTTGACCCCACAGTTTTTTTTCAGGAATTAATTCAATTTAGAGGAGAAAAAGTAAAATTTCATATTTTTGCAAATCTGTCATTTTAAAGACATATTTTTTTCCTATAGTTTACATGAAAATCAGGATTTACACCCCAAAATGGATACCCCTATTTCTCCCGTGTTCAGAAATATACCCATTGTGGCCCTATTGTTATATCTGAGTCCACAACGGGGCCCAAAATGAAAGGAGTAGTCAGTGTCTTTCAAAACAGAAATTTTGCTTGAAGTCCTTTTAGGCCCCATAGCACACATGTAGAGTTCTTGAGCGCCCAAAACCATAGAAAACCCCCACAAATGACCCCATTTTGAAAACTAGACCCCTTAAGGAATTTATCTAGGGGTGTACTGCATATTTTTGACCCCACAGTTTTTGAATGAATTCAAACCAAGCAAAAGGAAAAAATTGTGATTTTCGTTTTTTCGGCAATTCTGTAATTTTAAAAACAGCTTTTTTTGTACAGCACACATATGAAGGAAGACTTGCACCCAAAAATGGATACCCCTGTTTGTCCCGTGTTCAGAGACATACCCATTGTGGCCCTAATCTTATGTCTGGATACACAACGGGGCCCAAAATGAAAGGAGCGACCAGTGGCTTTCGGAACACAAATTTTGCTTGAAGTCCTTTTAGGCCCCATTGCCCACTTGTAGAGTTCTTGAGCGCCCAAAACCATAGAGAACCCCCACAAATGACCCCATTTTGAAAACTAGACTCCTTAACGAATTTATCTAGGGGTGTACTGCGTATTTTGACCCCACAGTTTTTGAATAAATTCAAGCAAAGCAAAAGGAAAAAATTGTGATTTTTGTTTTTTTGGCAATTCTGTCATTTTAAAAACAGCTTTTTTTGTACAGCACACATATGAAGGAAGACTTACACCCCAAAATGGATACCCCTGTTTGTACTGTTTTCAGAAATATACCCATTGTGGCCCTAATCTTATGTCTGCATGCACAACGGGGCCCAAAATAAAAGGAGTAATCGGTGGCTTTCAGAACATAGATTTTGCTTGAAGTCCTTTTAGGCCCCATTGCTCACTTGTAGAGTTCTTGAGCGCCCAAAACCATATAGAACCCCCACAAATGACCCCATTTTGAAAACTAGACCCCTTAACGAATTTATCTAGGGATGTACTGCATATTTTGACCCCACAGTTTTTGAATAAATTCAAGCAAAGCAAAAGGAAAAAAATAGGATTTTCATTTTTTGGGCTATTGTGTCAATTTAAAAACAGTTTTTTTTGTACAGCACACATATAAATGAAGGCTTTCACCCCAAAATGGATACCCCTGTTTGTCCCGTGTTCAGAAACATACCCATTGTGGCCCTAATAGACTTACAGGACCCATGGCTAGGCCTACAATGAAAGGAATACCCGTTGGATTTCAGGGTACCACTGAATAAATTTCAGGCCCCATTGCCCACTTATAGAGCCATTGAGCGGCCAAAACTATAAAGAACCCCCTCAAATGACCCCATTTTGAAAACTAGACCCCTTAACGAATTCATCTAGGGGTGTACTGCGTATTTTGACCCCACAGTATTTGAATGAATCTAAGCAAAGCAGAAGGAAAAAGTTACGATTTTCAATTTTTTTGGCAATTTTTTCAATTTAAAAACAGTTTTTTTGTACAGTGTACATAAGAATGAAGACTTTCACCCCAAAATGGATCCCCCCGTTTGTCCCGAGTTCAGAAACATACCCATTGTGGCCCTAATCTACTTACAGAACGCATGGCAAGGCCTATAAAGGACGGAACACCCGTTGGATTTTAGGGCACAACTGAATAAATTCCGGGCCCCATTGCTTATTTGTACAGAATAAAGATTGACTCCCTAAAAATTTCCCCCCCCCCCCCCCTCCGCGCCCTTTTTGGCGTTCGCAAATCTTAGATAAAAGTAAAAATGTGAACTGTGTAGTATTTCCGAAGACAGGGGTAATTACGGAGGCTGGTTGGAATGGGCCCATGGGGCAATAAAATCGGGTATCCCCCCCCCCCCTCCTCTCATGCTTTTTGGGGGTATTTCGTGTCCTCAGTGGTGGGTATGGGGTGTAAAAAGTGGCGTTCCGTGAGTCTCCGTAAGCTTGATGAGGTGCGGCGGTCTCACACAGAAGGCGCTCAACAAGGTGCTCCTGGAACTGCAGGAAGGCGAACGTTCCCGGGGCTTCTTGTAAAATACGTATCACAGGTAGCGGTCTGAATAACGCCGGGCTCACGCGGGTGCAGGCAGAATCCGCTTGCGGAGGCCCACAGCGGATCCCATCTGTGAGCCCGGCTGTGACCCTGCGTACGGCTGCGTAATGTACTGCGCATAACTGCCTACTCACACAGCGGTCATGCGCAGTACACCTTTGTTTGTATTTCCCGCACCATCGCTTAGCGATGACGCGGGTACCCGCAGCCCGTATACAAGGTAGTTGCGTATGGGCTGCGGGTATATCCGCGACCACGGAGCACAATGGGCTCTATGTTGCGGATATCCGCAGTAAAATAGAACCTGCTGCGTTATCTTTTCTGCGAGTGGATTACGCAATTCCGACCCGCTAATGTGAGCGGAATTGTGTAATCCAATGCGATTGATCTGCGTAATACCGCGGATCAGACGCATGCGGAATCCGTAACTCGTATCCGGTCATGTGAGACCGGCCAAAGGTAGATCGCTACTTTTTATCACGTGATCGGGGACCGCTCAACGAGGCCACCCGTCACTGCTCCAGGCTCTCTGTGACCGTTGGTCGCTGGGAGCAAGGAGATTTTAAGTTTCCTGGGCTCCCTGACTCCTGCGCATGTGTCCGGCTTTTTGCCGGCAATCGCATGTGCAGAATTCGGGAAGGTCCACGGAGGAAAATCGCGTCGGGGTTCTAAAACGCAGGCCTCCGGTAAAAAGTTTCATCTCCTCTCACCGATCGCATCAGTGAGGGGAGATGAAACTTCAAATTTTTTTTTTTTACTTTTACGTGATCGCCATTATTGGATAATGGCGAACACGTGACCAGGAACCGCTCACCGCGGACCCCCATTAAATCTCCATGCTCTTGGCTACGTTTTGTAGCCAGGAGCAGGGAGAATTTAAATTATCCTGGCAATCCACAGCTTTTGCGCATGCGCCCGCCATTTTGGCGACGGGCGCGTGTGCAGAAGCTGTGGTAAGGTCCGCAGATAAATCTGGGGGCCTTAGGTACGTACTTTCATCCTCCCTCACGGATATGATCCATGAGGGGAGATGAAACGTACGCTTTTTAAACTTTTCAAAACTTTTTTTTACTTTTTTTTTTTTTAACTTTTTTACACTTTTTTTTCACTCTACATGATCACTGTCATCCATTGGATGACAGTGATCATGTCCCCGGTATAATCTCTGCTCCTAGCTACACATGGCAGCCAGGAGCAGAGGAATTTTAAATTCCCCGGGGCTCGAGCCCGTCTGTGCACGCGCCCGATGTCAATCATCGGGCGCGCATGCGCAGACGGGGATTCGGGTCCCGGGACATCGGGACACCGCTGAGGACTGGGGGTGAGTATTTTCACCTCCCCTCATGGATCCGATCCATGAGGGGAGGTGAAACTGACTTTTTTAAAACTTTTTTTTTACTTTTTCGCGATCGCCGCTAACCATTGGATAACGGCGATCGCGGTACCGGGGACCGCTCACCGCAGTCCCCGCTGACATCTCCTGCCTCCCGGCTACCTACAGGAGCCGGGAGCCAGGAGATTTTAAATCTCCCGCGCCGCCGGGCCTTCTGCGCATGCGGCTGACGTAATGCCGCCTGGCGCGCATGCGCAGAAGACCGGCTTCGGGCCCCGGAGCGGCAGGAGAGCGGGGAGCAGCGTGCTGGACCTGGGTGAGTAATTTCAGCTGCTCCGATGGATCCGATCCATCAGAGCAGCTGAATCTTTAACTTTTGTGTACTTTTGTTTACTTTTTTTGCGATCGGCGCTATCCATTGCATAGCGCCGATCGCAATGCCGGGGGGGTGCCCGAACAGCCCGGGATGACAGCTCCATGCTGTCAGCTACCTGCGGACACCGACAGCATGGAGCTGTCACGTCCACAGCCCGAGGGGCACTATTCTCTGCAGGAAGCATGTTTTTACGTCCTCAGAGAATAGAGCCCACTTCGGGAGGACGTAAAAACACTATGGGCTGGTCGTTAAGGGGTTAATAAATCCCAACTACATCAATGAGTATGTGTAAAAGAAAAGCTGTCTTAGTTGCCCCTGGCAACCAATCACAGTGCAGCTTTTGTTTTGTATTCTGTCCTGGTAAAATGAAAGCTGTGCTGTGATTGGTTGCTAGGGGCAACTAAGACTTTATCTTGTAGACAGTTTCTTAAATATGCCACATAGTATGGTAAAAAATTGCGTGCAGGATATTTAAAATTGTAGCATGATGACTGTTTGCTGCAGATTTCACTGTTTACAACCAAAAGGGTGAAATTTGCGACAAATACCAAAGTTCAAGACAAAATCCACAACCTCAAACTCTGATTAAAATGACTGATTGCGTAAACATTTTCCATGAATTGATCCCTTACCATTCGAGGTGGTCCCTCCCGCTGGCGGGGGCCATCCATCCGGTCAAGGCGTGGCCAGCGGCGGGCCCTCTGGCGGGGGCAATCCACCCGGTCCAGGCGCGGCCAGCGGCGGGTCCTCTGGCGGGGGCCATCTATCCGGTCCAGGCGCGGCCAGCGGCGGGCCCTCTGGCGGGGGCCATCCATCCGGTCCAGGCGCGGCCAGCGGCGGGCCCTCTGGCGGGGGCCATCCATTCGGTCCAGGTGGGCCCTCTGGCGGGGGCCATCCATCCGGTCCAGCCGGGCCCTCTGGCGGGGGCCATCCATCCTGTCCAGGCGGGCCCTCTGGCGGGGGCCATCCATCCGGTCCAGTCGGGCCCTCTGGCGGGGGCCATCCATCCGGTCCAGGCGGGCCCTGTGGCGGGGGCCATCCATCCGGTCCAGGCGGGCCCTCTGGCGGGGGCCATCCATCCGGTCCAGGTGGGCCCTCTGGCGGGGGCCATCCGGTCCAGGCGTTTCCTCTGGCGGGGCCATCCATCCGGTCCAGGCGGGCCCTCTGGCGGTGGCCATCCATCCGGTCCAGGTGGGCCCTCTGGCGGGGGCCATCCGGTCCAGGCGGTTCCTCTGGCGGGGCCATCCATCCGGTCCAGGCGGGCCCTCTGGCGGTGGCCATCCATCCGGTCCAGGGAGGCCCTCTGGCGGGGGCCATCCATCCGGTCCAGGCGGGCCCTCTGGCGGGGGCCATCCATCCGGTCCAGGTGGGCGCTTTGGCGGGGGCCATCCATCCGGTCCATGCGGGCCCTCTGCTGGGGGCCATCCAACCGGTCCAGGCGGGCCCTCTGGCGGGGGCCATCCATCCGGTCCAGGCGCGGCCAGCGGCGGGCCCTCTGTCGGGGGCCATCCAGCCGGTCCAGGCGTGGCCAGCGGCGGGCCCTCTGGCGTGGGCCATCCATCCGGTCCAGGCGCGGCGGGCCCTCTGGCGGGGGCCATCCGTCCGGTCCAGGCGCGGCCAGCGGCGGGCCCTCAGGCGGGGGCCATCCATCCGGTCCAGGCGGGCCCTCTGGCGGGGGCCATCCATCCGATCCAGGCGGGCCCTCTGGCGGGGGCCATCCGTCCGGTCCAGGCGGGGCCAGCGGCGGCCCCTCAGGCGGGGGCCATCCATCCGGTCCAGGCGGGCCCTCTGGCGGGGGCCATCCATCCGATCCAGGCGGGCCCTCTGGCGGGGGCAATCCATCCGGTCCAGGCGGGCCCTCTAGCGAGGACCATCCTTTCGGTCCAGGCGGGCCCTCTGGTGGGGGCGATCCATCCGGTCCAGGGGGGCCCTCTGGCGGGGGCCATCCATCCGGTCCAGGCGGGCCCTCTGGCGGGGGCTATCCATCCGGTCCTGGCGGGCCCTCTGGCGGGGGCCATCCATCCGGTCCAGGCGGGCCCTCTGGTGGGTGCCATCCATCCGGTCCAGGTGGGCCCTCTGGCGGGGGCCATCCATCCTGTCCAGGCGCGGCCAGCGGCGGGCCCTCTGGCGGGGGCCATCCATCCGGTCCAGGCGCGGCCGGCGGCGGGCCCTCTGAACTTGTGCTCTAAATAAGAACTACGTGGTGCACCAGTACATTGATGATAATTAACATTGTGATTTGTTTTGTATAGCTAGTGTGAGCTCCTTAACACGGCTGCAGCTTGTGTGGTGCTTGAATTTGTGGTGTTACAGATGTATCGATATAAATACAGTTTTCTGTAAAAATGGTAAAACTTGTTTTGTTTTTATTGAGCGTTCATGTAGCAAAAATCTTCATTTTAGCGGCACAGGGTCTATTATATTATATATCTGCAATGTGGCTTGGAGCGAGGGGGTTCATATTGTATTTGGGGTGTTGATTGTTGTGCACCAGGACTGCCTTTTTTTAATCCCAGTCCGCTCCTAATTAGGGTACATTTCACATGGGGCAAAAGTGCTACAGATATTTCGTGCAGACTTTCTACATGGAGAATTCGCAGCATTTACAATATAAGCCATATGGATGAGATTTAATAAATCCCAACTACATCTATGAGTATGTCTAAAAGAAAAGCTGTCTTAGTTGCCCCTGGCAACCAATCACAGTGCAGCTTTTGTTTTGTATTCTGTCCTGGTAAAATGAAAGCTGTGCTGTGATTGGTTGCTAGGGGCAACTAAGACTTTATCTTGTAGACAGTTTCTTAAATATGCCACATAGTATGGTAAAAAATTGCATGCAGGATATTTAAAATTGTAGCATGATGACTGTTTGCTGCAGATTTCACTGTTTACAACCAAAAGGGTGAAATTTGCGACAAATACCAAAGTTCAAGACAAAATCCACAACCTCAAACTCTGATTAAAATGACTGATTGCGTAAACATTTTCCATGAATTGATCCCTTACCATTTAAGGTGGTCCCTCCCACTGGCGGGGGCCATCCATCCGGTCCAGGCGCGGCCAGCGGCGGGCCCTCTGGCGGGGGCCATCCATCTGGTCCAGGCGTGGCCAGCGGCGGGCCCTAGGCGGGGGCCTTCCACCCGGTCCAGGCGCGGCCAGCGGCGGGCCCTCTGGCGGGGGCCATCCATCCGGTCCAGGCGCGGCCAGCGGTGGGTCCTCTGGCGGGGGCCATCCAGCCGGTCCCGGCGCGGCCAGCGGCAGAGCCCTCTGGCGGGGGCCATCCATCCGGTCCAGGCGCAGCGGGCCCTCTGGCGGGGGCCATCCGTCCGCTCCAGGCGCGGCCAGCGGCGGGCCCTCAGGAGGGGGCCATCCATCCGGTCCAGGCGGGCCCTCTGGCGGCGGCCATCCATCCGGTCCAGGCGGGCCCTCTGGCGGGGGCCATCCATCCGGTCCAGGCGGGCCCTCTGGCGGGGGCCATCCATCCGGTCCAGGCGGGCCCTCTGGCGGGGGACATCCTTCCGGTCCAGGCGGGCCCTCTGGCGGGGGCCATCCATCCGGTCCAGGCGGGCGCTCTGTCGGGGGCCATCCATCCGTTCCAGGGAGGCCCTCTGGTGGGGACCATCCATCCGGTCCAGGCGGGCCCTCTGGCGGGGGCCATCCATCCGGTCCAGGCGGGCCCTCTGGCGGGGGCCATCCATCCGGTCCAGACGGGCCCTCTGGCGGGGACCATCGATCTACTCTAGGCGGGCCCTCTGGCGGGGACCATCCATCCGGTCCAGGGAGGCCCTCTGGCGGGGGCCATCCATCCGCTCCAGGGAGGCCCTCTGGCGGGGGCCATCCATCCGATCCAGGCGGGCCCTCTGGCGGGGGCCATCCGGTCCAGGCTGGCCCTCTGGCGGGGGCCATCCATCCGGTCCAGGCAGGCCCTCTGGCGGGGGCCATCCGTCCGGTCCAGGCGGGGGCCATCCATCCGGTCCAGGCGGGCCCTCTGGCGGGGGCCATCCATCCGGTCCAGGCGCGGCCAGCGGCGGGCCCTCTGGCGGGGGCCATCCATCCGGTCCAGGCGCGGCCAGCGGCGGGCCCTCTGAACTTGTGCTCTAAATAAGAACTACGTGGTGCACCAGTACATTGATGATAATTAACATTGTGATTTGTTTTGTATAGCTAGTGTGAGCTCCTTTACACGGCTGCAGCTTGGGTGGTGCTTGAATTTGTGGTGTTACAGATGTATCGATATAAATACAGTTTTCTGTAAAAATGGTAAAACTTGTTTTGTTTTTATTGCGCATTCATATAGCAAAAATCTTCATTTTAGCGGCACAGGGTCTATTATATTATATATCTGCACTGTGGCTTGGAGCGAGGGGGTTCATATTGTATTTGGGGTGTTGATTGTTGTGTACCAGGACTGTCTTTTTTTAATCCCAGTCCGCTCCTGATTAGGGTACATTTCACATGGGGCAAAAATGCTACAGATATTTCGTGCAGACTTTCCACATGGAGAATTCGCAGCATTTACAATATAAGCCATATGGATGAGATTTAATAAATCCCAACTACATCTATGAGTATGTGTAAAAGAAAAGCTGTCTTAGTTGCCCCTGGCAACCAATCACAGTGCAGCTTTTGTTTTGTATTCTGTCCTGGTAAAATGAAAGCTGTGCTGTGATTGGTTGCTAGGGGCAACTAAGACTTTATCTTGTAGACAGTTTCTTAAATCTGCCACATAGTATGGTAAAAAATAGCGTGCAGGATATTTAAAATTGTAGCATGATGACTGTTTGCTGCAGATTTCACTGTTTACAACCGAAAGGGTGAAATTTGCGACAAATACCAAAGTTCAAGACAAAATCCACAACCTCAAACTCTGATTAAAATGACTGATTGCGTAAACATTTTCCATGAATTGATCCCTTACCATTCGAGGTGGTCCCTCCCGCTGGCGGGGGCCATCCATCCGGTCAAGGCGCGGCCAGCGGCGGGCCCTCTGGCGGGGGCCATCCACCCGGTCCAGGCGCGGCCAGCGGCGGGTCCTCTGGCGGGGGCCATCTATCCGGTCCAGGCGCGGCCAGCGGCGGGCCCTCTGGCGGGGGCCATCCATCCGGTCCAGGCGCGGCCAGCGGCGGGCTCTCTGAACTTGTGCTCTAAATAAGAACTACGTGGTGCACCAGTACATTGATGATAATTAACATTGTGATTTGTTTTGTATAGCTAGTGTGAGCTGCTTGAATTTGTGGTGTTACAGATGTATCGATATAAATACAGTTTTCTGTAAAAATGGTAAAACTTGTTTTGTTTTTATTGCGCATTCATATAGCAAAAATCTTCATTTTAGCGGCACAGGGTCTATTATATTATATATCTGCAATGTGGCTTGGAGCGAGGGGGTTCATATTGTATTTGGGGTGTTGATTGTTGTGTACCAGGACTGTCTTTTTTTAATCCCAGTCCGCTCCTGATTAGGGTACATTTCACATGGGGCAAAAATGCTACAGATATTTCGTGCAGACTTTCCACATGGAGAATTCGCAGCATTTACAATATAAGCCATATGGATGAGATTTAATAAATCCCAACTACATCTATGAGTATGTGTAAAAGAAAAGCTGTCTTAGTTGCCCCTGGCAACCAATCACAGTGCAGCTTTTGTTTTGTATTCTGTCCTGGTAAAATGAAAGCTGTGCTGTGATTGGTTGCTAGGGGCAACTAAGACTTTATCTTGTAGACAGTTTCTTAAATCTGCCACATAGTATGGTAAAAAATAGCGTGCAGGATATTTAAAATTGTAGCATGATGACTGTTTGCTGCAGATTTCACTGTTTACAACCAAAAGGGTGAAATTTGCGACAAATACCAAAGTTCAAGACAAAATCCACAACCTCAAACTCTGATTAAAATGACTGATTGCGTAAACATTTTCCATGAATTGATCCCTTACCATTCGAGGTGGTCCCTCCCGCTGGCGGGGGCCATCCATCCGGTCAAGGCGCGGCCAGCGACGGGCCCTCTGGCGGGGGCCATCCACCCGGTCCAGGCGCGTCCAGCGGCGGGTCCTCTGGCGGGGGCCATCTATCCGGTCCAGGCACGGCCAGCGGCGGGTCCTCTGGCGGGGGCCATCCATCCGGTCCAGGCGCGGCCAGCGGCGGGCCCTCTGGCGGGGGCCATCCATCCGGTCCAGGCGCGGCCAGCGGCGGGCCCTCTGGCGGGGACCATCCATCCGGTCCAGGCGGGCCCTCTGGCGGGGGCCATCCATCCGGTCCAGGCGGGCCCTCTGGCGGGGGCCATCCATCCGGTCCAGGTGGGCCCTCTGGTGGGGGCCATCCATCCGGTCCAGGCGGGCCCTCTGGCGGGGGTCATCCATCCGGTCCAGGCGGGCCCTCTGGCGGGGGCCATCCATCCGGTCCAGGGAGGCCCTCTGGCGGGGGCCATCCATCCGGTCCAGGCGGCCCCTCTGGCGGGGGCCATCCATCTGGTCTAGGCGGGTCCTCTGGCGGGGGCCATCCATCTGGTCTAGGCGGGCCCTCTGGCGGGGGCCATCCATCCGGTCCAGGTGGGCCCTCTGGCGGGGGCCATCCGGTCCAGGCGGGCCCTCTGGCGGAGGCCATCCATCTGGTCCAGGCAGGCCCTCTGGCGGGGGCCATCCATCCGGTCCAGGCGGGCCCTCTGGCGGGGGCCATCCATCCGGTCCAGGCGGGCCCTCTGGCGGGGGCCATCCATCCGGTCCAGGCGGGCCCTCTGGCGGGGGCCATCCATCCGGTCCAGGCGGGCCCTCTGGTGGGGGCCATCCATCCGGTCTAGGCGCGCCCTCTGGCGGGTGCCATCCATCCGGTCCAGGCGGGCCCTCTGGCAGGGGCCATCCATCCGGTCCAGGGAGGCCCTCTGGCGGGGGCCATCCATCCGGTCCAGGGAGGCCCTCTGTCGGGGGCCATCCATCCGGTCCAGGCGGCCCCTCTGGCTGGGGCCATCCATCTGGTCTAGGCGGGTCCTCTGGCGGGGGCCATCCATCTGGTCTAGGCGGGCCCTCTGGCGGGGGCCATCCATCCGGTCCAGGTGGGCCCTCTGGCGGGGGCCATCCGATCCAGGCGGGCCCTCTGGCGGAGGCCATCCATCTGGTCCAGGCAGGCCCTCTGGCGGGGGCCATCCATCCGGTCCAGGCGGGCCCTCTGGCGGGGGCCATCCATCCGGTCCAGGCGGGCCCTCTGGCGGGGGCCATCCATCCGGTCCAGGCGAGCCCTCTGGCGGGGGCCATCCATCCGGTCCAGGCATGCCATCTGGCGGGGGCCATCCATCCGGTCCAGGCGGGCCATCTGGCGGGGGCCATCCATCCGATCCAGGCGGGCCCTCTGGCGGGGGCCATCCATCCGGTCCAGGCGGGCCCTCTGGCGGGGGCCATCCATCCGGTCCAGGCATGCCATCTGGCGGGGGCCATCCATCCGGTCCAGGCGGGCCCTCTGGCGGGGGCCATCCATCCGATCCAGGCGGGCCCTCTGGCGGGGGCCATCCATCCGGTCCAGGCGGGCCCTCTGGCGGGGACCATCTGTCCGGTCCAGGCGGGCCCTCTGGCGGGGGCCATCCATCCGGTCCAGGCGCGGCCCGCAGCGGGCCCTCTGGCGGAGGCCATCCATCCGGTCCAGGCGCGGCGGGCCCTCTGGCGGGGGCCATCCATCCGGTCCAGGCGGGCCCTCTGGCGGGGGCCATCCATCCGGTCCAGGGAGGCCCTCTGGCGGGGGCCATCCATCCGGTCCAGGGAGGCCCTCTGGCGGGGGCCATCCATCCGGTCCAGGCGGCCCCTCTGGCTGGGGCCATCCATCTGGTCTAGGCGGGTCCTCTGGCGGGGGCCATCCATCTGGTCTAGGCGGGCCCTCTGGCGGGGGCCATCCATCCGGTCCAGGTGGGCCCTCTGGCGGGGGCCATCCGATCCAGGCGGGCCCTCTGGCGGAGGCCATCCATCTGGTCCAGGCAGGCCCTCTGGCGGGGGCCATCCATCCGGTCCAGGCGGGCCCTCTGGCGGGGGCCATCCATCCGGTCCAGGCGGGCCCTCTGGCGGGGGCCATCCATCCGGTCCAGGCGAGCCCTCTGGCGGGGGCCATCCATCCGGTCCAGGCATGCCATCTGGCGGGGGCCATCCATCCGGTCCAGGCGGGCCCTCTGGCGGGGGCCATCCATCCGATCCAGGCGGGCCCTCTGGCGGGGGCCATCCATCCGGTCCAGGCGGGCCCTCTGGCGGGGGCCATCCATCCGGTCCAGGCATGCCATCTGGCGGAGGCCATCCATCCGGTCGAGGCGGGCCCTCTGGCGGGGGCCATCCATCCGATCCAGGCGGGCCCTCTGGCGGGGGCCATCCATCCGGTCCAGGCGGGCCCTCTGGCGGGGACCATCTGTCCGGTCCAGGCGGGCCCTCTGGCGGGGGCCATCCATCCGGTCCAGGCGCGGCCCGCAGCGGGCCCTCTGGCGGAGGCCATCCATCCGGTCCAGGCGCGGCGGGCCCTCTGGCGGGGGCCATCCATCCGGTCCAGGCGGGCCCTCTGGCGGGGGCCATCCATCCGGTCCAGGCGGGCCCTCTGGCGGGGGCCATCCGGTGGAGGCGGGCCCTCTGGCGGGGGCCATCCATCCGGTCTAGGCGGGCCCTCTGGCGGGGGCCATCCATCCGGTCCAGGGAGGCCCTCTGGTGGGGGCCATCCATCCGGTCCAGGCGAGCCCTCTGGCGGGGGCCATCCATCCGGTCCAGGCGGGCCCTCTAATGGGGGCAATCCATCCGGTCCATGCGGGCCCTCTGGCGGAGGCCATCCGTCCGGTCCAGGCACGGCCAGCAGCAGGCCCTCTGGCGGGGTCCATCCATCCGGTCCAGGTGGGCCCTCTGGCGGGGGCCATCCATCCGGTCCAGGCTGGCCCTCTGGCAGGGGCCATCCATCTGGTCCAGGCGCGGCCATCGGCAGGCCCTCTGGCGGGGGCCATCCATCCGGTCCAGGCAGGCCCTCTGGCGGGGGCCATCGATCCGGTCCAGGCGGGCCTTCTGGCGGGGGCCATCCATCCGGTCCAGGCGGGCCCTCTGGCGGGGGCCATCCATCCGGTCCAGGCGGGCCCTCTGGCGGGGGCCATCCATCCGGTCCAGGCGAGCCCTCTGGCGGGGGCCATCCATCCGGTCCAGGCATGCCATCTGGCGGGAGCC
The DNA here is from genome assembly GCF_035609145.1 of Eleutherodactylus coqui. Taxonomy (NCBI): domain Eukaryota; kingdom Metazoa; phylum Chordata; class Amphibia; order Anura; family Eleutherodactylidae; genus Eleutherodactylus; species Eleutherodactylus coqui. The sequence continues at coordinate 385,088,325 of NC_089837.1, read as the reverse complement.
ATCCACCCGGTCCAGGCGGGCCCTCTGGCGGGGGCCATCCATCCGATCCAGGCGGGCGCTCTGGCGGGGACCATCCGTCCTGTCCAGGCGGGCCCTCTGGGGGGGGCCATCCACCCGATCCAGGCGCGGCCCGCGGCGGGCCCTCTGGGGGGGCCATCCATCCGGTCCAGGCGCGGCGGGCCGTCTGGCGGGGGCCATCCATCCGGTCCAGGCGGGCCCTCTGGCGGGGGCCATCCATCCGGTCCAGGCAGGCCCTCTGGCGGGGGCCATCCATCCGGTCCAGCCGGGCCCTCTGGCGGGGGCCATCCATCCGGTCCAGGCGAGCCCTCTGGCGGGGGCCATTCATCCGGTCCAGGCATGCCATCTGGCGGGGGCCATCCATCCGGTCCAGGCGGGCCCTCTGGCGGGGGCCATCCATCCGATCCAGGCGGGCCCTCTGGCGAGGACCATCCGTCCTGTCCAGGCGGGCCCTCTGGCGGGGGCCATCCACCCGATCCAGGCGCGGCCCGCGGCGGGCCCTCTGGCGGGGACCATCCATCCGGTCCAGGCGCGCCCGCAGCGGGCCCTCTGGCGGGGGCCATCCATCCGGTCCAGGCGGGCCCTCTGGCGGGGGCCATCCATCAGGTCCAGGCGGGCCCTCTGGCGGTTGCCATCCATCCGGTCCAGGCGGACCCTCTGGCGGGGGGCATCCATGCGGTCCAGGCGGGCCCTCTGGCGGGGGCCATCCATCCGGTCCAGGCGGGCCCTCTGGTGGGGGCCATCCATCTGCTCCAGGCAGGCCCTCTGGCAGGAGCCATTCATCCGGTCCAGGCGGGCCCTCTGGCGGGGGCCATCCATCCGGTCCAGGCGCGGCCAGCGGCGGGCCCCCTGGCGGGGGCCATCCATCCGGTTCAGGCGCGGCCAGTGGCGGGCCCTCTGGTGGGGGCCATCCATCCGGTCCAGGCGCGGCCAGCGGCGGGCCCTTTGGCGGGGGCCATCCATCCGGTCCAGGCGCGGCCAGCGGCGGGCCCTCTGAACTTGTGCTCTAAATAAGAACTACGTGGTGCACCAGTACATTGATGATAATTAACATTGTGATTTGTTTTGTATAGCTAGTGTGAGCTCCTTTACACGGCTGCAGCTTGGGTGGTGCTTGAATTTGTGGTGTTACAGATGTATCGATATAAATACAGTTTTCTGTAAAAATGGTAAAACTTGTTTTGTTTTTATTGCGCGTTCATATAGCAAAAATCTTCATTTTAGCGGCACAGGGTCTATTATATTATATATCTGCAATGTGGCTTGGAGCGAGGGGTTCATATTGTATTTGGGGTGTTGATTGTTGTGTACCAGGACTGTCTTTTTTTAATCCCAGTCCGCTCCTGATTAGGGTACATTTCAGATGGGGCAAAAATGCTACAGATATTTTGTGCAGACTTTCCACATGGAGAATTTGCAGCATTTACAATATAAGCCATATGGATGAGATTTAATAAATCCCAACTACATCTATGAGTATGTGTAAAAGAAAAGCTGTCTTAGTTGCCCCTGGCAACCAATCACAGTGCAGCTTTTGTTTTGTATTCTGTCCTGGTAAAATGAAAGCTGTGCTGTGATTGGTTGCTAGGGGCAACTAAGACATTATCTTGTAGACAGTTTCTTAAATCTGCCACATAGTATGGTAAAAAATTGCATGCAGGATATTTAAAATTGTAGCATGATGACTGTTTGCTGCAGATTTCACTGTTTACAACCAAAAGGGTGAAATTTGCGACAAATACCAAAGTTCAAGACAAAATCCACAACCTCAAACTCTGATTAAAATGACTGATTGCGTAAACATTTTCCATGAATTGATCCCTTACCATTCAAGGTGGTCCCTCCGGTGGCGCGGGCCATCCATCCGCTCCAGGCGGGCCCTCTGGCGGGGGCCATCCATCCGGTCCAGGCTGGCCCTCTGGCGGGGGCCATCCATCCGGTCCAGGCGGGCCCTCTGGCGCGGGACATCCATCCGGTCCAGGCGGGCCCTCTGGCGGGGGCCATCCATCCGGTCCAGGCGGGCCCTCTGGTGGGGGCCATCCATCCGGTCCAGGCTGGCCCTCTGGCGGGGGCCATCCATCCGGTCCAGGGAGGCCCTCTGGTGGGGGCCATCCATCCGGTCCAGGCGAGCCCTCTGGCGGGGGCCATCCATCCGGTCCAGGCGGGCCCTCTAATGGGGGCCATCCATCCGGTCCATGCGGGCCCTCTGGCGGAGGCCATCCATCCGGTCCAGGCACGGCCAGCAGCGGGCCCTCTGGCGGGGTCCATCCATCCGGTCCAGGTGGGCCCTCTGGCGGGGGCCATCCATCCGGTCCAGGCTGGCCCTCTGGCAGGGGCCATCCATCTGGTCCAGGCGTGGCCAGCGGCAGGTCCTCTGGCGGGGGCCATCCATCCGGTCCAGGCAGGCCCTCTGGCGGGGGCCATCGATCCGGTCCAGGCGGGCCCTCTGGCGGGGGCCATCCATCCGGTCCAGGCGGGCCCTCTGGCGGGGGCCATCCATCCGGTCCAGGCGGGCCCTCTGGCGGGGGCCATCCATCCGGTCCAGGCGAGCCCTCTGGCGGGGGCCATCCATCCGGTCCAGGCATGCCATCTGGCGGGGGCCATCCATCCGGTCCAGGCGGGCCCTCTGGTGGGGGCCATCCATCTGCTCCAGGCAGGCCCTCTGGCAGGAGCCATTCGTCCGGTCCAGGCGGGCCCTCTGGCGGGGGCCATCCATCCGGTCCAGGCGCGGCCAGCGGCGGGCCCCCTGGCGGGGGCCATCCATCTGGTTCAGGCGCGGCCAGTGGCGGGCCCTCTGGTGGGGGCCATCCATCCGGTCCAGGCGCGGCCAGCGGCGGGCCCTTTGGCGGGGGCCATCCATCCGGTCCAGGCGCGGCCAGTGGCGGGCCCTCTGAACTTGTGCTCTAAATAAGAACTACGTGGTGCACCAGTACATTGATGATAATTAACATTGTGATTTGTTTTGTATAGCTAGTGTGAGCTCCTTTACACGGCTGCAGCTTGGGTGGTGCTTGAATTTGTGGTGTTACAGATGTATCGATATAAATACAGTTTTCTGTAAAAATGGTAAAACTTGTTTTGTTTTTATTGCGCGTTCATATAGCAAAAATCTTCATTTTAGCGGCACAGGGTCTATTATATTATATATCTGCAATGTGGCTTGGAGCGAGGGGGTTCATATTGTATTTGGGGTGTTGATTGTTGTGTACCAGGACTGTCTTTTTTTAATCCCAGTCCGCTCCTGATTAGGGTACATTTCAGATGGGGCAAAAATGCTACAGATATTTTGTGCAGACTTTCCACATGGAGAATTTGCAGCATTTACAATATAAGCCATATGGATGAGATTTAATAAATCCCAACTACATCTATGAGTATGTGTAAAAGAAAAGCTGTCTTAGTTGCCCCTGGCAACCAATCACAGTGCAGCTTTTGTTTTGTATTCTGTCCTGGTAAAATGAAAGCTGTGCTGTGATTGGTTGCTAGGGGCAACTAAGACATTATCTTGTAGACAGTTTCTTAAATCTGCCACATAGTATGGTAAAAAATTGCATGCAGGATATTTAAAATTGTAGCATGATGACTGTTTGCTGCAGATTTCACTGTTTACAACCAAAAGGGTGAAATTTGCGACAAATACCAAAGTTCAAGACAAAATCCACAACCTCAAACTCTGATTAAAATGACTGATTGCGTAAACATTTTCCATGAATTGATCCCTTACCATTCAAGGTGGTCCCTCCGGTGGCGCGGGCCATCCATCCGCTCCAGGCGGGCCCTCTGGCGGGGGCCATCCATCCGGTCCAGGCTGGCCCTCTGGCGGGGGCCATCCATCCGGTCCAGGCGGGCCCTCTGGCGGGGGACATCCATCCGGTCCAGGCGGGCCCTCTGGCGGGGGCCATCCATCCGGTCCAGGCGGGCCCTCTGGCAGGGGCCATCCATCCGGTCCAGGGAGGCCCTCTGGTGGGGGCCATCCATCCGGTCCAGGCGAGCCCTCTGGCGGGGGCCATCCATCCGGTCCAGGCGGGCCCTCTAATGGGGGCCATCCATCCGGTCCATGCGGGCCCTCTGGCGGAGGCCATCCGTCCGGTCCAGGCACGGCCAGCAGCGGGCCCTCTGGCGGGGTCCATCCATCCGGTCCAGGTGGGCCCTCTGGCGGGGGCCATCCATCCGGTCCAGGCTGGCCCTCTGGCAGGGGCCATCCATCTGGTCCAGGCGCGGCCAGCGGCAGGTCCTCTGGCGGGGGCCATCCATCCGGTCCAGGCAGGCCCTCTGGCGGGGGCCATCGATCCGGTCCAGGCGGGCCCTCTGGCGGGGGCCATCCATCCGGTCCAGGCGGGCCCTCTGGCGGGGGCCATCCATCCGGTCCAGGCGGGCCCTCTGGCGGGGGCCATCCATCCGGTCCAGGCGAGCCCTCTGGCGGGGGCCATCCATCCGGTCCAGGCATGCCATCTGGCGGGGGCCATCCATCCGATCCAGGCGGGCCCTCTGGCGGGGGCCATCCATCCGATCCAGGCGGGCCCTCTGGCGGGGACCATCCGTCCGGTCCAGGCATGCCATCTGGCGGGGGCCATCCATCCGGTCCAGGCGGGCCCTCTGGCGGGGGCCATCCATCCGATCCAGGCGGGCCCTCTGGCGGGGGCCATCCATCCGGTCCAGGCGGGCCCTCTGGCGGGGACCATCTGTCCGGTCCAGGCGGGCCCTCTGGCGGGGGCCATCCATCCGGTCCAGGCGCGGCCCGCAGCGGGCCCTCTGGCGGAGGCCATCCATCCGGTCCAGGCGCGGCGGGCCCTCTGGCGGGGGCCATCCATCCGGTCCAGGCGGGCCCTCTGGCGGGGGCCATCCATCCGGTCCAGGGAGGCCCTCTGGCGGGGGCCATCCATCCGGTCCAGGGAGGCCCTCTGGCGGGGGCCATCCATCCGGTCCAGGCGGCCCCTCTGGCTGGGGCCATCCATCTGGTCTAGGCGGGTCCTCTGGCGGGGGCCATCCATCTGGTCTAGGCGGGCCCTCTGGCGGGGGCCATCCATCCGGTCCAGGTGGGCCCTCTGGCGGGGGCCATCCGATCCAGGCGGGCCCTCTGGCGGAGGCCATCCATCTGGTCCAGGCAGGCCCTCTGGCGGGGGCCATCCATCCGGTCCAGGCGGGCCCTCTGGCGGGGGCCATCCATCCGGTCCAGGCGGGCCCTCTGGCGGGGGCCATCCATCCGGTCCAGGCGAGCCCTCTGGCGGGGGCCATCCATCCGGTCCAGGCATGCCATCTGGCGGGGGCCATCCATCCGGTCCAGGCGGGCCCTCTGGCGGGGGCCATCCATCCGATCCAGGCGGGCCCTCTGGCGGGGGCCATCCATCCGGTCCAGGCGGGCCCTCTGGCGGGGGCCATCCATCCGGTCCAGGCATGCCATCTGGCGGAGGCCATCCATCCGGTCGAGGCGGGCCCTCTGGCGGGGGCCATCCATCCGATCCAGGCGGGCCCTCTGGCGGGGGCCATCCATCCGGTCCAGGCGGGCCCTCTGGCGGGGACCATCTGTCCGGTCCAGGCGGGCCCTCTGGCGGGGGCCATCCATCCGGTCCAGGCGCGGCCCGCAGCGGGCCCTCTGGCGGAGGCCATCCATCCGGTCCAGGCGCGGCGGGCCCTCTGGCGGGGGCCATCCATCCGGTCCAGGCGGGCCCTCTGGCGGGGGCCATCCATCCGGTCCAGGCGGGCCCTCTGGCGGGGGCCATCCGGTGGAGGCGGGCCCTCTGGCGGGGGCCATCCATCCGGTCTAGGCGGGCCCTCTGGCGGGGGCCATCCATCCGGTCCAGGGAGGCCCTCTGGTGGGGGCCATCCATCCGGTCCAGGCGAGCCCTCTGGCGGGGGCCATCCATCCGGTCCAGGCGGGCCCTCTAATGGGGGCAATCCATCCGGTCCATGCGGGCCCTCTGGCGGAGGCCATCCGTCCGGTCCAGGCACGGCCAGCAGCAGGCCCTCTGGCGGGGTCCATCCATCCGGTCCAGGTGGGCCCTCTGGCGGGGGCCATCCATCCGGTCCAGGCTGGCCCTCTGGCAGGGGCCATCCATCTGGTCCAGGCGCGGCCATCGGCAGGCCCTCTGGCGGGGGCCATCCATCCGGTCCAGGCAGGCCCTCTGGCGGGGGCCATCGATCCGGTCCAGGCGGGCCTTCTGGCGGGGGCCATCCATCCGGTCCAGGCGGGCCCTCTGGCGGGGGCCATCCATCCGGTCCAGGCGGGCCCTCTGGCGGGGGCCATCCATCCGGTCCAGGCGAGCCCTCTGGCGGGGGCCATCCATCCGGTCCAGGCATGCCATCTGGCGGGAGCCATCCACCCGGTCCAGGCGGGCCCTCTGGCGGGGGCCATCCATCCGATCCAGGCGGGCGCTCTGGCGGGGACCATCCGTCCTGTCCAGGCGGGCCCTCTGGGGGGGGCCATCCACCCGATCCAGGCGCGGCCCGCGGCGGGCCCTCTGGGGGGGCCATCCATCCGGTCCAGGCGCGGCGGGCCGTCTGGCGGGGGCCATCCATCCGGTCCAGGCGGGCCCTCTGGCGGGGGCCATCCATCCGGTCCAGGCAGGCCCTCTGGCGGGGGCCATCCATCCGGTCCAGCCGGGCCCTCTGGCGGGGGCCATCCATCCGGTCCAGGCGAGCCCTCTGGCGGGGGCCATTCATCCGGTCCAGGCATGCCATCTGGCGGAGGCCATCCATCCGGTCCAGGCGGGCCCTCTGGCGGGGGCCATCCATCCGATCCAGGCGGGCCCTCTGGCGGGGACCATCCGTCCTGTCCAGGCGGGCCCTCTGGCGGGGGCCATCCACCCGATCCAGGCGCGGCCCGCGGCGGGCCCTCTGGCGGGGACCATCCATCCGGTCCAGGCGCGCCCGCAGCGGGCCCTCTGGCGGGGGCCATCCATCCGGTCCAGGCGGGCCCTCTGGCGGGGGCCATCCATCAGGTCCAGGCGGGCCCTCTGGCGGTTGCCATCCATCCGGTCCAGGCGGACCCTCTGGCGGGGGGCATCCATGCGGTCCAGGCGGGCCCTCTGGCGGGGGCCATCCATCCGGTCCAGGCGGGCCCTCTGGTGGGGGCCATCCATCTGCTCCAGGCAGGCCCTCTGGCAGGAGCCATTCATCCGGTCCAGGCGGGCCCTCTGGCGGGGGCCATCCATCCGGTCCAGGCGCGGCCAGCGGCGGGCCCCCTGGCGGGGGCCATCCATCCGGTTCAGGCGCGGCCAGTGGCGGGCCCTCTGGTGGGGGCCATCCATCCGGTCCAGGCGCGGCCAGCGGCGGGCCCTTTGGCGGGGGCCATCCATCCGGTCCAGGCGCGGCCAGCGGCGGGCCCTCTGAACTTGTGCTCTAAATAAGAACTACGTGGTGCACCAGTACATTGATGATAATTAACATTGTGATTTGTTTTGTATAGCTAGTGTGAGCTCCTTTACACGGCTGCAGCTTGGGTGGTGCTTGAATTTGTGGTGTTACAGATGTATCGATATAAATACAGTTTTCTGTAAAAATGGTAAAACTTGTTTTGTTTTTATTGCGCGTTCATATAGCAAAAATCTTCATTTTAGCGGCACAGGGTCTATTATATTATATATCTGCAATGTGGCTTGGAGCGAGGGGTTCATATTGTATTTGGGGTGTTGATTGTTGTGTACCAGGACTGTCTTTTTTTAATCCCAGTCCGCTCCTGATTAGGGTACATTTCAGATGGGGCAAAAATGCTACAGATATTTTGTGCAGACTTTCCACATGGAGAATTTGCAGCATTTACAATATAAGCCATATGGATGAGATTTAATAAATCCCAACTACATCTATGAGTATGTGTAAAAGAAAAGCTGTCTTAGTTGCCCCTGGCAACCAATCACAGTGCAGCTTTTGTTTTGTATTCTGTCCTGGTAAAATGAAAGCTGTGCTGTGATTGGTTGCTAGGGGCAACTAAGACATTATCTTGTAGACAGTTTCTTAAATCTGCCACATAGTATGGTAAAAAATTGCATGCAGGATATTTAAAATTGTAGCATGATGACTGTTTGCTGCAGATTTCACTGTTTACAACCAAAAGGGTGAAATTTGCGACAAATACCAAAGTTCAAGACAAAATCCACAACCTCAAACTCTGATTAAAATGACTGATTGCGTAAACATTTTCCATGAATTGATCCCTTACCATTCAAGGTGGTCCCTCCGGTGGCGCGGGCCATCCATCCGCTCCAGGCGGGCCCTCTGGCGGGGGCCATCCATCCGGTCCAGGCTGGCCCTCTGGCGGGGGCCATCCATCCGGTCCAGGCGGGCCCTCTGGCGCGGGACATCCATCCGGTCCAGGCGGGCCCTCTGGCGGGGGCCATCCATCCGGTCCAGGCGGGCCCTCTGGCGGGGGCCATCCATCCGGTCCAGGCTGGCCCTCTGGCGGGGGCCATCCATCCGGTCCAGGGAGGCCCTCTGGTGGGGGCCATCCATCCGGTCCAGGCGAGCCCTCTGGCGGGGGCCATCCATCCGGTCCAGGCGGGCCCTCTAATGGGGGCCATCCATCCGGTCCATGCGGGCCCTCTGGCGGAGGCCATCCATCCGGTCCAGGCACGGCCAGCAGCGGGCCCTCTGGCGGGGTCCATCCATCCGGTCCAGGTGGGCCCTCTGGCGGGGGCCATCCATCCGGTCCAGGCTGGCCCTCTGGCAGGGGCCATCCATCTGGTCCAGGCGTGGCCAGCGGCAGGTCCTCTGGCGGGGGCCATCCATCCGGTCCAGGCAGGCCCTCTGGCGGGGGCCATCGATCCGGTCCAGGCGGGCCCTCTGGCGGGGGCCATCCATCCGGTCCAGGCGGGCCCTCTGGCGGGGGCCATCCATCCGGTCCAGGCGGGCCCTCTGGCGGGGGCCATCCATCCGGTCCAGGCGAGCCCTCTGGCGGGGGCCATCCATCCGGTCCAGGCATGCCATCTGGCGGGGGCCATCCATCCGGCCAGGCGGGCCCTCTGGTGGGGGCCATCCATCTGCTCCAGGCAGGCCCTCTGGCAGGAGCCATTCGTCCGGTCCAGGCGGGCCCTCTGGCGGGGGCCATCCATCCGGTCCAGGCGCGGCCAGCGGCGGGCCCCCTGGCGGGGGCCATCCATCCGGTTCAGGCGCGGCCAGTGGCGGGCCCTCTGGTGGGGGCCATCCATCCGGTCCAGGCGCGGCCAGCGGCGGGCCCTTTGGCGGGGGCCATCCATCCGGTCCAGGCGCGGCCAGCGGCGGGCCCTCTGAACTTGTGCTCTAAATAAGAACTACGTGGTGCACCAGTACATTGATGATAATTAACATTGTGATTTGTTTTGTATAGCTAGTGTGAGCTCCTTTACACGGCTGCAGCTTGGGTGGTGCTTGAATTTGTGGTGTTACAGATGTATCGATATAAATACAGTTTTCTGTAAAAATGGTAAAACTTGTTTTGTTTTTATTGCGCGTTCATATAGCAAAAATCTTCATTTTAGCGGCACAGGGTCTATTATATTATATATCTGCAATGTGGCTTGGAGCGAGGGGGTTCATATTGTATTTGGGGTGTTGATTGTTGTGTACCAGGACTGTCTTTTTTTAATCCCAGTCCGCTCCTGATTAGGGTACATTTCAGATGGGGCAAAAATGCTACAGATATTTTGTGCAGACTTTCCACATGGAGAATTTGCAGCATTTACAATATAAGCCATATGGATGAGATTTAATAAATCCCAACTACATCTATGAGTATGTGTAAAAGAAAAGCTGTCTTAGTTGCCCCTGGCAACCAATCACAGTGCAGCTTTTGTTTTGTATTCTGTCCTGGTAAAATGAAAGCTGTGCTGTGATTGGTTGCTAGGGGCAACTAAGACATTATCTTGTAGACAGTTTCTTAAATCTGCCACATAGTATGGTAAAAAATTGCATGCAGGATATTTAAAATTGTAGCATGATGACTGTTTGCTGCAGATTTCACTGTTTACAACCAAAAGGGTGAAATTTGCGACAAATACCAAAGTTCAAGACAAAATCCACAACCTCAAACTCTGATTAAAATGACTGATTGCGTAAACATTTTCCATGAATTGATCCCTTACCATTCAAGGTGGTCCCTCCGGTGGCGCGGGCCATCCATCCGCTCCAGGCGGGCCCTCTGGCGGGGGCCATCCATCCGGTCCAGGCTGGCCCTCTGGCGGGGGCCATCCATCCGGTCCAGGCGGGCCCTCTGGCGGGGGACATCCATCCGGTCCAGGCGGGCCCTCTGGCGGGGGCCATCCATCCGGTCCAGGCGGGCCCTCTGGCAGGGGCCATCCATCCGGTCCAGGGAGGCCCTCTGGTGGGGGCCATCCATCCGGTCCAGGCGAGCCCTCTGGCGGGGGCCATCCATCCGGTCCAGGCGGGCCCTCTAATGGGGGCCATCCATCCGGTCCATGCGGGCCCTCTGGCGGAGGCCATCCGTCCGGTCCAGGCACGGCCAGCAGCGGGCCCTCTGGCGGGGTCCATCCATCCGGTCCAGGTGGGCCCTCTGGCGGGGGCCATCCATCCGGTCCAGGCTGGCCCTCTGGCAGGGGCCATCCATCTGGTCCAGGCGCGGCCAGCGGCAGGTCCTCTGGCGGGGGCCATCCATCCGGTCCAGGCAGGCCCTCTGGCGGGGGCCATCGATCCGGTCCAGGCGGGCCCTCTGGCGGGGGCCATCCATCCGGTCCAGGCGGGCCCTCTGGCGGGGGCCATCCATCCGGTCCAGGCGGGCCCTCTGGCGGGGGCCATCCATCCGGTCCAGGCGAGCCCTCTGGCGGGGGCCATCCATCCGGTCCAGGCATGCCATCTGGCGGGAGCCATCCACCCGGTCCAGGCGGGCCCTCTGGCGGGGGCCATCCATCCGATCCAGGCGGGCGCTCTGGCGGGGACCATCCGTCCTGTCCAGGCGGGCCCTCTGGGGGGGGCCATCCACCCGATCCAGGCGCGGCCCGCGGCGGGCCCTCTGGGGGGGCCATCCATCCGGTCCAGGCGCGGCGGGCCGTCTGGCGGGGGCCATCCATCCGGTCCAGGCGGGCCCTCTGGCGGGGGCCATCCATCCGGTCCAGGCAGGCCCTCTGGCGGGGGCCATCCATCCGGTCCAGCCGGGCCCTCTGGCGGGGGCCATCCATCCGGTCCAGGCGAGCCCTCTGGCGGGGGCCATTCATCCGGTCCAGGCATGCCATCTGGCGGGGGCCATCCATCCGGTCCAGGCGGGCCCTCTGGCGGGGGCCATCCATCCGATCCAGGCGGGCCCTCTGGCGAGGACCATCCGTCCTGTCCAGGCGGGCCCTCTGGCGGGGGCCATCCACCCGATCCAGGCGCGGCCCGCGGCGGGCCCTCTGGCGGGGACCATCCATCCGGTCCAGGCGCGCCCGCAGCGGGCCCTCTGGCGGGGGCCATCCATCCGGTCCAGGCGGGCCCTCTGGCGGGGGCCATCCATCAGGTCCAGGCGGGCCCTCTGGCGGTTGCCATCCATCCGGTCCAGGCGGACCCTCTGGCGGGGGGCATCCATGCGGTCCAGGCGGGCCCTCTGGCGGGGGCCATCCATCCGGTCCAGGCGGGCCCTCTGGTGGGGGCCATCCATCTGCTCCAGGCAGGCCCTCTGGCAGGAGCCATTCATCCGGTCCAGGCGGGCCCTCTGGCGGGGGCCATCCATCCGGTCCAGGCGCGGCCAGCGGCGGGCCCCCTGGCGGGGGCCATCCATCCGGTTCAGGCGCGGCCAGTGGCGGGCCCTCTGGTGGGGGCCATCCATCCGGTCCAGGCGCGGCCAGCGGCGGGCCCTTTGGCGGGGGCCATCCATCCGGTCCAGGCGCGGCCAGCGGCGGGCCCTCTGAACTTGTGCTCTAAATAAGAACTACGTGGTGCACCAGTACATTGATGATAATTAACATTGTGATTTGTTTTGTATAGCTAGTGTGAGCTCCTTTACACGGCTGCAGCTTGGGTGGTGCTTGAATTTGTGGTGTTACAGATGTATCGATATAAATACAGTTTTCTGTAAAAATGGTAAAACTTGTTTTGTTTTTATTGCGCGTTCATATAGCAAAAATCTTCATTTTAGCGGCACAGGGTCTATTATATTATATATCTGCAATGTGGCTTGGAGCGAGGGGTTCATATTGTATTTGGGGTGTTGATTGTTGTGTACCAGGACTGTCTTTTTTTAATCCCAGTCCGCTCCTGATTAGGGTACATTTCAGATGGGGCAAAAATGCTACAGATATTTTGTGCAGACTTTCCACATGGAGAATTTGCAGCATTTACAATATAAGCCATATGGATGAGATTTAATAAATCCCAACTACATCTATGAGTATGTGTAAAAGAAAAGCTGTCTTAGTTGCCCCTGGCAACCAATCACAGTGCAGCTTTTGTTTTGTATTCTGTCCTGGTAAAATGAAAGCTGTGCTGTGATTGGTTGCTAGGGGCAACTAAGACATTATCTTGTAGACAGTTTCTTAAATCTGCCACATAGTATGGTAAAAAATTGCATGCAGGATATTTAAAATTGTAGCATGATGACTGTTTGCTGCAGATTTCACTGTTTACAACCAAAAGGGTGAAATTTGCGACAAATACCAAAGTTCAAGACAAAATCCACAACCTCAAACTCTGATTAAAATGACTGATTGCGTAAACATTTTCCATGAATTGATCCCTTACCATTCAAGGTGGTCCCTCCGGTGGCGCGGGCCATCCATCCGCTCCAGGCGGGCCCTCTGGCGGGGGCCATCCATCCGGTCCAGGCTGGCCCTCTGGCGGGGGCCATCCATCCGGTCCAGGCGGGCCCTCTGGCGCGGGACATCCATCCGGTCCAGGCGGGCCCTCTGGCGGGGGCCATCCATCCGGTCCAGGCGGGCCCTCTGGCGGGGGCCATCCATCCGGTCCAGGCTGGCCCTCTGGCGGGGGCCATCCATCCGGTCCAGGGAGGCCCTCTGGTGGGGGCCATCCATCCGGTCCAGGCGAGCCCTCTGGCGGGGGCCATCCATCCGGTCCAGGCGGGCCCTCTAATGGGGGCCATCCATCCGGTCCATGCGGGCCCTCTGGCGGAGGCCATCCATCCGGTCCAGGCACGGCCAGCAGCGGGCCCTCTGGCGGGGTCCATCCATCCGGTCCAGGTGGGCCCTCTGGCGGGGGCCATCCATCCGGTCCAGGCTGGCCCTCTGGCAGGGGCCATCCATCTGGTCCAGGCGTGGCCAGCGGCAGGTCCTCTGGCGGGGGCCATCCATCCGGTCCAGGCAGGCCCTCTGGCGGGGGCCATCGATCCGGTCCAGGCGGGCCCTCTGGCGGGGGCCATCCATCCGGTCCAGGCGGGCCCTCTGGCGGGGGCCATCCATCCGGTCCAGGCGGGCCCTCTGGCGGGGGCCATCCATCCGGTCCAGGCGAGCCCTCTGGCGGGGGCCATCCATCCGGTCCAGGCATGCCATCTGGCGGGGGCCATCCATCCGGTCCAGGCGGGCCCTCTGGTGGGGGCCATCCATCTGCTCCAGGCAGGCCCTCTGGCAGGAGCCATTCGTCCGGTCCAGGCGGGCCCTCTGGCGGGGGCCATCCATCCGGTCCAGGCGCGGCCAGCGGCGGGCCCCCTGGCGGGGGCCATCCATCTGGTTCAGGCGCGGCCAGTGGCGGGCCCTCTGGTGGGGGCCATCCATCCGGTCCAGGCGCGGCCAGCGGCGGGCCCTTTGGCGGGGGCCATCCATCCGGTCCAGGCGCGGCCAGTGGCGGGCCCTCTGAACTTGTGCTCTAAATAAGAACTACGTGGTGCACCAGTACATTGATGATAATTAACATTGTGATTTGTTTTGTATAGCTAGTGTGAGCTCCTTTACACGGCTGCAGCTTGGGTGGTGCTTGAATTTGTGGTGTTACAGATGTATCGATATAAATACAGTTTTCTGTAAAAATGGTAAAACTTGTTTTGTTTTTATTGCGCGTTCATATAGCAAAAATCTTCATTTTAGCGGCACAGGGTCTATTATATTATATATCTGCAATGTGGCTTGGAGCGAGGGGGTTCATATTGTATTTGGGGTGTTGATTGTTGTGTACCAGGACTGTCTTTTTTTAATCCCAGTCCGCTCCTGATTAGGGTACATTTCAGATGGGGCAAAAATGCTACAGATATTTTGTGCAGACTTTCCACATGGAGAATTTGCAGCATTTACAATATAAGCCATATGGATGAGATTTAATAAATCCCAACTACATCTATGAGTATGTGTAAAAGAAAAGCTGTCTTAGTTGCCCCTGGCAACCAATCACAGTGCAGCTTTTGTTTTGTATTCTGTCCTGGTAAAATGAAAGCTGTGCTGTGATTGGTTGCTAGGGGCAACTAAGACATTATCTTGTAGACAGTTTCTTAAATCTGCCACATAGTATGGTAAAAAATTGCATGCAGGATATTTAAAATTGTAGCATGATGACTGTTTGCTGCAGATTTCACTGTTTACAACCAAAAGGGTGAAATTTGCGACAAATACCAAAGTTCAAGACAAAATCCACAACCTCAAACTCTGATTAAAATGACTGATTGCGTAAACATTTTCCATGAATTGATCCCTTACCATTCAAGGTGGTCCCTCCGGTGGCGCGGGCCATCCATCCGCTCCAGGCGGGCCCTCTGGCGGGGGCCATCCATCCGGTCCAGGCTGGCCCTCTGGCGGGGGCCATCCATCCGGTCCAGGCGGGCCCTCTGGCGGGGGACATCCATCCGGTCCAGGCGGGCCCTCTGGCGGGGGCCATCCATCCGGTCCAGGCGGGCCCTCTGGCAGGGGCCATCCATCCGGTCCAGGGAGGCCCTCTGGTGGGGGCCATCCATCCGGTCCAGGCGAGCCCTCTGGCGGGGGCCATCCATCCGGTCCAGGCGGGCCCTCTAATGGGGGCCATCCATCCGGTCCATGCGGGCCCTCTGGCGGAGGCCATCCGTCCGGTCCAGGCACGGCCAGCAGCGGGCCCTCTGGCGGGGTCCATCCATCCGGTCCAGGTGGGCCCTCTGGCGGGGGCCATCCATCCGGTCCAGGCTGGCCCTCTGGCAGGGGCCATCCATCTGGTCCAGGCGCGGCCAGCGGCAGGTCCTCTGGCGGGGGCCATCCATCCGGTCCAGGCAGGCCCTCTGGCGGGGGCCATCGATCCGGTCCAGGCGGGCCCTCTGGCGGGGGCCATCCATCCGGTCCAGGCGGGCCCTCTGGCGGGGGCCATCCATCCGGTCCAGGCGGGCCCTCTGGCGGGGGCCATCCATCCGGTCCAGGCGAGCCCTCTGGCGGGGGCCATCCATCCGGTCCAGGCATGCCATCTGGCGGGGGCCATCCATCCGATCCAGGCGGGCCCTCTGGCGGGGGCCATCCATCCGATCCAGGCGGGCCCTCTGGCGGGGACCATCCGTCCGGTCCAGGCATGCCATCTGGCGGGGGCCATCCATCCGGTCCAGGCGGGCCCTCTGGCGGGGGCCATCCATCCGATCCAGGCGGGCCCTCTGGCGGGGGCCATCCATCCGGTCCAGGCGGGCCCTCTGGCGGGGACCATCTGTCCGGTCCAGGCGGGCCCTCTGGCGGGGGCCATCCATCCGGTCCAGGCGCGGCCCGCAGCGGGCCCTCTGGCGGAGGCCATCCATCCGGTCCAGGCGCGGCGGGCCCTCTGGCGGGGGCCATCCATCCGGTCCAGGCGGGCCCTCTGGCGGGGGCCATCCATCCGGTCCAGGGAGGCCCTCTGGCGGGGGCCATCCATCCGGTCCAGGGAGGCCCTCTGGCGGGGGCCATCCATCCGGTCCAGGCGGCCCCTCTGGCTGGGGCCATCCATCTGGTCTAGGCGGGTCCTCTGGCGGGGGCCATCCATCTGGTCTAGGCGGGCCCTCTGGCGGGGGCCATCCATCCGGTCCAGGTGGGCCCTCTGGCGGGGGCCATCCGATCCAGGCGGGCCCTCTGGCGGAGGCCATCCATCTGGTCCAGGCAGGCCCTCTGGCGGGGGCCATCCATCCGGTCCAGGCGGGCCCTCTGGCGGGGGCCATCCATCCGGTCCAGGCGGGCCCTCTGGCGGGGGCCATCCATCCGGTCCAGGCGAGCCCTCTGGCGGGGGCCATCCATCCGGTCCAGGCATGCCATCTGGCGGGGGCCATCCATCCGGTCCAGGCGGGCCCTCTGGCGGGGGCCATCCATCCGATCCAGGCGGGCCCTCTGGCGGGGGCCATCCATCCGGTCCAGGCGGGCCCTCTGGCGGGGGCCATCCATCCGGTCCAGGCATGCCATCTGGCGGAGGCCATCCATCCGGTCGAGGCGGGCCCTCTGGCGGGGGCCATCCATCCGATCCAGGCGGGCCCTCTGGCGGGGGCCATCCATCCGGTCCAGGCGGGCCCTCTGGCGGGGACCATCTGTCCGGTCCAGGCGGGCCCTCTGGCGGGGGCCATCCATCCGGTCCAGGCGCGGCCCGCAGCGGGCCCTCTGGCGGAGGCCATCCATCCGGTCCAGGCGCGGCGGGCCCTCTGGCGGGGGCCATCCATCCGGTCCAGGCGGGCCCTCTGGCGGTGGGCCATCCATCCGGTCCAGGCGGGCCCTCTGGCGGGGGCCATCCGGTGGAGGCGGGCCCTCTGGCGGGGGCCATCCATCCGGTCTAGGCGGGCCCTCTGGCGGGGGCCATCCATCCGGTCCAGGGAGGCCCTCTGGTGGGGGCCATCCATCCGGTCCAGGCGAGCCCTCTGGCGGGGGCCATCCATCCGGTCCAGGCGGGCCCTCTAATGGGGGCAATCCATCCGGTCCATGCGGGCCCTCTGGCGGAGGCCATCCGTCCGGTCCAGGCACGGCCAGCAGCAGGCCCTCTGGCGGGGTCCATCCATCCGGTCCAGGTGGGCCCTCTGGCGGGGGCCATCCATCCGGTCCAGGCTGGCCCTCTGGCAGGGGCCATCCATCTGGTCCAGGCGCGGCCATCGGCAGGCCCTCTGGCGGGGGCCATCCATCCGGTCCAGGCAGGCCCTCTGGCGGGGGCCATCGATCCGGTCCAGGCGGGCCTTCTGGCGGGGGCCATCCATCCGGTCCAGGCGGGCCCTCTGGCGGGGGCCATCCATCCGGTCCAGGCGGGCCCTCTGGCGGGGGCCATCCATCCGGTCCAGGCGAGCCCTCTGGCGGGGGCCATCCATCCGGTCCAGGCATGCCATCTGGCGGGAGCCATCCACCCGGTCCAGGCGGGCCCTCTGGCGGGGGCCATCCATCCGATCCAGGCGGGCGCTCTGGCGGGGACCATCCGTCCTGTCCAGGCGGGCCCTCTGGGGGGGGCCATCCACCCGATCCAGGCGCGGCCCGCGGCGGGCCCTCTGGGGGGGCCATCCATCCGGTCCAGGCGCGGCGGGCCGTCTGGCGGGGGCCATCCATCCGGTCCAGGCGGGCCCTCTGGCGGGGGCCATCCATCCGGTCCAGGCAGGCCCTCTGGCGGGGGCCATCCATCCGGTCCAGCCGGGCCCTCTGGCGGGGGCCATCCATCCGGTCCAGGCGAGCCCTCTGGCGGGGGCCATTCATCCGGTCCAGGCATGCCATCTGGCGGGGGCCATCCATCCGGTCCAGGCGGGCCCTCTGGCGGGGGCCATCCATCCGATCCAGGCGGGCCCTCTGGCGGGGACCATCCGTCCTGTCCAGGCGGGCCCTCTGGCGGGGGCCATCCACCCGATCCAGGCGCGGCCCGCGGCGGGCCCTCTGGCGGGGACCATCCATCCGGTCCAGGCGCGCCCGCAGCGGGCCCTCTGGCGGGGGCCATCCATCCGGTCCAGGCGGGCCCTCTGGCGGGGGCCATCCATCAGGTCCAGGCGGGCCCTCTGGCGGTTGCCATCCATCCGGTCCAGGCGGACCCTCTGGCGGGGGGCATCCATGCGGTCCAGGCGGGCCCTCTGGCGGGGGCCATCCATCCGGTCCAGGCGGGCCCTCTGGTGGGGGCCATCCATCTGCTCCAGGCAGGCCCTCTGGCAGGAGCCATTCATCCGGTCCAGGCGGGCCCTCTGGCGGGGGCCATCCATCCGGTCCAGGCGCGGCCAGCGGCGGGCCCCCTGGCGGGGGCCATCCATCCGGTTCAGGCGCGGCCAGTGGCGGGCCCTCTGGTGGGGGCCATCCATCCGGTCCAGGCGCGGCCAGCGGCGGGCCCTTTGGCGGGGGCCATCCATCCGGTCCAGGCGCGGCCAGCGGCGGGCCCTCTGAACTTGTGCTCTAAATAAGAACTACGTGGTGCACCAGTACATTGATGATAATTAACATTGTGATTTGTTTTGTATAGCTAGTGTGAGCTCCTTTACACGGCTGCAGCTTGGGTGGTGCTTGAATTTGTGGTGTTACAGATGTATCGATATAAATACAGTTTTCTGTAAAAATGGTAAAACTTGTTTTGTTTTTATTGCGCGTTCATATAGCAAAAATCTTCATTTTAGCGGCACAGGGTCTATTATATTATATATCTGCAATGTGGCTTGGAGCGAGGGGTTCATATTGTATTTGGGGTGTTGATTGTTGTGTACCAGGACTGTCTTTTTTTAATCCCAGTCCGCTCCTGATTAGGGTACATTTCAGATGGGGCAAAAATGCTACAGATATTTTGTGCAGACTTTCCACATGGAGAATTTGCAGCATTTACAATATAAGCCATATGGATGAGATTTAATAAATCCCAACTACATCTATGAGTATGTGTAAAAGAAAAGCTGTCTTAGTTGCCCCTGGCAACCAATCACAGTGCAGCTTTTGTTTTGTATTCTGTCCTGGTAAAATGAAAGCTGTGCTGTGATTGGTTGCTAGGGGCAACTAAGACATTATCTTGTAGACAGTTTCTTAAATCTGCCACATAGTATGGTAAAAAATTGCATGCAGGATATTTAAAATTGTAGCATGATGACTGTTTGCTGCAGATTTCACTGTTTACAACCAAAAGGGTGAAATTTGCGACAAATACCAAAGTTCAAGACAAAATCCACAACCTCAAACTCTGATTAAAATGACTGATTGCGTAAACATTTTCCATGAATTGATCCCTTACCATTCAAGGTGGTCCCTCCGGTGGCGCGGGCCATCCATCCGCTCCAGGCGGGCCCTCTGGCGGGGGCCATCCATCCGGTCCAGGCTGGCCCTCTGGCGGGGGCCATCCATCCGGTCCAGGCGGGCCCTCTGGCGCGGGACATCCATCCGGTCCAGGCGGGCCCTCTGGCGGGGGCCATCCATCCGGTCCAGGCGGGCCCTCTGGCGGGGGCCATCCATCCGGTCCAGGCTGGCCCTCTGGCGGGGGCCATCCATCCGGTCCAGGGAGGCCCTCTGGTGGGGGCCATCCATCCGGTCCAGGCGAGCCCTCTGGCGGGGGCCATCCATCCGGTCCAGGCGGGCCCTCTAATGGGGGCCATCCATCCGGTCCATGCGGGCCCTCTGGCGGAGGCCATCCATCCGGTCCAGGCACGGCCAGCAGCGGGCCCTCTGGCGGGGTCCATCCATCCGGTCCAGGTGGGCCCTCTGGCGGGGGCCATCCATCCGGTCCAGGCTGGCCCTCTGGCAGGGGCCATCCATCTGGTCCAGGCGTGGCCAGCGGCAGGTCCTCTGGCGGGGGCCATCCATCCGGTCCAGGCAGGCCCTCTGGCGGGGGCCATCGATCCGGTCCAGGCGGGCCCTCTGGCGGGGGCCATCCATCCGGTCCAGGCGGGCCCTCTGGCGGGGGCCATCCATCCGGTCCAGGCGGGCCCTCTGGCGGGGGCCATCCATCCGGTCCAGGCGAGCCCTCTGGCGGGGGCCATCCATCCGGTCCAGGCATGCCATCTGGCGGGGGCCATCCATCCGGCCAGGCGGGCCCTCTGGTGGGGGCCATCCATCTGCTCCAGGCAGGCCCTCTGGCAGGAGCCATTCGTCCGGTCCAGGCGGGCCCTCTGGCGGGGGCCATCCATCCGGTCCAGGCGCGGCCAGCGGCGGGCCCCCTGGCGGGGGCCATCCATCCGGTTCAGGCGCGGCCAGTGGCGGGCCCTCTGGTGGGGGCCATCCATCCGGTCCAGGCGCGGCCAGCGGCGGGCCCTTTGGCGGGGGCCATCCATCCGGTCCAGGCGCGGCCAGCGGCGGGCCCTCTGAACTTGTGCTCTAAATAAGAACTACGTGGTGCACCAGTACATTGATGATAATTAACATTGTGATTTGTTTTGTATAGCTAGTGTGAGCTCCTTTACACGGCTGCAGCTTGGGTGGTGCTTGAATTTGTGGTGTTACAGATGTATCGATATAAATACAGTTTTCTGTAAAAATGGTAAAACTTGTTTTGTTTTTATTGCGCGTTCATATAGCAAAAATCTTCATTTTAGCGGCACAGGGTCTATTATATTATATATCTGCAATGTGGCTTGGAGCGAGGGGGTTCATATTGTATTTGGGGTGTTGATTGTTGTGTACCAGGACTGTCTTTTTTTAATCCCAGTCCGCTCCTGATTAGGGTACATTTCAGATGGGGCAAAAATGCTACAGATATTTTGTGCAGACTTTCCACATGGAGAATTTGCAGCATTTACAATATAAGCCATATGGATGAGATTTAATAAATCCCAACTACATCTATGAGTATGTGTAAAAGAAAAGCTGTCTTAGTTGCCCCTGGCAACCAATCACAGTGCAGCTTTTGTTTTGTATTCTGTCCTGGTAAAATGAAAGCTGTGCTGTGATTGGTTGCTAGGGGCAACTAAGACATTATCTTGTAGACAGTTTCTTAAATCTGCCACATAGTATGGTAAAAAATTGCATGCAGGATATTTAAAATTGTAGCATGATGACTGTTTGCTGCAGATTTCACTGTTTACAACCAAAAGGGTGAAATTTGCGACAAATACCAAAGTTCAAGACAAAATCCACAACCTCAAACTCTGATTAAAATGACTGATTGCGTAAACATTTTCCATGAATTGATCCCTTACCATTCAAGGTGGTCCCTCCGGTGGCGCGGGCCATCCATCCGCTCCAGGCGGGCCCTCTGGCGGGGGCCATCCATCCGGTCCAGGCTGGCCCTCTGGCGGGGGCCATCCATCCGGTCCAGGCGGGCCCTCTGGCGGGGGACATCCATCCGGTCCAGGCGGGCCCTCTGGCGGGGGCCATCCATCCGGTCCAGGCGGGCCCTCTGGCAGGGGCCATCCATCCGGTCCAGGGAGGCCCTCTGGTGGGGGCCATCCATCCGGTCCAGGCGAGCCCTCTGGCGGGGGCCATCCATCCGGTCCAGGCGGGCCCTCTAATGGGGGCCATCCATCCGGTCCATGCGGGCCCTCTGGCGGAGGCCATCCGTCCGGTCCAGGCACGGCCAGCAGCGGGCCCTCTGGCGGGGTCCATCCATCCGGTCCAGGTGGGCCCTCTGGCGGGGGCCATCCATCCGGTCCAGGCTGGCCCTCTGGCAGGGGCCATCCATCTGGTCCAGGCGCGGCCAGCGGCAGGTCCTCTGGCGGGGGCCATCCATCCGGTCCAGGCAGGCCCTCTGGCGGGGGCCATCGATCCGGTCCAGGCGGGCCCTCTGGCGGGGGCCATCCATCCGGTCCAGGCGGGCCCTCTGGCGGGGGCCATCCATCCGGTCCAGGCGGGCCCTCTGGCGGGGGCCATCCATCCGGTCCAGGCGAGCCCTCTGGCGGGGGCCATCCATCCGGTCCAGGCATGCCATCTGGCGGGAGCCATCCACCCGGTCCAGGCGGGCCCTCTGGCGGGGGCCATCCATCCGATCCAGGCGGGCGCTCTGGCGGGGACCATCCGTCCTGTCCAGGCGGGCCCTCTGGGGGGGGCCATCCACCCGATCCAGGCGCGGCCCGCGGCGGGCCCTCTGGGGGGGCCATCCATCCGGTCCAGGCGCGGCGGGCCGTCTGGCGGGGGCCATCCATCCGGTCCAGGCGGGCCCTCTGGCGGGGGCCATCCATCCGGTCCAGGCAGGCCCTCTGGCGGGGGCCATCCATCCGGTCCAGCCGGGCCCTCTGGCGGGGGCCATCCATCCGGTCCAGGCGAGCCCTCTGGCGGGGGCCATTCATCCGGTCCAGGCATGCCATCTGGCGGGGGCCATCCATCCGGTCCAGGCGGGCCCTCTGGCGGGGGCCATCCATCCGATCCAGGCGGGCCCTCTGGCGAGGACCATCCGTCCTGTCCAGGCGGGCCCTCTGGCGGGGGCCATCCACCCGATCCAGGCGCGGCCCGCGGCGGGCCCTCTGGCGGGGACCATCCATCCGGTCCAGGCGCGCCCGCAGCGGGCCCTCTGGCGGGGGCCATCCATCCGGTCCAGGCGGGCCCTCTGGCGGGGGCCATCCATCAGGTCCAGGCGGGCCCTCTGGCGGTTGCCATCCATCCGGTCCAGGCGGACCCTCTGGCGGGGGGCATCCATGCGGTCCAGGCGGGCCCTCTGGCGGGGGCCATCCATCCGGTCCAGGCGGGCCCTCTGGTGGGGGCCATCCATCTGCTCCAGGCAGGCCCTCTGGCAGGAGCCATTCATCCGGTCCAGGCGGGCCCTCTGGCGGGGGCCATCCATCCGGTCCAGGCGCGGCCAGCGGCGGGCCCCCTGGCGGGGGCCATCCATCCGGTTCAGGCGCGGCCAGTGGCGGGCCCTCTGGTGGGGGCCATCCATCCGGTCCAGGCGCGGCCAGCGGCGGGCCCTTTGGCGGGGGCCATCCATCCGGTCCAGGCGCGGCCAGCGGCGGGCCCTCTGAACTTGTGCTCTAAATAAGAACTACGTGGTGCACCAGTACATTGATGATAATTAACATTGTGATTTGTTTTGTATAGCTAGTGTGAGCTCCTTTACACGGCTGCAGCTTGGGTGGTGCTTGAATTTGTGGTGTTACAGATGTATCGATATAAATACAGTTTTCTGTAAAAATGGTAAAACTTGTTTTGTTTTTATTGCGCGTTCATATAGCAAAAATCTTCATTTTAGCGGCACAGGGTCTATTATATTATATATCTGCAATGTGGCTTGGAGCGAGGGGTTCATATTGTATTTGGGGTGTTGATTGTTGTGTACCAGGACTGTCTTTTTTTAATCCCAGTCCGCTCCTGATTAGGGTACATTTCAGATGGGGCAAAAATGCTACAGATATTTTGTGCAGACTTTCCACATGGAGAATTTGCAGCATTTACAATATAAGCCATATGGATGAGATTTAATAAATCCCAACTACATCTATGAGTATGTGTAAAAGAAAAGCTGTCTTAGTTGCCCCTGGCAACCAATCACAGTGCAGCTTTTGTTTTGTATTCTGTCCTGGTAAAATGAAAGCTGTGCTGTGATTGGTTGCTAGGGGCAACTAAGACATTATCTTGTAGACAGTTTCTTAAATCTGCCACATAGTATGGTAAAAAATTGCATGCAGGATATTTAAAATTGTAGCATGATGACTGTTTGCTGCAGATTTCACTGTTTACAACCAAAAGGGTGAAATTTGCGACAAATACCAAAGTTCAAGACAAAATCCACAACCTCAAACTCTGATTAAAATGACTGATTGCGTAAACATTTTCCATGAATTGATCCCTTACCATTCAAGGTGGTCCCTCCGGTGGCGCGGGCCATCCATCCGCTCCAGGCGGGCCCTCTGGCGGGGGCCATCCATCCGGTCCAGGCTGGCCCTCTGGCGGGGGCCATCCATCCGGTCCAGGCGGGCCCTCTGGCGCGGGACATCCATCCGGTCCAGGCGGGCCCTCTGGCGGGGGCCATCCATCCGGTCCAGGCGGGCCCTCTGGCGGGGGCCATCCATCCGGTCCAGGCTGGCCCTCTGGCGGGGGCCATCCATCCGGTCCAGGGAGGCCCTCTGGTGGGGGCCATCCATCCGGTCCAGGCGAGCCCTCTGGCGGGGGCCATCCATCCGGTCCAGGCGGGCCCTCTAATGGGGGCCATCCATCCGGTCCATGCGGGCCCTCTGGCGGAGGCCATCCATCCGGTCCAGGCACGGCCAGCAGCGGGCCCTCTGGCGGGGTCCATCCATCCGGTCCAGGTGGGCCCTCTGGCGGGGGCCATCCATCCGGTCCAGGCTGGCCCTCTGGCAGGGGCCATCCATCTGGTCCAGGCGTGGCCAGCGGCAGGTCCTCTGGCGGGGGCCATCCATCCGGTCCAGGCAGGCCCTCTGGCGGGGGCCATCGATCCGGTCCAGGCGGGCCCTCTGGCGGGGGCCATCCATCCGGTCCAGGCGGGCCCTCTGGCGGGGGCCATCCATCCGGTCCAGGCGGGCCCTCTGGCGGGGGCCATCCATCCGGTCCAGGCGAGCCCTCTGGCGGGGGCCATCCATCCGGTCCAGGCATGCCATCTGGCGGGGGCCATCCATCCGGTCCAGGCGGGCCCTCTGGTGGGGGCCATCCATCTGCTCCAGGCAGGCCCTCTGGCAGGAGCCATTCGTCCGGTCCAGGCGGGCCCTCTGGCGGGGGCCATCCATCCGGTCCAGGCGCGGCCAGCGGCGGGCCCCCTGGCGGGGGCCATCCATCCGGTTCAGGCGCGGCCAGTGGCGGGCCCTCTGGTGGGGGCCATCCATCCGGTCCAGGCGCGGCCAGCGGCGGGCCCTTTGGCGGGGGCCATCCATCCGGTCCAGGCGCGGCCAGTGGCGGGCCCTCTGAACTTGTGCTCTAAATAAGAACTACGTGGTGCACCAGTACATTGATGATAATTAACATTGTGATTTGTTTTGTATAGCTAGTGTGAGCTCCTTTACACGGCTGCAGCTTGGGTGGTGCTTGAATTTGTGGTGTTACAGATGTATCGATATAAATACAGTTTTCTGTAAAAATGGTAAAACTTGTTTTGTTTTTATTGCGCGTTCATATAGCAAAAATCTTCATTTTAGCGGCACAGGGTCTATTATATTATATATCTGCAATGTGGCTTGGAGCGAGGGGGTTCATATTGTATTTGGGGTGTTGATTGTTGTGTACCAGGACTGTCTTTTTTTAATCCCAGTCCGCTCCTGATTAGGGTACATTTCAGATGGGGCAAAAATGCTACAGATATTTTGTGCAGACTTTCCACATGGAGAATTTGCAGCATTTACAATATAAGCCATATGGATGAGATTTAATAAATCCCAACTACATCTATGAGTATGTGTAAAAGAAAAGCTGTCTTAGTTGCCCCTGGCAACCAATCACAGTGCAGCTTTTGTTTTGTATTCTGTCCTGGTAAAATGAAAGCTGTGCTGTGATTGGTTGCTAGGGGCAACTAAGACATTATCTTGTAGACAGTTTCTTAAATCTGCCACATAGTATGGTAAAAAATTGCATGCAGGATATTTAAAATTGTAGCATGATGACTGTTTGCTGCAGATTTCACTGTTTACAACCAAAAGGGTGAAATTTGCGACAAATACCAAAGTTCAAGACAAAATCCACAACCTCAAACTCTGATTAAAATGACTGATTGCGTAAACATTTTCCATGAATTGATCCCTTACCATTCAAGGTGGTCCCTCCGGTGGCGCGGGCCATCCATCCGCTCCAGGCGGGCCCTCTGGCGGGGGCCATCCATCCGGTCCAGGCTGGCCCTCTGGCGGGGGCCATCCATCCGGTCCAGGCGGGCCCTCTGGCGGGGGACATCCATCCGGTCCAGGCGGGCCCTCTGGCGGGGGCCATCCATCCGGTCCAGGCGGGCCCTCTGGCAGGGGCCATCCATCCGGTCCAGGGAGGCCCTCTGGTGGGGGCCATCCATCCGGTCCAGGCGAGCCCTCTGGCGGGGGCCATCCATCCGGTCCAGGCGGGCCCTCTAATGGGGGCCATCCATCCGGTCCATGCGGGCCCTCTGGCGGAGGCCATCCGTCCGGTCCAGGCACGGCCAGCAGCGGGCCCTCTGGCGGGGTCCATCCATCCGGTCCAGGTGGGCCCTCTGGCGGGGGCCATCCATCCGGTCCAGGCTGGCCCTCTGGCAGGGGCCATCCATCTGGTCCAGGCGCGGCCAGCGGCAGGTCCTCTGGCGGGGGCCATCCATCCGGTCCAGGCAGGCCCTCTGGCGGGGGCCATCGATCCGGTCCAGGCGGGCCCTCTGGCGGGGGCCATCCATCCGGTCCAGGCGGGCCCTCTGGCGGGGGCCATCCATCCGGTCCAGGCGGGCCCTCTGGCGGGGGCCATCCATCCGGTCCAGGCGAGCCCTCTGGCGGGGGCCATCCATCCGGTCCAGGCATGCCATCTGGCGGGGGCCATCCATCCGATCCAGGCGGGCCCTCTGGCGGGGGCCATCCATCCGATCCAGGCGGGCCCTCTGGCGGGGACCATCCGTCCGGTCCAGGCATGCCATCTGGCGGGGGCCATCCATCCGGTCCAGGCGGGCCCTCTGGCGGGGGCCATCCATCCGATCCAGGCGGGCCCTCTGGCGGGGGCCATCCATCCGGTCCAGGCGGGCCCTCTGGCGGGGACCATCTGTCCGGTCCAGGCGGGCCCTCTGGCGGGGGCCATCCATCCGGTCCAGGCGCGGCCCGCAGCGGGCCCTCTGGCGGAGGCCATCCATCCGGTCCAGGCGCGGCGGGCCCTCTGGCGGGGGCCATCCATCCGGTCCAGGCGGGCCCTCTGGCGGGGGCCATCCATCCGGTCCAGGGAGGCCCTCTGGCGGGGGCCATCCATCCGGTCCAGGGAGGCCCTCTGGCGGGGGCCATCCATCCGGTCCAGGCGGCCCCTCTGGCTGGGGCCATCCATCTGGTCTAGGCGGGTCCTCTGGCGGGGGCCATCCATCTGGTCTAGGCGGGCCCTCTGGCGGGGGCCATCCATCCGGTCCAGGTGGGCCCTCTGGCGGGGGCCATCCGATCCAGGCGGGCCCTCTGGCGGAGGCCATCCATCTGGTCCAGGCAGGCCCTCTGGCGGGGGCCATCCATCCGGTCCAGGCGGGCCCTCTGGCGGGGGCCATCCATCCGGTCCAGGCGGGCCCTCTGGCGGGGGCCATCCATCCGGTCCAGGCGAGCCCTCTGGCGGGGGCCATCCATCCGGTCCAGGCATGCCATCTGGCGGGGGCCATCCATCCGGTCCAGGCGGGCCCTCTGGCGGGGGCCATCCATCCGATCCAGGCGGGCCCTCTGGCGGGGGCCATCCATCCGGTCCAGGCGGGCCCTCTGGCGGGGGCCATCCATCCGGTCCAGGCATGCCATCTGGCGGAGGCCATCCATCCGGTCGAGGCGGGCCCTCTGGCGGGGGCCATCCATCCGATCCAGGCGGGCCCTCTGGCGGGGGCCATCCATCCGGTCCAGGCGGGCCCTCTGGCGGGGACCATCTGTCCGGTCCAGGCGGGCCCTCTGGCGGGGGCCATCCATCCGGTCCAGGCGCGGCCCGCAGCGGGCCCTCTGGCGGAGGCCATCCATCCGGTCCAGGCGCGGCGGGCCCTCTGGCGGGGGCCATCCATCCGGTCCAGGCGGGCCCTCTGGCGGGGGCCATCCATCCGGTCCAGGCGGGCCCTCTGGCGGGGGCCATCCGGTGGAGGCGGGCCCTCTGGCGGGGGCCATCCATCCGGTCTAGGCGGGCCCTCTGGCGGGGGCCATCCATCCGGTCCAGGGAGGCCCTCTGGTGGGGGCCATCCATCCGGTCCAGGCGAGCCCTCTGGCGGGGGCCATCCATCCGGTCCAGGCGGGCCCTCTAATGGGGGCAATCCATCCGGTCCATGCGGGCCCTCTGGCGGAGGCCATCCGTCCGGTCCAGGCACGGCCAGCAGCAGGCCCTCTGGCGGGGTCCATCCATCCGGTCCAGGTGGGCCCTCTGGCGGGGGCCATCCATCCGGTCCAGGCTGGCCCTCTGGCAGGGGCCATCCATCTGGTCCAGGCGCGGCCATCGGCAGGCCCTCTGGCGGGGGCCATCCATCCGGTCCAGGCAGGCCCTCTGGCGGGGGCCATCGATCCGGTCCAGGCGGGCCTTCTGGCGGGGGCCATCCATCCGGTCCAGGCGGGCCCTCTGGCGGGGGCCATCCATCCGGTCCAGGCGGGCCCTCTGGCGGGGGCCATCCATCCGGTCCAGGCGAGCCCTCTGGCGGGGGCCATCCATCCGGTCCAGGCATGCCATCTGGCGGGAGCCATCCACCCGGTCCAGGCGGGCCCTCTGGCGGGGGCCATCCATCCGATCCAGGCGGGCGCTCTGGCGGGGACCATCCGTCCTGTCCAGGCGGGCCCTCTGGGGGGGGCCATCCACCCGATCCAGGCGCGGCCCGCGGCGGGCCCTCTGGGGGGGCCATCCATCCGGTCCAGGCGCGGCGGGCCGTCTGGCGGGGGCCATCCATCCGGTCCAGGCGGGCCCTCTGGCGGGGGCCATCCATCCGGTCCAGGCAGGCCCTCTGGCGGGGGCCATCCATCCGGTCCAGCCGGGCCCTCTGGCGGGGGCCATCCATCCGGTCCAGGCGAGCCCTCTGGCGGGGGCCATTCATCCGGTCCAGGCATGCCATCTGGCGGGGGCCATCCATCCGGTCCAGGCGGGCCCTCTGGCGGGGGCCATCCATCCGATCCAGGCGGGCCCTCTGGCGGGGACCATCCGTCCTGTCCAGGCGGGCCCTCTGGCGGGGGCCATCCACCCGATCCAGGCGCGGCCCGCGGCGGGCCCTCTGGCGGGGACCATCCATCCGGTCCAGGCGCGCCCGCAGCGGGCCCTCTGGCGGGGGCCATCCATCCGGTCCAGGCGGGCCCTCTGGCGGGGGCCATCCATCAGGTCCAGGCGGGCCCTCTGGCGGTTGCCATCCATCCGGTCCAGGCGGACCCTCTGGCGGGGGGCATCCATGCGGTCCAGGCGGGCCCTCTGGCGGGGGCCATCCATCCGGTCCAGGCGGGCCCTCTGGTGGGGGCCATCCATCTGCTCCAGGCAGGCCCTCTGGCAGGAGCCATTCATCCGGTCCAGGCGGGCCCTCTGGCGGGGGCCATCCATCCGGTCCAGGCGCGGCCAGCGGCGGGCCCCCTGGCGGGGGCCATCCATCCGGTTCAGGCGCGGCCAGTGGCGGGCCCTCTGGTGGGGGCCATCCATCCGGTCCAGGCGCGGCCAGCGGCGGGCCCTTTGGCGGGGGCCATCCATCCGGTCCAGGCGCGGCCAGCGGCGGGCCCTCTGAACTTGTGCTCTAAATAAGAACTACGTGGTGCACCAGTACATTGATGATAATTAACATTGTGATTTGTTTTGTATAGCTAGTGTGAGCTCCTTTACACGGCTGCAGCTTGGGTGGTGCTTGAATTTGTGGTGTTACAGATGTATCGATATAAATACAGTTTTCTGTAAAAATGGTAAAACTTGTTTTGTTTTTATTGCGCGTTCATATAGCAAAAATCTTCATTTTAGCGGCACAGGGTCTATTATATTATATATCTGCAATGTGGCTTGGAGCGAGGGGTTCATATTGTATTTGGGGTGTTGATTGTTGTGTACCAGGACTGTCTTTTTTTAATCCCAGTCCGCTCCTGATTAGGGTACATTTCAGATGGGGCAAAAATGCTACAGATATTTTGTGCAGACTTTCCACATGGAGAATTTGCAGCATTTACAATATAAGCCATATGGATGAGATTTAATAAATCCCAACTACATCTATGAGTATGTGTAAAAGAAAAGCTGTCTTAGTTGCCCCTGGCAACCAATCACAGTGCAGCTTTTGTTTTGTATTCTGTCCTGGTAAAATGAAAGCTGTGCTGTGATTGGTTGCTAGGGGCAACTAAGACATTATCTTGTAGACAGTTTCTTAAATCTGCCACATAGTATGGTAAAAAATTGCATGCAGGATATTTAAAATTGTAGCATGATGACTGTTTGCTGCAGATTTCACTGTTTACAACCAAAAGGGTGAAATTTGCGACAAATACCAAAGTTCAAGACAAAATCCACAACCTCAAACTCTGATTAAAATGACTGATTGCGTAAACATTTTCCATGAATTGATCCCTTACCATTCAAGGTGGTCCCTCCGGTGGCGCGGGCCATCCATCCGCTCCAGGCGGGCCCTCTGGCGGGGGCCATCCATCCGGTCCAGGCTGGCCCTCTGGCGGGGGCCATCCATCCGGTCCAGGCGGGCCCTCTGGCGCGGGACATCCATCCGGTCCAGGCGGGCCCTCTGGCGGGGGCCATCCATCCGGTCCAGGCGGGCCCTCTGGCGGGGGCCATCCATCCGGTCCAGGCTGGCCCTCTGGCGGGGGCCATCCATCCGGTCCAGGGAGGCCCTCTGGTGGGGGCCATCCATCCGGTCCAGGCGAGCCCTCTGGCGGGGGCCATCCATCCGGTCCAGGCGGGCCCTCTAATGGGGGCCATCCATCCGGTCCATGCGGGCCCTCTGGCGGAGGCCATCCATCCGGTCCAGGCACGGCCAGCAGCGGGCCCTCTGGCGGGGTCCATCCATCCGGTCCAGGTGGGCCCTCTGGCGGGGGCCATCCATCCGGTCCAGGCTGGCCCTCTGGCAGGGGCCATCCATCTGGTCCAGGCGTGGCCAGCGGCAGGTCCTCTGGCGGGGGCCATCCATCCGGTCCAGGCAGGCCCTCTGGCGGGGGCCATCGATCTGGTCCAGGCGGGCCCTCTGGCGGGGGCCATCCATCCGGTCCAGGCGGGCCCTCTGGCGGGGGCCATCCATCCGGTCCAGGCGGGCCCTCTGGCGGGGGCCATCCATCCGGTCCAGGCGAGCCCTCTGGCGGGGGCCATCCATCCGGTCCAGGCATGCCATCTGGCGGGGGCCATCCATCCGGCCAGGCGGGCCCTCTGGTGGGGGCCATCCATCTGCTCCAGGCAGGCCCTCTGGCAGGAGCCATTCGTCCGGTCCAGGCGGGCCCTCTGGCGGGGGCCATCCATCCGGTCCAGGCGCGGCCAGCGGCGGGCCCCCTGGCGGGGGCCATCCATCCGGTTCAGGCGCGGCCAGTGGCGGGCCCTCTGGTGGGGGCCATCCATCCGGTCCAGGCGCGGCCAGCGGCGGGCCCTTTGGCGGGGGCCATCCATCCGGTCCAGGCGCGGCCAGCGGCGGGCCCTCTGAACTTGTGCTCTAAATAAGAACTACGTGGTGCACCAGTACATTGATGATAATTAACATTGTGATTTGTTTTGTATAGCTAGTGTGAGCTCCTTTACACGGCTGCAGCTTGGGTGGTGCTTGAATTTGTGGTGTTACAGATGTATCGATATAAATACAGTTTTCTGTAAAAATGGTAAAACTTGTTTTGTTTTTATTGCGCGTTCATATAGCAAAAATCTTCATTTTAGCGGCACAGGGTCTATTATATTATATATCTGCAATGTGGCTTGGAGCGAGGGGGTTCATATTGTATTTGGGGTGTTGATTGTTGTGTACCAGGACTGTCTTTTTTTAATCCCAGTCCGCTCCTGATTAGGGTACATTTCAGATGGGGCAAAAATGCTACAGATATTTTGTGCAGACTTTCCACATGGAGAATTTGCAGCATTTACAATATAAGCCATATGGATGAGATTTAATAAATCCCAACTACATCTATGAGTATGTGTAAAAGAAAAGCTGTCTTAGTTGCCCCTGGCAACCAATCACAGTGCAGCTTTTGTTTTGTATTCTGTCCTGGTAAAATGAAAGCTGTGCTGTGATTGGTTGCTAGGGGCAACTAAGACATTATCTTGTAGACAGTTTCTTAAATCTGCCACATAGTATGGTAAAAAATTGCATGCAGGATATTTAAAATTGTAGCATGATGACTGTTTGCTGCAGATTTCACTGTTTACAACCAAAAGGGTGAAATTTGCGACAAATACCAAAGTTCAAGACAAAATCCACAACCTCAAACTCTGATTAAAATGACTGATTGCGTAAACATTTTCCATGAATTGATCCCTTACCATTCAAGGTGGTCCCTCCGGTGGCGCGGGCCATCCATCCGCTCCAGGCGGGCCCTCTGGCGGGGGCCATCCATCCGGTCCAGGCTGGCCCTCTGGCGGGGGCCATCCATCCGGTCCAGGCGGGCCCTCTGGCGGGGGACATCCATCCGGTCCAGGCGGGCCCTCTGGCGGGGGCCATCCATCCGGTCCAGGCGGGCCCTCTGGCAGGGGCCATCCATCCGGTCCAGGGAGGCCCTCTGGTGGGGGCCATCCATCCGGTCCAGGCGAGCCCTCTGGCGGAGGCCATCCATCCGGTCCAGGCGGGCCCTCTAATGGGGGCCATCCATCCGGTCCATGCGGGCCCTCTGGCGGAGGCCATCCGTCCGGTCCAGGCACGGCCAGCAGCGGGCCCTCTGGCGGGGTCCATCCATCCGGTCCAGGTGGGCCCTCTGGCGGGGGCCATCCATCCGGTCCAGGCTGGCCCTCTGGCAGGGGCCATCCATCTGGTCCAGGCGCGGCCAGCGGCAGGTCCTCTGGCGGGGGCCATCCATCCGGTCCAGGCAGGCCCTCTGGCGGGGGCCATCGATCCGGTCCAGGCGGGCCCTCTGGCGGGGGCCATCCATCCGGTCCAGGCGGGCCCTCTGGCGGGGGCCATCCATCCGGTCCAGGCGGGCCCTCTGGCGGGGGCCATCCATCCGGTCCAGGCGAGCCCTCTGGCGGGGGCCATCCATCCGGTCCAGGCATGCCATCTGGCGGGGGCCATCCATCCGATCCAGGCGGGCCCTCTGGCGGGGGCCATCCATCCGATCCAGGCGGGCCCTCTGGCGGGGACCATCCGTCCTGTCCAGGCGGGCCCTCTGGCGGGGGCCATCCACCCGATCCAGGCGCGGCCCGCGGCGCGCCCTCTGGCGGGGGCCATCCATCCGGTCCAGGCGCGCCCGCAGCGGCCCTCTGGCGGGGGCCATCCATGCGGTCCAGGCGCGGCGGGCCCTCTGGCGGGGGCCATCCATCCGGTCCAGGCGGGCCCTCTGGCGGGGGCCATCCATCCGGTCCAGGCAGGCCCTCTGGCGGGGGCCATCCATCCGGTCCAGCCGGGCCCTCTGGCGGGGGCCATCCATCCGGTCCAGGCGGGCCCTCTGGCGGGGGCCATTCTTCTGGTCCAGGCGGGCCCTCTGGCGGGGGCCATCCATCCGGTCCAGGCGGGCCCTCTGGCGGTTGCCATCCATCCGGTCCAGGCGGACCCTCTGGCGGGGGCCATCCATGCGGTCCAGGCGGGCCCTCTGGCGGGGGCCATCCATCCGGTCCAGGCGGGCCCTCTGGTGGGGGCCATCCATCTGCTCCAGGCAGGCCCTCTGGCAGGAGCCATTCATCCGGTCCAGGCGGGCCCTCTGGCGGGGCCATCCATCCGGTCCAGGCGCGGCCAGCGGCGGGCCCTTTGGCGGGGGCCATCCATCCGGTCCAGGCGCGGCCAGCGGCGGGCCCTCTGAACTTGTGCTCTAAATAAGAACTACGTGGTGCACCAGTACATTGATGATAATTAACATTGTGATTTGTTTTGTATAGCTAGTGTGAGCTCCTTTACACGGCTGCAGCTTGGGTGGTGCTTGAATTTGTGGTGTTACAGATGTATCGATATAAATACAGTTTTCTGTAAAAATGGTAAAACTTGTTTTGTTTTTATTGCGCGTTCATATAGCAAAAATCTTCATTTTAGCGGCACAGGGTCTATTATATTATATATCTGCAATGTGGCTTGGAGCGAGGGGGTTCATATTGTATTTGGGGTGTTGATTGTTGTGTACCAGGACTGTCTTTTTTTAATCCCAGTCCGCTCCTGATTAGGGTACATTTCAGATGGGGCAAAAATGCTACAGATATTTCGTGCAGACTTTCCACATGGAGAATTTGCAGCATTTACAATATAAGCCATATGGATGAGATTTAATATATCCCAACTACATCTATGAGTATGTGTAAAAGAAAAGCTGTCTTAGTTGCCCCTGGCAACCAATCACAGTGCAGCTTTTGTTTTGTATTCTGTCCTAGTAAAATGAAAGCTGTGCTGTGATTGGTTGCTAGGGGCAACTAAGACTTTATCTTGTAGACAGTTTCTTAAATCTGCCACATAGTATGGTAGAAAATTGCATGCAGGATATTTAAAATTGTAGCATGATGACTGTTTGCTGCAGATTTCACTGTTTACAACCAAAAGGGTGAAATTTGCGACAAATACCAAAGTTCAAGACAAAATCCACAACCTCAAACTCTGATTAAAATGACTGATTGCGTAAAAATTTTCTATGAATTGATCCCTTACCATTCAAGGTGCTCCCTCCCGCTGGCGGGGGCCATCCATCCGATCCAGGCGCGGCCAGCGGCGGGCCCTCTGGCGAGGGCCATCCATCCGGTCCAGGCGCGGCCAGCGGCGGGCCCTCTGGCGGGGGCCATCCACCAGGTCCAGGCGCGGCCAGCGGCGAGCCCTCTGGCGGGGGCCATCCATCCGGTCCAGGCGCGGCCAGCGGCGGGCCCTCTGGCGGGGGCCATCCGTCTGGTCCAGGAGTGGCCAGCGGCGGGCCCTCTGGCGGGGGCCATCCATCCGGTCCAGGCGCGGCCAGCGGCGGGCCCTCTGGCGGGGGCCACCCATCCGGTCCAGGCGTGGCCAGTGGCGGGCCCTCTGGCGGGGGCCATCCATCGGGTCCAGGCGGGCCCTCTGGCGGAGGCCATCCATCCGGTCCTGGCGCGGCCAGCGGCGGCCCCTCCGGCGGGGGCCATCCACCCGGTCCAGGCGCGGCCAGCGGCGAGCCCTCTGGCGGGGGCCATCCATCCGGTCCAGGCGCGGCCAGCGGCGGGCCCTCTGGCGGGGGCCATCCATCGGGTCCAGTCGGGCCCTCTGGCGGAGGCCATCCATCCGGTCCTGGCGCGGCCAGCGGCGGGCCCTCTGGCGGGGGCTATCCATCCGGTCCAGGCGCGGCCAGCGGCGGGCCCTCTGCGCCGTCCATCCATCCGGTCCAGGCGCGGCCAGCGGCGGGCCCTCTGGCGGGGTCCATCCATCTGGTCCAGGCGCGGCCAGCGGCGGGGGTCTCTGGCGGGGGCCATCCATCCGGTCCAGGCGCGGCCAGTGGCGGGCCCTCTGGCGGGGGCTTTACTGGAAGAGAGTGTCGAGACAAGCTGCATGCCCACAACCAACGCCCCCAATTTGATTGGCTGTGCAGGAGAATGAGTGAGCATCATCTGGCCCTACTGCCTGCTGTGACTCACGCCTACGGCGCTGTTCCTGGTCCCCTTCTGGACCAATTGGTGTGCATAATGTGGGCTCTTGGCTGCTGTCACTCAGCCCTCCGCCGCTCCTGCTTGATGGCTCTGCTCCCCACTATGCCGCTGTCATCCACTGCTCTCCCTTGTGGCCTTTCCCGGCTTCTGCACTGTCATTCTAGCGCTCAGTTTCATAAAACTGCCCCATAGTGGGAAAAAAAAAGGTTGCAGGTTATTTAAAATCGCAGCACTTTGCTGACCCAGAGGGTCCACTCAGAACACGAGGCCCATGCGAAGGAGCTGGGAGGCTAAAGCTGTCACTTGTCCAGGCGGCACTCACCAGTCTCCTTCCCTGAGGGCTACATGCTACCTCGGCCCAAGTACCACTAAGTCTCTTTCGGAGACCCCTAGGATAGGAATGGCCAATTAACATTTGGTGGCATTGTAGGTTGCCACGTGTGACGCCATTGTTCCCATTTTACCAGTAAAAGACTTTGGCGGTAACCAGCACAGTCCACACACTGTGCGCTGTGCGGTCTTCTGCTGTTTCAATGGAGCCGCTCCGGCGTGCTCGCGTCGGAGAGCTGGTCTGCGCATGCGCAGAAGACGTCTGCGGCGCGAGCACGCCGGAGCAGCTCCATTGAAACAGCAGAAGACCGCACAGCGCAAGCGCGTCTAAATGGAAGTAGAAGACAGCGTTAGACGGCACCATGGAGACGAGGACACCAGCAACAGAGCAGGTAAGTGTATAACTTCTGTATGGCTCATATTTAATGCACGATGTATATTACAAAGTGCATTAATATGGCCATACAGTAGTGTATAACCCCACTTGCTCCCGCGAGACAACCCCTTTAATGGTACCCCCATGCGACTGGCATTCCACTCAACACCAAGACAACACCAGATCAGGTCAGAAACGGAACCCCACTCTCTGATGGATCTCTAACTCTGTGATGGAACGCTTGCTCACTCTCTGATGGACTCACTACCACACACAAATCACTTATACTTATAATCTCAAGCATACCACATGACAGGACATGAATTGTTACATTTGCAGACATATCCCAGCCTCATGCAGACATTAACTATTCATTTTCTGCAGATTACTTTTATAAAAGATTAACCCATTTTTGGTGTACTTAGACTACCACAAAACGTCCCTTTCTGAATATAGCTTTGGTTTATGACAGCTCTTATGAAATTATGACTTGCAAGTACATTTGAAGAAGGTTCTGCTAGGCTGAACAGAATTCAGGACACACTAGTATAGCTATGGGGCAGTTATATAACTCTTTTCCCCAAAGACAAAAGAAATGAAGAAAGTGGAATAAACATCACTTCCTCTCAGACTACTACACTGTTACTAATCTACAGAATAGAGAAAGGGTGACTGGCAGGAAAAATAAAGAGACAAGTGGAATGATCATCACTCTCTATGAAAAAGTAGACGAGCCTCCAGAACAGGTGGTAGCTTAAGTCAATACCCCTGTCTGGGACTAAAGAGAAGGTGAAAGGGATGCCCCGCCTACTGTGACAGACAAGGATGGTGGACTGACACTGGCACGCAACATGGGGAACATAAACCTCCAATTATACACATAAATTATTTACACCATTCACACATGCACATACAAGCGTCAACAGTTATTAACCTTTGATTTGCTTACAAATATTAAGCATATTTACAAATATTAGGCACATTTCTTGAACTATAAAAGTTTCGTAATAAAATATAACTTTTAAATGTGAAAAACAAGAAATATGGCACATAACTATGTAATGGGAAATAACCTTGCAGTCCTTTTTATAAATAGGGGCTAAATGGGGAAAACAGCAATCGTCTCTTACGTAAAGAGTCCTGCATTCAGTATTGGAGACAGTTCCACAGGTTAGCTTGGACAATCTCCTGTGGATCATCGCTCTCGGAATCTGCGATTACAATAGTGGTCGACGCTCTGTTGCTGACAGGTACTTCTGCTATGGGACTCCCTGAAGAGCTGCTCTGAGGTAACTGATTGACGTCCTCGTTGCACTCATCTGGGTCTTCCAATACGGTGTAGCTCACTGTGGATAGTGATATAACTGGTTATCACTGGTAGATAACTGGAACACGTTACAAAAGCACAATGATACACCAATGCAGGCAACACAGAGAAAGAAGATTTGAGAGGAACTCAGGATGATGCTGGCCCTACAGCACTTGATAATTGTACAGGACCACTCCTGGAAGGGGATATACTCAGGATGACACCAGCCCGACAGTCCTTGTTATCTATCCGGGACCGCTCCTGGAATGGGGAAGAGATAGACTCTCCACAGATACACTCCAAACACAATACCTCTGCACAGTGATCCGGTTCCTCTGTTGCTAACTCTCTTTCTTTCTCTCTGCTCCTCAGTGGTCCCTGGCATAGCAGGCTTCAGGGAACCGCTCCTCTTCCTCCATTATTCAGCACATGGAAGTTGATGGTACCCCCATGTGGCTGGCACTCTACACCAAGGCAACACCAGATCAGATCAGACACAGAACCCTACTCTCTGGTGGATCTCTGACTTTGGCTGACTCTGTGATGGACTCACTACCACACCCAAATCAATTATATTTATAGTCTCAGGCATACCACATGACATGAATTGTTACATTTGTAAACATATCCCAGCATCATGCAGACAATAACTCTTCATTTGCTGTAGCTATGCAATACACATAACAAATGACTAGACAGTTTCTGCACAGTGCATCTACACAAGACATTACATGCATGACATTTATGAAGGGGCCAGGAATATATGTTCTGGGCCACTACAGTTCCATCCTACTCAAAATAAGCTGACCCTGCCGCCTCTAAAGGCTTCCTCCCACGGACGGATTTCCGCCGCGTAATTCACGGCGGAAATCCGCTGCATTGCCCGCAGCTCTTAGATTCTATTGAACCTAATAGAATTCCGCACCGTGAAATCACCCGACCTCACCCGCGGCATGCCCAATTTGCCGCAGGTGTACACGCGGACGGCTTCCATTGCGGTTAATGGAAGCCGTCCGTCACGCTATCTTCCGCTGTAGCACAGCGGAAGATAGCGTGAAACTGCTTCCCCGCCTACCGCCGCCGTGTCATATGACGCGGCCGGCGCGTCATATAAGACGGCCGGCCGCGTCATGTGATGCAGTGGGCGTGTCATGTGACGTGGCCGGCATGTCAAATAACGCTGCGGCGCGTCACACCGAAGCGTCATGTGGGAGCGAGGACGCCGGATCCGCAGGTAAGTTTGGGGTCTCTGGGGGGCGCTGTGACGGGCTCCGACGCGGAATTCCGCGGCGGAGCCCGTCACGGCAGTGTGCAGCCGGCCTAAAGCAGAATGTATTATCCAGAGAAGGAATATCTTAGTGTGCAACTCTGATTCACCGTTAGGCCTCTGCACAGACACGGGGTGTTCATGGCAAAACATGTAAACACAACTCCTGCCCCCAGTTACTTATATAAAAGATTAATCCATTCCTGGCGTACTTAGACTACCACAAAATGTCACTTTCTGAGTATCGCTTTGGTTTATGACAGCGCATATGAAATTATGACTTGCAAGTACATTTGAAGTAGTTTCTACTAGGCTGAACAGAATTCAGGACACACTAGTATAGCTATGGGGCAATTACATAACTATTTTCCCCAAAGACAAAAGAAACGAGGAAAGGGGAATGAACATTACTTCCTCTAGAAAAGAGACTAAACTACAGAATAGAGAAAGGGTAACTGGCAGGAAAAATAAAGAGACAAGTGGAATGATCATCACTTTCTCTGAAAAAGTAGACTAGTCTCCAGAACAGGTGGTAGCTTAAGTCAGTACCCCTGTCAGGAACTAAAAAGAAGGTAAAAGGGATGCCCTGCCTACTGTGACAGACTAGGACGGTGGACTGACACTGGCACGCAACATGGGGAACATAAACCTCCAGTCATACACATAAATCATTTACACCATTCACACATGCACATACAAGTGAGAACAGTTGTTATTAACCTTTGATTTACTTACAAATGTTAAGCATATTTGACTCACTTCCTCCTGAACATTTCTTGAACTATAAACATGTAATAAAATATAACTTTTCAATGTGAAAAACAAGAAATATGGCACATAACTATGTAACGGGAAATAACCTTGCAGGCCTTTTTATAAATAGGAGCTTAACGGGAAATACAGCAATCGTCTCTTATGTAAAGAGTTCTGAATTCAGCATTGGAGACAGTTTCACAGGTCAGCTCGGACAATCTCCTGTGGATCATCGCTCTCGGAATCTGTGATCACAATAGTGGTGGACGCTCTGTTGCTAACAGGTACTAGACATTACTTTCACTATATTTGTTCTCCTATTGCACAGTATCTTAAACTAACGTTGCATAAAGATTTCAATATAAAACAGCATAAACATAGCATAAGAAATTAGCAGTATAATCAATGGACAGGAGTAGCTGTCGCTAGCGGGGTGCCACAGGGTTCAGTATTCGGCCCCATTCTGTTCAATATATTTATCAACGGCCTGATAGAGGGGCTGCACAGTAAAATATCAATATTTGCAGATGACACAAAATTATACAATATAATCAATGCAACGGAGGACAAGGTACGGCTACAAACGGACCTAGATAAGCTGGGGGCTTGGGCAGAAAAATGGCAAGTGAAGTTCAATGTTGATAAATGTAAGGTTATGCACATGGGCAGGAGAAACAAATGTCACCAATATACACTTTATACTGCTAGGGAAAAGTGATGTGGAAAAAGACCTGGGGGTACTAGTGGATTGTAAATTAAACTGGAGTAACCAATGCCTGTCAGCTGCTGCAAAAGCTAATAATGTCTTGGGGTGCATTAAAAGAGGTATAGGGGCGAAGGATGAGAACATTATCCTCCCACTATATAAGGCACTTGTCAGGCCTCACATGGAATACTGCGTACAATTCTGGTCCCCAGTGCTCAGGAAAGATGTTGCAGTGCTTGAGGGGCTTCAAAGAAGGACAACTAAACTAATACATAGAATGAAGGGACTAGAATACCCAGAGAGGCTATCCAAATTGGGATTATTTACCCTGGAGGGGACAATACAAGGATCTCTCCCACGATCTGTTCATACCCAGGACTGCGACAGTAACAAGAGGGCATCCGCTACGTCTAGAAGAAAGCAGATTTCATCTCCAACGCAGAAAAGGGTTCTTTACTGTAAGAGCAGTGAGACTGTGGAACTCTGCCTGAGGATGTGGTGATGGCAAAATCCATAGAGAAGTTTAAGAGGGGACTAGATGTCTTTATAGAGTGGAAGGATATTACAGGATATAAATTTTAGGTGACCAGCGGGTTGTTGATCTGGGTTTACAGACAGGTAGGAACTATTAGAGGTTGATCCAGGGATTAGTCTGACTGTCATTAGAGAGTCGGGAAGGAATTTTTCCCCCAAAAGGGCTAATTGGCTTCTGCCTTTAGTTTTTTTTTTGCCTTCCTCTGGATCAGCAAGGAGGTTAACAGGCTGAACTAGATGGACATTGTCTTCATTCGGCCTTACATACTATGTTACTATGTTAGGCTATACAAAGGGAGAAATATATAATTTTTGGAGTCCTTAAATATTAAGGGGCTTAGCAACGGGACTATAAAATGTCTCTTACGTAAAGAGTCTGTCTTTTAGAACTTAAAACAGTTCCTTGGTGGAACCACACTTCCTTCAGGAATCAGTTCATCCAGCTCTGAGTCAGTGGAGAAACTGATCAGTATAGGGTGACTTTCCCAAGAACTGATTTCGATAAAAGAACTTTCAGAAGGGCTGGCTTGCGTGAAACTATGCACCTTCTCATCACATTTGTCCATTGAATGAGAAAATAAAAATAGAAATAAAAGCGATAAATGGAATAGGTTTCACTATCTGGTTTTCCTTAGTGAAAAGAATACAGATGATACATTTCCTTTAAGGCTTCCCTAAGCCATCAATTTTTGTGTTGTGTGTTTTTTTTTTATCCCCCCCAAAAATCGATTTAAAAAATGTCAACTTTTTTCAGCAGACGCAAGAGTTTTTCACAGGTGTTTTTTTGGGTGGGGACTATTTGTTTACTTATGTTTAGCATGCATTTTTTTGCCATTATTCATGGAGAAGTCTAAGCAAAAATATCTAAAAAAAAAGCCAAAAAATAGACACTGACCCAAAAAACGCAAGTGAAAACTGCGCTATTTGTATCATGTTTACTGTTTCCATGCTGACTTGTAGCTAAGCTATCGATCCTCTGCTGCGGCTGACACAGCCGTGGTGGGGCTTTCCTCCTTCCCTGCAGTGATGTGAGGCTGTTTTCACATGAAAACTCCTCGCATCCACGGGGCGTTCACATAGTGGAGAGCGCAATACCGGGCCGTGATTCACATATTGCGCTCGCCCTCGTGAAGAAGCCCTAACCTGGATATACCAGCATGCTCCATATCACTATATACAGGGGATGTCTAGCTTATACCAGCTCTACATGTGTAATTATATACAGG
The DNA here is from genome assembly GCF_035609145.1 of Eleutherodactylus coqui. Classification (NCBI taxonomy): domain Eukaryota; kingdom Metazoa; phylum Chordata; class Amphibia; order Anura; family Eleutherodactylidae; genus Eleutherodactylus; species Eleutherodactylus coqui. The sequence goes on along the minus strand of NC_089837.1, from coordinate 385,046,875 downwards.
AGATACCCAGGTTACCCCAGCATGCTCTATATCACTATATACAGGAGATACCTAGGTTACCCCAGCATGCTCTATATCACTATATACAGGTGATATACATCCCCTGTATACTGTGAGGCTGACGTAACCTCGATATGTCCTGTGAAAGATTACATGCAGTACATGGTACATACCTTGTTGTACCGCATTTACTGCTCCTCTGCTCTTATCCTCGGGTCCCAACACTGTCAATGCAGGGCTGGTCGGATATCCATCCTGACCCCCACACATTACACACACAACTCCGCTACATCCATCTTCACACCCACACACTGCACACACAACTCCGCTACATCCATCCTGATCCCCACACATTACACACAGCTCTGCTACATCCATTCTGATCCCCACACATCACACACACAGCTCTGCTACATCCATTCTGATCCCCACACATCACACACACAGCTCCGATACATCCATCCTGACCCCCACAGCTCCACTCACTCACTCACTGACTCACTCCATCCAACCATCCATCCTGACCCCCACAGCTCCAACACACACACAAAACACAGCATAGTCCTACATTTTCTGAACTCCCCCGTGGTCATGTGATCCCTAAACCCTTTACCACACAGGGAATCACATGACGTGATCAGAGATCCTGGAAGCCGCCGGCTCTGCAGGTCTGTGTGCCCCCTCATGACAGGACTGCAGTGGGAGGGTTAACTGGTGCTAGGGGGCAGTGCAGGCTCTGTGAGGGGCTTATGGCAGACTCCAATAGTAGCTCCTATACCCGCCGCTGCCAAGTTGTTGCAGGCTAGGACCACAGCTGACTGGCTGGGGTGTCACCTCCCTCAGTGATAGCACCCGGGGCCGGCCGCCACTGCCGCACCCACATTGCTATGCCACTGCTCCAGGCACTTCTCTAGTGGAGGGGAGGTTGGTGAGTCCATAGGCAACAGTAGCAATAATTGTGGATCCTCTCCCTAGTAGTATTGGGCTTGATAAGGAGGCATTCCCTCAGTTGCTCCTTGGACTGGGCGTAGCCGGAGATACCTGCACAGGGGAAATATCTTGCTTCTTAAATAGCTGGGGGCAATCTGAAGTGAGAGGTCCAGTGGCTTTTCAACAATACATGACTCCCCCTCCTGGGGCAGTCCTGATTTTCACGCCAGAGTCCTTTGGTGAGTGTAATCCTCCCCCCTACTTTTCTGATAGCCAAAGCGGGAACTTTTTGGCAGTTAACCTTTGGTGGCAATTCTGGGGCAGGAGACCTGATTAAGAAGAAGGAAAACAAGGTGGCTGGCCGCCATTTTGGATGTGCATGTTGGAACTCACATGGGGCTCTGTAACAAAGTCCAGCAATTGTACATGGTCCAACAGAATAATTACAGCATCTCTCATGGCATAATACTTTTTGGATAATGCAGCATGAGAGGAATTTTCTTGTAAAATAGTTGAGTTTACCTGGAAACTCAGTCCTGACTCATCGGAGTCCTCTTGGGTACTGAATGAAGATATGGCGGAAATTTGACATGGAGATTTGAATTTTCTCCAAACACGCCAGATGAAAAATTTAAACTTTGCGGTAACGCAAGTATGTAGATGCAGCACAGAGGCGTTTGATCCTGTTCATGATGCCAAAAGAAGAGGGAGCTCCTGAGGTGACCGAGACCCAAGGCACACGCTGAGGAGCTGGCGGGATAGAGATGGCACTCGTCACAGTGGCTCTACCCGACTCCTTCCCAGAGGGACGCATGCAACCTTGGCCAAGGTACCACTAGGCCTCTTCCAGGCAATGCTGGGACAGCAGTTACCTGTATAGATGTGTAGTGGACTGAAGAAATTGTCACTCGCGACCCCACCGTTCCTTCACACCGTTGTTTTTCCGGCAGTAGAAATAATACAGTCTACACACAATGAAAATGGAATAGCTCAATCACTAAGAAACAGACAGCGACTGGAACTTTACTTCTACAGATATAACTTTCACACACCAGTACAGGAATAACAGTTGAGCAAGGTCAGGGAGGAGAACTCAGGATGATACCGGGCCTATAGTCCTAGTTATCTACATGACACCGCTCCTGGGCAGACACTCACACTCCGAGACACAGGATGATACCAGGCCTACAGGCTTGGTTAACTGTAAAGCTCCTGGACAGACACTATGGAGGTGGAAAGAACACTCCGCTGACACTCACTTGTAGGCTAAACTTTGCATGGCAGGCTCCTTTCTTCCACTCACTCAAGGTAGGGGTCCTGGGATGAAAACCTCTCCTCAACTTCCAGGTTTAATTTGAGCACTGATGATGTCCAATTTTATCCGGCCCACTGGCCGTGCATTAAACCTTAAAGAATTATCTAGGCAGCACCCGCCTGGAAACATCAGGATCGGAGCAGAAGCTATTGCTTCCCACTCCTGCATATACAGAGGGGCACTACCAGGATAACCACTTCAAAGGAATTCTACTCACCCGCCTTTAGCTACGATCCGGCAGTGCAGAGTCTAACAGCTGACTTTTTGCGTTGAGGTGAGAGGGCAGCAGTCAGACTCTGCCACCACGATTGGAAAGCCTGTAGGAATGCTGCCTGGCCACAGGCTAACAGGGGTTGCTATTGGTCTCTGTCCGGACAGCATCCCTGGAACTATTATGGGGATCACTGTTACTACTGCTTCTACTATGGAGGTCACTATTAGGGCTCGTTCAAAGGTGTAAGCTCATTCTGGTTGTAAAAATACACTGTGTATTTGCGCAACCAGCAATAGTCTACACCTGTCTAAAATATGGTTATATGAGATTTCCAAATCATTGTATTGTTTTTTTTCTTCACGTTTATTTACATTGTATTCAGCATACCAAAATTTTTGGAAATGTGGTTGTAGAAAAGGGAGTAGTATCTTGTCACTGGCACTGTAAATTACTTACAGGTACATAAAGACTACGTCTCGCTGTGTGGTACAAGCTGCTCTACACTGGCTATTCACAGGCGCAATCCCAATACTGATCAGCATGAGGGTTTTGACCTGCTCCATTTCCGACCTGGGCCAGTTCACCCCTCCTTAGGGCAGCCTGGTGGCTCCAAGGTTCCCCAGAGTCACCATATCGATACCGAATTTAGTGCGGACACCCAATCGACATAGTGCAGACCAGACCAGAACTTCTGGACTCAAGTGATCCACCAGCTTCCCAAGTATTTGGGATTGCAGATGTGCACCACAAAGCCCAGCAATTGCCTGACACTGCCTTCTCTTACTGGAAGCTACAAGTGTCTGACCTCAGCGGCAGCATCATAAATTGTCCTCATTGTACATGACTTTCTCTAGTGTCCGCGTCATCTCTGATGTCAGCTGGCCCAGCATACTCTCAGCTGCCCTATTAATTTTAATATGACTGGAGCTAGCTCCAGCAGTCCCAATGAAATGAATGTACATAAGGGCACATTTACATGGAACGATTATCCTTCAAAAAATCGTTCAAATGAACTTCGCAATGCTTGGCAGTTTCTAGAAATAGAACCTATGGAGTTACCCAACTGGCTCCCACTACCAGACTTTCCCGCTCTTCCCTGCCTACCGACTCCGGAAGAATGGAGAGTGACAAACCCACCTAGAAACAAACAGAAAAGAGGACACAGAGAAAACAACGCAGGAAAAGAGACCTGACTTGTTCGTCTCACCCAGATCGGGCTCGAAAGAACAGTTCTTGAAGTTTAAGCTGATCATTTGCTATACCTTTCAGCGCCTCACAGATACAGACACAGGAGTTTGTCCGTATCTTCTCACATAGACTGTGAGAAACCGTTTGAATATTTGATATTTGTATTTTTGTTATTGTATTGTCACAACCTATCCCCTCACCCCCCCCCCCCCCATACCTATCAACCCGCCCCTCCCTCTCACCCAATACCTAGACATAAGAACCACTGACCAGAGCTCAGCAGGAGGCCTCTCCCTCTTCGTCCGGCCTCCCACAAGACGCAGAAAACCACCCATCGCGCACAAATTGAAGACCCACCGAAAAGGACCTTGACAACCGCCTGAGACAGCAGAGGAGGATCAGGAGAAACCGGAGAAACCAGCACAAGACCCAGTAGATAATACACAGATAAATAACCTCTGGTATCTCTCTTTTCCTTATAGCTCACCACACTATCCCAGAGACACCGCTGTGCACCTGCCTGGCAGCCTACGCCCTTCAGAGACACAATGATTGGAGAAGCGTTAAGATGCACCTCGTTTAACGTGAGGGGCCTCAACACGCCGAGAAAAAGGTATGGAGTCTCGCAGCTACTTAAAAAATACAGAACAAAAATTTTACTTATGCAAGAGACGCACTACAGAGGAGACAAATGCTTTTCTCTCCCCGGTAGGACGTTCACGCAGGCCTTCCACAGCTCCCACCCACATTCAGCCTCGAAAGGGGTATCGATCTTGTTCCACAAAACAGTGAACTTTATTCTCTCCTCAAAATATTCAGACGAAGAGGGCAGAGTACTCCTCCTTAGGGGAAAAATAAACAATGCAAATATAACAGTAGCAAACCTCTATGCGCCAAATACCAACCAGATAGATTGGCTCATCAAACAAATAGAAATACTTAAGGAATTTGCCACAGGCCCCATCATCTTGGGCGGAGATTGGAATGTAACTTTGAACCCGTTGCTGGATTCGTCGAGGGGCAAATCCCAGGTCTCGAGGGGGCAACTCGGCAGGGTCATCAGAGCATTGGGAAAGCTAAACGTGATTGACGTCTGGTGGACCTTAAACCCCGTAACTAAAGATTACTCGTACTACTCCCAAGTCCACGCCACATATCAAAGGCTGGACTATATATTTGTCTCCAACAGTCTATTGGCACAAGTAGAAAAAGCAACAATAGAGACGATTACACTCTCAGACCATGCCCCGATCCATTTAGATATAAAAATAGGAACGGAAGGGCCTAAGGAATGGACTTGGAGGCTAAACGACGCCCTGTTAGACAATATAGAGGAAAAAGACAAGTTGGCAGTTTTACTAGAAGAATACTTCCGCTTAAACAGCAAAGATGAGATAAGACCCCCAATGACTTGGGAAGCCCATAAGGCTTATATGAGGGGTTTACTGATAGCCCTAGGCTCCAGAACAAAAAAGGCCCAACAACTTGAGATAGACACCCTACTGTCCCAGATCACAAAACTAGAACAAAAAGCTAAATCCTCACAGACTAAAGACAGACTGGACGAGCTCACCAATAAGCGCAGGGAATTAGGACGGCTCTTACGGACTAGGTTCAACAAAAAACACCTCTTTCTAAAACAAACACTCTTTATACAAGGGAATAAGGGAAGCAAATTTGTAACCGCACTACTTAAAAAAGCCCGTACCAGAAACCGGATTAACTCAATTAGAGACAATACAGGAAAAATAGCGACAGACACCCAAGTTATAGCAAAGGTCTTCCAGGCGTTTTACGCTAATCTCTACAACATAAGAGGGAAACCCAAACCAGACGAACAAAAACAATTAAAAAACAAAATAGACTCTTTCCTGAGTAAAATAAAACTTCCAAAAATAGACGAAACAGATGCCCAACTGTTAGTTTCTCAAGTAACAGAAAAAGAAGTAGAGGAGTTGATCGCGTCCTGTCCGATGGGTAAAAGCCCAGGCCCGGATGGTTTCTCGGCAAACTACTATAAAACCTTCAAGAAAATACTAATCCCCAATCTGACGGACGTTTTCAACTCTCTGCTCCAAGGTAATGAGTTGCCCAAACAAGCCCTGGAAGCTCACGTGACGCTCATACACAAGGATAATAAAGACCCAGAAGCATGCAATAATTATAGACCAATATCATTAATTAATCTCGATGTTAAATTATGGGCAAAATTAATAGCCAAAAGAATGGAAGACCTGCTCCCCAAACTAATAAATAAAGAACAATCTGGCTTTATAAAAGGAAGGGAAGGAAAAGACAATAGCTATAGACTACTGCACGCAATGAGATATGCACAGAAATACAAAATCCCCGCGGACCTAATAGGGACAGACGCTGAAAAAGCGTTCAATCGCGTAAATTGGACATATTTAGAAAAAGTATTGACTCAATACAACTTCCCCAGACAATTAATAACGGCAATCTTTTCACTATATAAGAGCCCCTACGCGAGACTGAGGGTCAATAACACCCTTTCCCAACCGTTTGACATACACAATGGTACACGCCAGGGTTGCCCACTGTCGCCATCTCTTTTCGTGCTAGCGATAGAACCCCTCTTACAGGAAGTTAGACAACACCCGGAAATAGACGGCATCACAGTAGGACAGAAGACCTTGTCATTGGCAGCATTTGCCGACGATATCATGTTCGTTGTATCGAACCCCCACAAAGGAATTCCCACATTAGTAACACTATTAGAAAACTTTGGACACCTATCGGATTTTAAAATAAATTTCGCTAAATCAAACATATTAAACGTGTCAGTCCCACGGGAGAGCAGCAGGGTACTAAAGACCCTGTCCCCATTCACTTGGCTAGAAAACACCATCGACTATCTGGGGGTTAAAATCACCAAAAAAGTTGAAAACCTGTATAGCACCAATTTTATACCACTCCTAACACAAGTTAAAAACCTCCTACGCTCGTATGACTTACCATATCTTTCGTGGTTCGGGAGAAAAAACATTCTCAAATCTTATGTAATGCCATAATTACCTATAAGCTCCGTATGTTGCCAATCCACATACCAAGCGCATTCTTCCAGACACTTAAGGCAAGTTTCACAGGGTACATCTGGAAACAAAAAAGACCAAGAATGGCCCATACTATCCTAACAAAAAGGAGATGGGAAGGAGGCATAGATATGCCCTGTGTTCAGGATATCTATAAAGTAATACAGTTAGGTTACTGGTGGGACTTAGCAAACCCAAAGAGAGACCCCTTATTGCAACAGATAGCCGGAGCCACGTTTGGCGGGACATGGCTAGAGGAACTTTGGAACCCTCCCAAAAATGTACATAAACTCAGAGGTTGTGACCCCCTGCTGAGGGGCCCACTCGAGACCTGGGCAAAGCTGGGAGGCACACTGGCACCGGAACCCTCCCCAATAGCTCCAATAAGCATGATATGCAAATTGGTAGGGATCCAGACGGACCCGGCAATTAGAAGTATATGGGCCAAATGCACAGATAGGAAAATAGAGGATATCCAGCAGCTAACAAACAAAAAACCGGTAGAGGCTACCCAAATCCTCTTCCCGGAAATGCAACTCTCATTCCTACAAAAAGCACATATCACCCAAATGATAGAAGAATTTTGGAAAAAGCATAGGTCCACCAGACCGTACACGACATTTGAAAAAGCATTCCGAGAGAACCACCCAAAACGTATGGGAATAAAGCATGCCCAGACCAATTATGTGGCTCCAGCAAAAATATCCAAGCCAGCTTACCTTACATCATGGGAGATAGAACTGGGGATTTCATTATCAACCTCAGACACAAAAGCTATCCTACGCAGGGCCTTTGGCTTCTCCCCGTGCGTACTTCTCCAAGAAAGCCACTATAAATTACTCTCTAGGTGGTACAGGACCCCCCAATGGCTTTACGCTCATAAGCTGGCCCCGCACGAAAGGTGTTGGAGATGCGACTCGGCAACGGGATCGTACCATCACATATGGTGGGACTGTGCCACCCAAACCACTTACTGGAAGGGCATAGAGAGCTCAATTAAGAGCATAAAACCAGATTTTGTATTGTCAGCAGACATCATCTTCCTTAGCAAACCAACTCTTACTTTCCATCCACAAAAAACATATCATTAAAGAATTAAATAAGAAAAAGAAGCTCTAAAAGCTCGGCAGTGCCGGATGGTCGGGCGACGGGTGGAGGCTGCTAGACAGAGCATAGATAAGACCTACTAGACAGAAGAGCTCTACACAGACTCGACCCCTTCTCCCCCACCAAGTCCCTCCCTTTTGTGTCAAGTTTGCAGTTGAGTAGCTCATGATCGATAAACATAAAAAGAAAACAAGGAGAGATATGAGCGAAACTATAGTTTTTATTGGTTAAGATAATGATGATAAGATAATAGTAACTTTAAAAAAATGTATCTTGTTTATGAAAAATCCCAATAAAAGATGATTTAAAAAAAAAAAAAAATCGTTCAAATGAGCGAAAGTAAATGCATTGTTCAGACTAAATTTGAGCCAACAACGGCACAACAAACAATGAACATTCAATTTTCGTTTGGCATTCATCTTATGCAGGTATAAAGACAATTATCGCGTGCGCTTATCGTACAGTTTAAACAGCAATCGTTCTTTCCCTCTCATTTGCTTATACAGCGGATGTGAAAGACAGAGGAATTCTCGTTTGAATGAGCCAACAATGCATCTACCTGTCTAAACAGGCTGCACAAGAATGAATGAACTTGTGGTGACATCACTTCAAATGAGAATCAGCTTGTCTAAAATGACCCTTTGTGCGCATGCTCAACCTCTGCTCCATTGATTCTCGGGATCAGTGGGGAGTCTCAGCGGTCGGACCCATCGACCAGATAGTTATTCTCTATACCGTGGACAGCGGATGCCTTCTAATGTTGGTCAAGCCCCTTTAAAGAGGGGTTTTCAAGCTTCTGCTCCTGTACTGATGCTGAAGCTTCTATTACACATAAGGTGTATGATCAGTGTAGATATTCGACTTCTGTCTGTGGAAATTCTCCCAATACATATGCTAAATGCATTTATAGAACATGGTGAAAGAGTGTCCATTTGGGATCTCATAGGTTAGAATATGGGCTTAAACAGACGAACGTGATTTTGTCATGTTTTGCAGCTGTGAAAATCACGGCCGCAAAACATGACAAAACAAAACCATTAATTTCAATGGTATGCTTTGTGCAGCATCCGAGGTGCGGGCCCACAGCCTAGGGGGCAGCAAGCTAGAGTTTGAGCCCTGTCAGTAGGCTCTATCATCTCACACCCTGAGAGTAGCACGGGATCCATCCATGTCGCTGCTGGGGGAAACTTACACATGGGTAAAACAATATATAGTTTACCTTTAACAGTCTTTTGTCACGGGTGACGCCGCCGTTCCTACCTCAGCTGTAAATCCGGATGATTAAATAAATGGTCCACACACAGGGAACATTTAAATAGCAAAACCAGGAACGGTCGGCAGTGCTCGCTTACTTGAGGAACTATTTAAAGTCAAACTGTAGTGGCCCTGAACATTATCCTGGTCCCCTCTATAAATGTCATACATGATTTGCCCCATGTGGATGCACTGTGCAAAGCTGTCATGTCATTTTCTGTATGTGTGTTGCACAGCTGCAGCATCTGAAGGGTTAACTGTAATAAACTCATTGCCTGTCAGCTCTGCTACTGAATGTATCTTTCCTACTGTGTCATGTGGTACAAGTGAGGTTATATAAGAGAGATTGAGAGCGGGAAATTAGTCCATCTTCAGGAGGAGAGAGTGCTTACACCTCAGAGCCACATGGAAGCACCTTCAGCTTCCATGTAGCAAAACAAACATATAATCAGAGGCAGCATCCACGGCAGTCCATTTCAGATAAAACAACTTTATTCCATGTTGGTCCCACAAGCAGCAATATACAGATGCAGCAGTACAGCAGAAATGACACAGCGCCATTTCGATCTAAACAGATCTTTGTCAAGCCTGTCAAACAAACCCATCTACACCACTTAAATATATGCATAATTAAAATCCAAATACCTTCAAGTGTGGGAAAGCATCTACCAGTGTCTCCAGTGCTAGGTCATCAATATGGGGCTCAGGAAACTCCCACCAGGGAGCCTCCTACCCAACGTAGTCAGCGCCTAGCATACAGGCCACATGATTCTGCACAGCCGGACACCGGCCGCTAACAGAACCACGCATACGCGGGGTTATGTGCCGCCCACATGAAAGGGGCACGGCAGCCGCACTAAACGACGGAAAACACCCGTCCTGTGCGCATATATGCCCGCCGCTCACATGTACTCATAAACATTTGATTGTCATCAGATAACCTATTTACATGAGATGTCTTTAAAGGGGGGTTCAAAGTACTTTTCATATATAATTTTGGGCTCCGCTGCTTTCACGCTCTGGCGCCAAGGTATCTTGTAAAACTGTTACATTGCACAATAAGGATTTTTTTTCCTTTTAATAATTTGTAAGCCTCCCCCGCCCTTTCATTGAGTAGGGGTGCACTACTATGGACATATATCAGTTGGGTTTTCACACCTGGCCCATATACACTGCCCCTCTCTGCAAGGGGGGGAGGCGGGACGAGGTGGGAGCTAGTGTGCTGAGCTCCCGCCCCCTGCCACTGTTTGCAAACAGTGCTAAGGGGCGGAGAGGGGGTGAGAGCTCAGCACACTAGCTCCCACCTCGTCCCACCTCCTCCCTTTGCAGAGGGGGGCAACATATATGGGCCGGGTGTGTAAACCCGGCCGATATACGTCCGTGTGAATAAGCCCTCAGCGTTTAATAAATTGGCCAAGAATATCCATTTAGGGCAATGCAATGCAATATGAGGATACATTTTACTACAACCAGAAATGGAAAATGATGATTGTAGTAAAATATTTTTCCATGTTACAATGTCAGAATGTTCTTCCTACAATGTGTTGTGACGGTCAGCGATGGGACAGCTGTATTCCCCCAGCATGCAGCTAGTGCCGGTGTACATAGTAGTATCAGCAGCCTGCAGGGGTTCATTAGACTGTTTATTGTCATGGAGAGAAATCTCTGCTAGTTTAAGTCCCCCGAGTATCCTTAACCCCTTAATGACACGGCCTATTTTGGGCTTAAGGACGCAATGATTTTTGGCGGATTTTCTTTTCCATTTATCAAAAGTCATGACTTTTTTTATTTTTCCGTCAACGCGGCCGTATAAGGGCTTGTTTTTTGCCTGGCGAACTGTAGTTTTTATCGGTGCCCCTTTTGGGTACATTTGACTATATTGTAAAACTTTTTTTTTTATGATAGCAGGGAGAGAAAACGCATCAATTCTGCCATAGATTTTTTATTTTTGTTTACAGCGTTAATCATGCAGCATAAATGACACAATCCATTTTTTCTGCGGGTCGGTACAGTTACAACGATACCAACATTCTTACATATTTTTTTTAGGTTTTTCCACTTTTCTGCAATAAAAACCCTTTTTTTGGAAATCTTTTTTTCTTAATCGCTGCATTCAAAGTCCTGTAACTTTTTTATTTTTTTATGTACGGAGCTCTGTGAGGGCTTATTATTTGCGAGACGAGCTGTAGTTTTTATTGCTACCATTTGGGGGTACATATGGCTTTTTTGATCACCTTTATTGCGTTTTTAGGGAGGCAAAATGCTAAAAATTAGCATTTTGCCTCAGTTTTTTAGCGTTTTTTAAATACGCTTTTTATCTTGCGCACTTAAAAGCATGTGCAGCTTATTGTACGCGTCGTTACGGACGCGACAATACGAAATATGTGGGGTTTTTTAATTTTTTTAACCCTTTTTTATGCTAATATGAGAAAAAGCATAAAAAAGGTTTTTTTTTAACATTTTTCTTAACATTTTTTTTTTGTTTATTCATTTTTTTATCTTTTTTTTTCACACAACTTGTATCCCCCTGGGGGACTTGCAGCACAGGACTGATGATTGCCGGGATAAGGCATGGCAGGGCTACTGCCCTGCCATGCCTTATCGCTTATACAGCGATCATAGGCATTGGCAGTAGAGGACGCCAGTTTCTGGCGTCCTGTTGCCATGGCGACAGGCCGAGCTCTCGCGATAACAACGCGGGAGCCGGCTGAAGACACAGAGGGAGCGCACTCCCTCTGTGAACTCTTTCCCTGCCGCGATCTACTTAGATCGCGGCAGGGCAGGGGTTAAGAGCGGGGGGCGCATCTTTGATGCACCCCCGGTGTTGCAGTGGGATGCTGGCTGTGATCATATGTGATCTCGCGCTATCCCCAGGACGTGAGTTTATGCCGTGTTGCGGGAAGTACCCCGCTCCCAGGACGTAAACTTACGCCCTGGAGCGGGAAGGGGTTAATATTCTGCTCCATACCAACATTCCTGTTTCTCTCCTAGGTGCTTCTTGTTCCTGTGGAGAGTCATGTAAATGTCGCAACTGCAAATGTACTTCATGCAAAAAAAGTGAGTATACATGCACTATATGAAGAACTTGTAGTTTCAGTCCCTTAGAAAATAGCAGGATCTATCAAGAGAAACTTTTTGTAATATTTTATTTTTCTTTATAAACAATAAAAACATAAAAAAGGAAACAAAAGCTCTTTGGTTCTTGAAAAAAGCTAAATAAAAAAAACTCTGATCCAAACTGTTCAAAGTCCTGTTCACGTCTGCAATGGGAACTCCATTTGGAGTCTCCGGCGAAAATCAGTCCCAAAATCCCAGAAGAAACAGTGCATCGCGCTGCGTTATTTCATACTGTATAATTTCAGGGGCCATGCTAGAATCTGGATAGACCCCATTATAGCCAGTGGGCAAGCGCTGTAACGGGCCAATATCGTGCACGCCTGTGTGAATGTAGCCTAAAACCATTTTTTTCTATAACACATTAGGAGTTAGCAGAGAAACAAAACTCAGAATTTATTACAAGATAGTCCCCGACTTGCGAACATTCGAGTTACGAATTTCGCTAGATACGAACTATCTGTTCTGCACAGTATGATGTAATGCTATGGCATTACATCATGCTGTGCAGGGACCGGACAAGCTTCTATCAAGCCTGATAGAAGCCTGTCCGGTCAGATCGCGGTTGCTGGGCAGCCGGGGGCCTTCTGAAAGGTCCTAGGGCTGTCTATGCAGAGCGCCTAGCAAGCCGTGCGCTTGATAGGCACTCTGCATAGGCAGCCCTGGGGCCTTTCAGGAGGTCCCCGGCTGCCTAGCAACCACACAGCGTCCCGCGATCTCATCGTGGGACGCTGTACGGGCCCCCTGAACTTCGGGTGCAGGCTGTTTCTTACAGCGCGCACCCGGCGGCAGCAGTTCTGACGAGCCGCGCCGCTCGTCAGAACTGTTAACACCTTAAATACTGCTGTCAGAGCGGTATTTAAAGTGTTAACAGTTCCGACAAGCGGCGCGGCTCGTCAGAACTGCTGCCGCCGGGTGCCCGCTCTAAGAACAGCCTGCTCCCGACGTTGTATGGAGCGGGATCCACCCGCGATCCCGCTCCATACTACCATTTGTTCGACTTGCGAACAAAACGGACTTGCGAACGGGCTCCCGGAACGGAACCTGTTCGCAAGTCGGGGAGCACCTGTATTTGGATTCTGCAGTTTTTAGAAATGCCCCATATGTGGACGTAAACTGTTGTTCGGGCACACGGCCGGGCTCAGAAGGAAAGACCGGCATGTGGCTTTATGTATGAGCTGTACGCAGTATATCAGGGTAAAACATATAACGGTGCTTCAATGCAATAATGAAATTAAAATTCCAGGGACAGTGTAGTGTCCCAGAATAACATCCTGGTCCCCTCCATGATTGTCATACATGTTCTGTCTCATGTGGATGCACTGTACAAAACTGTCATGTCCATTTTCTGTATGTATGTTGCACAGTTGCAGTGTCTGAAGAGTTAAAGGGGTTGTCCCGAGAAAGCAAGTGGGGTTATACACTTCTGTATGGCCATATTAATGCACTTTGTAATATACATCGTGCATTAAATATGTGCCATACGGAAGTTATTCACTTACCTTCCCTGCGTTGGCGTCCCCGTCTCCATGGCTCCGTCTAATTTCAGCGTCTAATCGCCCGATTAGACGCACTTGCGCATAAGGGTCTTCTCCCTTCTGGTCGGTCCGGGCACGACCGGTGTTCTGGCTCCGCCCCCTTCTACGCGTCATCGTGTAGCTCCGCCCCACCACGTGTGCCGATTTCAGCCAATCAGGAGACTGGAATCGGCAATGGACCGCACAGAGCCCACGGTGCACCATGGGAGAAGACCCGCGGTGCATCGTGGGTGAAGATGCCGGTGGCCATCTTGGAGGAAAAGAAGGAAGAAGTTGCAGGCAGGGGATTCGGGTAAGTAAAATTTTATTTTTTAATTTCAACACATCCCTTGGGTTTGTCCTGCGCTGAACGGGGGGCCTATGCAAAAAAAAAAAAAACCCGTTTTGGCGCGGGACAACCCCTTTAACTCCCATACAGTCATTGCCTGTCATCTCTGCTGCTGAATGTTTCTTTCCTACTGTGTCATGTGGTACAAGTGAGGTTATAAAAGTGAGTGTCTGGGAGCAGAGAGTGTTCTTCTTCAATCGGTGTTAGGGCTCATGTCCACGGCCGTGATGGGCTCCGCAAGCGGAATACCGCAGGGACCCCATACTCACCTCCGGATTTGCTGTGTAGCTCCCGCATGAAGCGCTGGCACACATGTGCAGTACGGCGCCGGTGGTGTCATATGACGCGCTGGCAGCGTCATATGACGCGGCCTGCGGTATTCACGCTATACTTTCGCTGTGCTACAGCCGAATTATAGCTTGACAGGCGACCTCCATTGACTACAATGCGTATTCCCACGGCAAATAGGACATGCGGAATTCTGAGGTGGAATTCTGCAGCGTGTACATTGAGCTATTAGGTCCAATAGAACCTAATAGCTGCGGTGAAACGCTGCGGATTTCCGTTGCAGTTCACGCGGCGTAAATCCGGCCATGGGCATTAGCCCTTAGAGTAGGGTTCCATCTTACCTGCTGCTCGGGACTAACACAGAACGACATGGAAACACCTTTAGCTTCCATGTTGGTGAAGATGGAGTGAGTCCGTTCCAGGGAGAGAGAGAAAGAGAGAGGGAGCGCAACAAATCCCAGTCCACTAAAACAGGTACTTATTCACACTACAGGCATTATTTTTCCGCCATTAGGATCACCACACAAAGGTACGTGATTGTGACACCCACGCAGAGAATGTGGGGGGTGCATCTAGGCTAAGCCTTCTTCTAAGTGATTAGCTGCCAGAGCGTAAGTGGAGAGACCCCTACCTTTTACCTCCTCCGGAGTATACTTAATGTCCAGGACCGGTGACATATAGATGACGTAGACTATAGGGCCGTATTGTTCCTGTGTGTTTTTCCTCCCAACCTACGATACACAAATCTCTGTGTTTATTACTCCACCGTATAGAATAACGAAGTGGGAACGGGGGCGTCACAACATGATATATACTTCTACAAACATTTCCCCTCGTGTTACCACTCGGCTACACTGTGACAGGGACTAGGCCTCCAGCCATACCCACAGTAAGTGGAATTGTAGCACATACAAGTCCCAGTGTGTTACAACAGCAATTGATAAACAAAATGACTAGCCAAAAAAACATGTATAAAAGCTGATCAGCAAATCGCATTGTCGTCAGTCGTAATAAAAAAAATTATAATCAAAAGATAATAAAAGACAGGAGGGTGAGACACAGGAAATGTATCAAATAAAAAGGGCAAAAGAAAAAAATGCTTTAATAAAGAAATATTAAGGGAATAGAAGATAGGAGGGAAGAAAACAAAAAATGGCTGGCAGACACGGAGGCCATATTCAAGTCTCCAGGTGCCATAGTGACACATTGGCACCCTATGATCACAATGCAGGGGTCCAATGAGTGGCAGAGGGAGCCCCCTCCCTCTGTCAGCCCTTTTATATGCTGTGGTCATTTACTGTAGCATGCGGGGATCGGAGGTCTCTCCAGTCCTCGCTGTTTGAGCAAGTGCCAGGCTATTATCCAGCAGAACACCCGTTCCCTCTAGCAGCTTCTGATGCAGTGTTGTAAAAATGCTTTTAAAAGGCCCTCGGCTGCCATTGCAATCGCACGGCAACCTGCGATCTTAGCGTGGGGGGCAGTGTAGGATCCCCCAAACATCGGTCAGGGCATTTAAATGTATGTACAGAGACTCTCCTGGATAAGCATTGTTACATCATCAATCACTCACCCTTAGGGTGCCCACCCACTAGCGTTTTTTTACTGCGAAATTCGCAGCGGTTTTTTTTTCTGCAGGGGTCTTTGGGCTATGGGACATGCAAAGCTAAAATCGCGATCGCGCAAAATCGCGATATCGCGGTAAGGGCGCCCACCCACTGGCGTTTTTTTTCCCTGCGAAATTCGCAGCATTTAATAAACTCTGTACATAGGCAAAGTAATTGCCTATGTACAGTGTTTATTACACGCTCATAGAGAACAATAGGGCTGTATCGTGTGTAATACGCAGTAAAGTAGAACATGCGACGTTCTTTTTTACATGGGTATTATAGGCAATGTATATAAACAAGTGTGAATGGATCAATGAAAATCAATGTACTTTCACTGACTCCATTCACCACGTAATACACTAATAAATGACGCTTGTGTGAGCCTGTCATTAAGTGTCCTCATTCTGAAGCGCTGCAGTGTTTGACAGAATCCCTGCACCTCTTCATATATTAAGCGCATCTTCTGATAGCGAGGCTGCATGATAAGACCAGCAGACAAAGCTTCTGTCCTAACAAATCAGCCCCATGGAGTTTGAACCTAGAAGGAAACTGCGTTCTGTCTCAGTGAAGCATTGTTACTGAAAGAAGTAAAGTTTTTCTTTAGGCCTCATTCACACAAGCGTGGTTTTAGAACAGTAAAGGTGCATGAAAAAATGCATCTATGCTGCGCTAAAAATTGTGTGAACAGGCAGCTACTCCAGGAGGGAGAGAAGAAACCCCACAGGGCTTCGTGATTTCCCCATAGCAGGGAGAGAGAGAACGGGGCTATGAGGGATTAACCCACAGCTTTGCTCTGTCTCTCCCTGCTATGGGTTAATCCCTCATAGCCCCAATACCTATCCCTGCTATGGCAGATTAATCCGTAGCCCCCCCTTCTCTCTCCCTGCTCTGGGGATCTCCGAGGGATATCCCCATATCCCAGAGAGCGTGGGCAGGGCTAGAGAAGGGGTGGGGCTATAGGCCTTCTCACAGGGATTCCCCTTAGCAAACAGATAGGGGGCGGGGCTCGAGGGCAGATCCCTCTAGCCTTGTCCTCTTCTCCCACGCTCTCGGGGAAGCCCTGTAACTTCCTCTCTCTCCTTGCTATAGAGAAATCTCTTGGGGAGAAAGGTGAAGGGAGTCCCCTACTGCTCCCCACTGCAGGGAAATTCCCAGCTGCTCACAGTGGGACATTTAAAACGTGCAGCCCAGGACCGATCTTTTCTCGCACGACGGACCTTAGGGTTCTTTCCCACGAGTGTATATGAGTCCGCCGTTTTCATGGTCGGCCGATATATACTATGATCTAATGCATTGGATTCCAATGCATCAGATCACATGGCCAAATTCCCAAGACATAAAAGCGCCCAACTGGGCCAATATAGCGCCGGGCACTTTTACGTCGGGCTCAAAAGATAGTCCTGGAACTATCTTTTGGGACGGAATACATCGGCAGCTGCATAGGCTCCTATGGGAGCCAATGACAGCGTCTGGAGAAGGGAGGTGGGAGGCAGTTTAGCAGCGTGACTGCTAAAGTCCCTCCGTCTTCTCTCCTCCCCTCCGGCTGATTGCAATAGGAGGGGCGGAGCTAAGCACCGCACCATCCTGTCCCCTCCCATTGCATACAGCCAGAGGGGAGGTAAGTCGGCAAGGGAAGGGGAAGAGGCAACGGCACGGCGTGGCGTGGCGTCCTCGGTGCATATGCGCTGGGGCCCATGCGTCTGAACAGGCGCACAAACGTTAGATTTTACTTCTCAGATTGTAGCATATAACGTCCGGCCGTGAAAATGGCTGCCAATATATGCTCGTGGGAACAAAGCCTGAGATGCGAGCTTTGGAGTTGCATGTCCTATCTTTGATTGGTGCAAGTATTTAGCACATATAAAATTCCTTCATGTGAACGCTTCTATAGGAAACCATTAGTTCTTATAGTAGTGCTCCTTTCACGTGCCTCTAATGCGTGAAAACAACGTTCATGTGAACGAGGCATTAAAGGTATGTTTGTTTCCAAGTTAGTTGTTTTATATTTGTGCTCAAAGTAACTAGCAAACTACACACAAGCTGATGTGATTGGAAGTCATCTGTTTATTCAATTATCAAGCAGAAGTATATATACCAAAAGACATTTGCAGCGGGACTAGAACAGGCCCCACCTGTAATAATTATAATTTACTACAATTCATTTATTATCATTGGTTTGAAAAACTAAACAAGAAAATGAACATCCTAGTCGCTAGGCAGACTTTTCTTAAAATGGAAGATGGATACAAAAATGAATAAGGCTATTTACTGCGCTAACAGCATGGAGAGGGTCCTGGAACCTGGTTGGAGAATAGCTGGGAGGATCCCCAACCCTCATTCCACCTGGTGGATTATGCCTGCTGCTCTGATGGAACAGGTGAGTCTTTATAAGGAGTACTAGTGGGTGCCGCCTATAGGACGAGCAGACAGGAGGAGGGGAGAAGAGTGGAAGGACCTCTGATGGTTCTGGTCTGTGCAGGTAGAATGACCCCACTGGTAGAGGATCACTGAGGGCTCCTTCCGATTGGTGAACGCGAAATCGCCATAAGAAAATCTCAGCAAAAGCGCGGTTTCTAATGTTAAAATGCATTTCATGAAAATCATAAGTTCATGCTTTGTGATGCGATAAAAAAGAGGCTCCATAGGGAAATGTGGGGGGGAAAAACACGCAGAATGATAGTATGTGCTGCGATTTTCAACATCACATGAGTAAAAACCTCGTAAATGGGAATGAAACAATTAAACCATTGGTTTCACAACGCTGCGTTTTCACTCCCTCGTTTTCACTCATCCTTTTGTGTACG
This sequence comes from Eleutherodactylus coqui, assembly GCF_035609145.1. Taxonomy (NCBI): domain Eukaryota; kingdom Metazoa; phylum Chordata; class Amphibia; order Anura; family Eleutherodactylidae; genus Eleutherodactylus; species Eleutherodactylus coqui. The sequence continues at coordinate 385,028,135 of NC_089837.1, read as the reverse complement.
CTCCCATAGGCTTTCATGTATGATCTATTGTAACCATTAATAATCTGGCCTAGTTTTGTCTTAAAGGGGTTGTCCCGTGCCGAAACGTTTTTTGTTTTTTTTTCAACCCCCCCCCCCATTCGGCGCAAGACAACCCCGATGCAGGGGTTAAAAAAGAACACCGCACAGCGCTTACCTGAATCCCCGCGCTCCGGTGACTTCTTACTTACCTGCTGAAGATGGCCGCCAGGATCTTCACCCTCGGTGGACCGCAGGGCTTCTGTGCGGTCTATTGCCGATTCCAGCCTCCTGATTGGCTGGAATCGGCACGTGACGGGGCGGAGCTACACGGAGCCGGCATTCGGCACCAGCGGCCCCATTGAGAGAAGAAGAAGACCCGGACTGCGCAAGCGCGTCTAATTTGGCCATTAGACGCCGAAAATTAGACGGGCTCCATGGAAACGAGGACGCTAGCAACGGAGCAGGTAAGTGAAAAACTTCTTATAACTTCTGTATGGCTCATAATTAATGCACAATGTACATTACAAAGTGCATTAATATGGCCATACAGAAGTGTATAGACCCACTTGCTGCCGCGGGACAACCCCTTTAAGGACATGATTATTTGGGGGGGAATTTCTGGCCATATGAGGACTTGTTCTTTGCATGGTAAGGTGTAGTTTTTATTGTACCTTTTTTGGGTACATATAATGTATTGTACAACTTCTCCAAATTTTTTTTATAGGCCAAAGAGGAAAAAAAATACCAATTTTGGCTTTTTAAAATTTTTTTTTTTTATAGCCATAAGGGCTTATGTACACAACCGTATATCGGCTGGCGTTTTCATGGCTGGCCGATATATGCTTCCATCTGAGCAGCCCTCCCCCTCTCTCTGTCTCTCGCCTCCCCTCCAAGTAGTCTGCAATGGCAGTGGGGGAGTGGCCCCCGCCCCCTGTTCATAGCCAGCAATGGGAGTGGCCCCCGCCCCCTGTTCATAGCCAGCAATGGGAGTGGTCCGGACAGAGCAGAGCAGAGCTTTGTCCCTGTTTCGCCCCCTCCCATTGCAAATGCTGGACTAGAGGAGACAGGCAGAGAGCTGGGGGGGAAAACTGCGTAGATGGAAGCGTATATCAGCTGGGCATAAAAACCCGACCGATATACGCTTGTGTAAATCAGCCCTAATCTTGTGGTTACAACAGTATGAAAATGATTTTTTTACTTTTCATTTGTGCGTCAAGCTGCAGTTTTTGTTACCATTTTGGGCTACACATGGCTTTTTCGATCACTTGTTGGCTGGTTTCACACAAGCGATAAAATCGTGCGATTTCTTTTTTTTTTTTTTGTGAGAAGCGCAGAATTATAAACCCAATGATTTTCAATGGTTTCCTTCACATTTGTGATGTTTTAACTGATGCGATATTGCAAGAAAAAAAAAATCGCAGTGAAGCTGCAAGATTTTAAAAAAATCGCTGCATATCTTGTTTTCGGCTCATTTCTTTCAAGGAATCACTCATTATTCCCTATGGGATCTATAAAAATAAAGAGAATCACACTTGCATGGCAGACAAGTGCGATCCGACTTTTTTTTAACGTAACTTTAACCCTTTCCAATCCACTGTCTGACCTCTGAAGACCTCCGTCGGGGCTCTCTTACTGTATATTGCCAGCCTCCCTGCTGTCGGAGCCTATCCAACGTGACACCTCATGCAGTACTGGCTCTAGGCAGCATCTAGCGCCGTTGTATAATGGCAGAAAAAGAGTAAGCCGACCAGGATACAAATTGGATTGGAAAGGGTTAAAAGCACAATATTGGTCCTGGTCTAAGTTTCTCAGACACGTTTCGCGCTCGCCTATGTGAATAGTCAGTCAGCAAAAATATGGGAGCTTTTTAAAAAAAAAATATAATTGCTGTAAAATAAGTTTGCTTTCTTTCACTGCATTTGTTGTGTTACTGTATTGTCTTAAAAAAGCCTTAGGTCGACTGAACCGGTTCTGGGAGCCGAAAATAGCAGCGGCGACACCACCGGAGTCCCCGCTGCAAAAAGAGACCACCCGCGGCCCGCTGGCCGAATCCGCGATTTCGGGGCCTACTCGGCCGGGTGAAGCCGCGGCCTAAAGTTACAGACACGGCCGACCGGAAGTGCAGGCCAGCCGCGGAAAGGAGCGTCGGAACCCCGCAGAAGGCAAGCAGAGACAGGGGCACAGCTGTAGAGGACCGGAGACCACCCGGAGAGGCAGAGAAGAAAGGAGGTGAGGGGACTACAACCACATAAACAGGGGATATCCAGCTGGGCACCCACAGAGTGGGAACAGAGAGAAAGCAGCTGTGAGGAGGGAGGCTGCGAGTTTACCACAGCACAGCCCCACAAAGACCCCTCTGAGGCAGACCCCAGAGCCTTCACACCACGCTCTCCCCTCACCCTGAAGAGACCTTGGCTACCTGAAAGCCAGTGGGGCATCCAACAAAACCCAGAGTCCACAGCAGCAGCATACAATCAACAGACCTGTAATTCAGATCCACCACAGCACCTAGGCCCCCCTGCTCACGGGTAGAGGACATTTGAAATAGTGAGAGGTGCAGGAACAGAGTATTACCCCCACCAGCGATAGCAAGTGCAAGAACGCACACAAACCGCTGACCAGAACCTGCACAGAAGCGCAATACCACAACGCAGGATAACCTGCAAACAAGAAAATCACAGCAACAGTGCAACTACAGAGCCACCCTATAAACGGCACCAGAAAATTACCTAAACTTAAGAACACAAGTAGCGCCAAACCGGGCCATCCTCACCCGGTCACCCCCCACCTCACAGGGTTAGGCTCATACGCAGCCAGCGGAATGACCAAGGTCTAGCCGCGAGCTGCGCTCTGCCCCGATCCCAACCAAGAGAACAGAAGTTGTATCCAGCACAGAACCAAACGACCTTGCAACACCGAAAACCTAACATGTCCAGAAGGATCAGCAGACAGAATAAGGGACAAACAGCCTCCCAGTGCACACTACCAGAGCTGTTCTCAAGCAACCAGCTAGCAGAAATGGAGCGGTCATCCCACAACTCAGAAAACGAAGAAACGCTTAACAATGGCATGAACATTGAACCCCCCGCATCACCGCAAATCGCCGACCTCTCTGCTTCAGATTCCAAGCTCCTCTCTCATATAAAAAAAAATGTTCAGAGAAGAACTTCAGACAGCGATGCAAGACATATCTAAACAGATCAACGAACTTGGCCAACGCACTAATGACCTCGAACACAAAACCGATGACATAATAGATGCACTCGACCAAGAGAGGACAAGATGGGAAGACTACGCAGAAAGAGTGGAAGCTCTCGAACTAAAATGCGAAGATCTCGAAAATCGGAGCAGAAGAGCAAACATCCGCATCCGGGGTCTACCAGAAACAGTCATCAACCTGAAAGAAGCAGCCACAAACCTGTTCGCCGCTCTCCTACCCCAAGTGGCGCATGAATCTTTTCGTATAGACAGAATACATCGGGCCCTCTCGACACCGACTAATACCGATCTCCCAAGAGACACAATCTTAAAGCTGCACTACTCCGAAATGCGAGACCAACTACTGCTGGCGGCCCGCAATCTAGACGCCCTGCCGGGGGTCCCTTCTTCCGTTCAAATCTTCGCCGATTATCGCACCATCCACCCTGGCTAAACGGCGGACCCTGAGACCAGTCACCCTAGCTCTACAGCAAGCAAATATACGATACCGCTGGAAATTTCCGTTTGCCCTTCTGGTCCGCATCAACCAAAGATCATACTCGGTCAGATCGCTGGAAGATGGTAAACGCATGCTGGAAGAAGAACACATCCCCTTCGTGAATGAGACGGCCAGATCCCCTAGACCACAACGACCAACCCGATCCTGGACGACGGTGGGGAATCCACGACGCAGAGCGACCATCACAGAAAACTGATCCCCGAACGACGGAGACAGATACATATTGCCCACGTTTACTAGTTTAACACTGTCGGGGGGCTGGGGACATCCCGGGCTCTCCTTAAGGGGGTCAGGGATAGCTCACGGCCTACTCACCTAACTTCCAGGTCTCACTGGACTTTACACTGTCAAAACAAGCCCTTAAAGGGCCACATGGACAGCTTCACACATGTTCGAGACCCGACAGTACAAGAGAATTTTGTTAATGGCGGCGAAATGCCGAGTGATGACCGGCACTCACAAGTGTTGGCCCGGGTGTGACCCTGTGCCAAATAGTCCGCACAAAAATGACCCACATGATAACAGACCTAGAGACACCAAAGTGTCATGTTTGCGGGCGTGGCGGGGGTCGCAGGCGGACAGACACAGGACACACTACTGACAAAGTCATCCGAAATGTTAAAGTTGTAATGGTTCACCAGATAATAAGGCTAAGTTATGTTACTTCTGTTAATATTTAGCGATTTTATTGCACTGGGACGGGGCGGAGTGACTTGATGCCCACTCCCTACCAGACTCCGAGTGTCACCCCTCTATAAAAGTAGAGGGACACACTCAGTTTGGGATTTCAGGGTCTTAGAACCCAAACTGGTTAACTTCTATAGTAACTGTTATAATTTCATTTATACACAATGTTACACTACATATGGAAACCTATCTCCACACACTACGAGCGAAATCTCCACTACCAAACGAGCCTCCAACGACCATATCAAAAACGTAGAAATACTAGGCACCCTCTACCCTACTCAAAATGGCCATCATAATTTCACATAATGTCAGAGGATTCAACTCCCCACTAAAAAGAAAGAAAGCATTTGCCCAATACCTTAAATTAAAACCTGATGTCATATGCCTTCAGGAAACACACTTCTTCTCCTCCTCCACACCCAATTACTTGCACCCGCAATACTCAAGGTACTACTCCTCAGTAGCCGCCAAAAAACACCAAGGAGTCACGATCCTCATTCACAATTCCTTCCCCCTTGTTGTGGATAAAACAGAAATAGATCCCGAAGGCAGATTTATCATATTACAAGGCTCGATGCGGGAACAAAACTCCTATGCACCGGTGAACAACCCCTACAAACTATTTACACTGATATCCAGAAAACTCAAAGCATTACCCAAAGCGTCCATTTATTGGATGGGTGACTTTAATATGATCACTTCACCCACACTGGACCGCTCATCCCAAACTACAGATAAAGTCAGCCCTTCACAAAGAGCTTCAATCACAGCCACACTAAAAGAACTAGCATTGGCGGACTGCTGGAGAGAGGTCCATGGAACGAATAGAGGATACACCTTCTATTCAGCCTCGCATAAATCATATTCCCGAATTGATTGGGCTCTGATTTCAACTCACCTACTCCCCGCACTTGCCCAGTCAAGACACATCCCATGCGCATGGTCAGACCATGATATAGTCCTCACACATCTCATAAGCTCATCACCCAAATCTATCCCCAGAAGATGGAGACTCAATGAATCACTGTTAAAAGACCCCACAACGCTTGCCCAGATAACAGAAGAACTAAATGAATATATAGCAACAAATGACAATGAGGCCTCCACACCAGTCTGGATCTGGCTCGCGCACAAGGCCTTCATGCGAGGCCAAATATCCAAAATAGCCTCCATCAAGAAGAAAGAAAAATCGCAGGCCCTACAAGCCCTGGAAAGACGACTCGCACTACTTGAAATAGCTAATCAACAGCGCCCCAATATAGCCCTAACTAAAAATATAAGAGACACAAAACTACAAATAAACCTATTATACACAACCCAGGCAGAAAAAGCACTTCACTGGACACAAGCAACCTATTTTAAATTAGCTAATAAACCAGATAAACTACTGGCAGCCCGCCTCAGAGCAAAGGAAAGAATTAACATAGTGCATTCCATCAGAACAGAAAGTGGGTCATCCACCTCCAACCCTGATAAAATTGCCAGCACATTCTCCGACTTCTACAATAAATTATATAAATACAAGCCCCAGAAATCCCCCTCCGCCCCCCAGAAATACCTAGAAAACATACAACTCCCACAGATCCCAGAACACCAAAACGAACATCTCAATCAACATATCACGGTAGAAGAAGTAGAAGAGACCATCAAGACCCTAAAACCGGGGAAAGCCCCGGGTCCGGAAGGACTAACGGCCTTATATTATAAAAAATTCATCTCCACCCTCTCCCTCCCGTTAACACGCTTCTACAATAATATCATACTAGAAGAGTCAATTCCCGAGGAATTTTTAAAAGCGCATATAACGGTTATTCCCAAGCCCAATAAGGACCATACCTCCACTAAGAATTACAGACCCATATCTCTGTTAAACCTAGACTATAAGATCTTAACCAGTATATTAGCCCAACGATTAAACTCCTTCCTGCCCGCCCTAATTAATAAAGACCAGGTAGGTTTTATACCGTCCCGACAAGCACCAGATAATATTAGAAAAGTTCTCAACTTAATACACATCTCAAAGTCACATAAATCCCCACAAGTAACACTGGCCCTGGACATCGAGAAGGCCTTTGATAGCCTCTCGTGGGACTACCTATTTGCAGTATTGAGAAAAGCAGGGATAAAGGGGAACTTTATTACAGCACTTCATACTCTTTACTCAACTCCCTCTGCTGAACTAAAACTGCCTTCGTCCACACTAAATAAAATAAAAGTACAAAGAGGAACTAGACAGGGCTGCCCATTGTCACCAGCTCTTTTCGCAATGGCGATGGAACCCCTTGCCCAGATGATTAGAATGAGCCCTAACATATCTGGGGTGAGGGCAGGGGATAAAGAATATAAAGTCACCCTCTTCGCGGATGATATTCTGCTCACTCTAACCAAACCACTCACCTCACTACCAAACTTGATAAAAATCCTGGACTCCTTTGCAGAAGTCTCAGGACTGGTAGTCAACATGGACAAAACAGAAGCGCTACTACACAACACCCCTACACACCTCCAGAAACTCATAGAACTAAATTTTGGATTCAAGGCAAGCCCACACTACATTACCTACTTAGGTGTTAAATTACCTTCAAATATAGACTCATTATATAAATGGAATTACCCCCCCCCCCTTATTTACTTCCCTAAAAACAGATTTGAAGAAGTGGAGCAAATCCACCATCTCGTGGATAGGCCGCATCAACTCGGTCAAGATGAATATACTGCCGCGTCTCCAATATCCTTTCAGGTGCCTACCTATAAATATCCCCCCAAAAGAACTAGAGGATATGCAAAAAGCCATATTCCATTTCATCTGGGGAAACAAAAAACCCAGAATCAAACAGAAGGTAATGCACTACCACAAGAGAATAGGAGGACTATCGGTACCGAATCTAAAGAAGTACTACCTGGCAGCCCAATTAACACAAATTTCTTCCATGTTGGCAGGCTCAAAAAAACCCTTATGGGTAAACATAGAGGCCTCTCTCATCAGACCGTTAGACCTGAGAACCATCTTCTGGGACAGAAATTGGAAACCCATAAATATAGCGCAGATGGCCCCACTAACACACCACCAATTCCTGATATGGAGAAAAAACAGATTCAAGCACAACCTGATATCCCCTATTTCACCGCTGACACCAGTGATCCCCAACCAGACATTCTCACTAAGTCTCCAAGAAGAAAATTTTAAATGGTGGCGCTCCAAACACATCACACTCCTTCACCACTTCACAGCCCACAATAAAATTCTCTCCCCACAACAACTGGTTGAGAAATACGCGGTTCCAAGGGACCTATGGCTTGAGCTGCAACAAATACACAGCTTTATACGCTCCTTAATAAGCATGACCAGTCCACAGTTAACCCTCACGCCGCTCGAAAGAGTATGCCTCAGGTCACCACTCCAACCAGGAACAATTTCCGCGCTTTACTCCACCATGAATAAACCACTTGCAGAAGTAAAACTACCATTCATGCAACGCTGGTAATCAGACCTAGGTATCTCCATGTCCCTACCTCGCTGGCACCACTGCTGCACATTCATTGCCAAAGGGAGTCATCAAGTAACCCTTGCAGAATCAGCAGTAAAAATCCTACACAGAACACATCTAGTCCCCACAACAATCCACAAATACTCCCCATCCACCTCTCCAAACTGCTTCAGAGGGTGTGACAGTCTGGGGACAATACCGCACACCTGGTGGACCTGCCCCTTGGTCACTAGATTATGGAGAGAAGTAACGAAACTAATATCAAGAGTCCTAAAACAGGCTTTTCCCCTCTCACCATCTGTCTGTCTCCTGGCCGATAAACCTTTAGGGTACAACAACCAGCAACATAAACTGTCACAACAGATTTGTATGGCGACCAAAATACACATAGCCTCACAGTGGCTATCACCCAACCTTTCGTTGGAAACAATTAAAAATAGAGTATCTAGAATGACGCTTTATGAAAAACTGTCGGCCATGAGAGAAGACAACATGAATATATTTCTCAAGACATGGAAACCGTGGGCGGAATACCTAGATATACCGGGCCTGAATAGGCCACTTAGTGCATGAAACACCAAATGGAGAAGAAACTCCAATAAAACGCATTAATCAAGGAAAAAAATAGGACATCATTAGAAACATAGAACGAAGCACAAAACGGATAATAGCTAAAACCACAAAATAACATATACCTATAAGAGCAAGAGGAGAGGGGGAAAAAACAAAAGGGGGGGATCTAATCTAATAAAAAATAAATAAAAAATACAGGCTCTCAACCAAAAAACGCTAAACTCTGTGTGGAACACTCCTTTCATCTTACCATTAAAGCTTGTTATATATGTTAACTGTTTGATGCATAAATAATGTTTATATATGCCCCCTGCGAGGGGAACAATTTTCTTGTAACACATCAAAAAAGCCTTAGGTCGCCGCGTGTGAGCATGCTGCGAATTGCCGACCGTGAGCAGAGAATCGCAATGATTCTCTGCTCACTGACACGGGGCCAGCGCTTTCCATAGCAACGCTATAGAAAGGTTCACGCGGCGTGATTCGTCAGCGATTTGCTGCCGGCGAAATTGCGTCCGTGGACAGGGGGTCTTAGTATAAGGTACATGAAGTTATGTTCACACATTCTGTTCAAACGGTTATTGGTTTTACTATCATTCTACAACAATCACAGCTAAATGTGAGATTTGACTGTGACTTAGGCTGGCTTCACGCGACCGTGTGTACTGGCATAGGGGCATGCAGCAAGTACGAGATGACATGCGTACTATCAGCATGCTGCCAATCCCTATGTACTACCTTGGCGTGTATGTGCACGTAGTACAGATCAAGATAGAGCATGCTGCAATTTTTTTTGCACAAGTAACATGCGGGGTGATGCAGCATTGCTGCTACGTGTAAACGTACCCGAAGGCTATCTTCACACAAAGTGTATCTGCTACAGGCTTTCTGCAGAAAATAAGCATTAAATCTGCACCTTAAGGCAAACAAATGATGTTCGATTATGAACCCCGTTCTTTTGAATGGTGTCATATACATAAGTTATTAATGTTGTTTTGGCGCAGGAATAATCGCAGCATGTCCTATCTTTGGGCATTCCCTTGGAATGCGTCGCATGGCATCACCCATTGTTTTCAAAGGGGGCCCACACAGCATTGCAGGGCATGCGAGCTGCACACAAGTGTGATGCAATGTTTTCCCATTGAAACCAATAGGAAGCCCTTCACAATACTTTTAGCCACGGGGGAGGATCGCTACTTCCCCAAAGTGAAACGGTTTTAATACAAAATAACCTGGTGACTGCAGGGACATAGCATGTTGGAGAGCACAATATCAGGCCAAATTTCACGGCCCGATATCACACTCGTCGTGTGAAATTAGCCTAATGGTATAAATTTGGCTGTACATTTGCTTACCGATCTGCTGCGGATTTAATCCTTGGTATTTGGGGGGTTAAATTCCGCTGCAGAAATTCACAGCCTTAAGAGACATAATTTATAATTTTCAGGGTTTAAAAAAAAAAATGCTGCAGATTTGTTGTGGAGAAATTGCACTCCATGTAAGGCCTTTTAAAACGGCTGGGAAAATTGTGCAAGATTTGTGTGGTGAAGGTGCACAAATCTCACAGGAAACATGAACGATTTTCTTTATTTTTAAAAAAAATATATGTATATTTAAATAAATAATATTTTTTTTCCGCTCTGTGGCAAGTCCTATTCTGGCGGGGGCCATCCGTCCGGTCCAGACAGGCCCCCTAGCGGGGGCCCTCTGGCGGGGGCCATCCATCTGGTCCAGGCGCGGCCAGCGGCGCGCACTCTGGCGGGGGCCATCCATCCGGTCCAGGCGCGTCCAGCGGCGGGCCCTCTGCTTTGTGCTCTAAATAAGAACTACGTGGTGCACCAGTACATTGATGATAATTAACATTGTGATTTGTTTTGTATAGCTAGTGTGAGCTCCTTTACACGGCTGCAGCTCGGGTGGTGCTTGAATTTGTGGTGTTACAGATGTATCGATATAAATACAGTTTTCTGTAAAAATGGTAAAACTTGTTTTGTTTTTATTGCGCGTTCATATAGCAAAAATCTTCATTTTAGCGGCACAGGGTCTATTATGTTATATATCTGCAATGTGGCTTGGAGCGAGGGGGTTCATATTGTATTTGGGGTGTTGATTGTTGTGTACCAGGACTGTCTTTTTTTAATCCCAGTCCGCTCCTGATTAGGGTACATTTCACATGGGGCAAAAATGCTACAGATATTTCGTGCAGACTTTCCACATGGAGAATTCGCAGCATTTACAATATAAGCCATATGGATGAGATTTAATAAATCCCAACTACATCTATGAGTACGTCTAAAAGAAAAGCTGTCTTAGTTGCCCCTGGCAACCAATCACAGTGCAGCTTTTGTTTTGTATTCTGTCCTGGTAAAATGAAAGCTGTGCTGTGATTGGTTGCTAGGGGCAACTAAGACTTTATCTTGTAGACAGTTTCTTAAATCTGCCACATAGTATGGTAAAAAATTGCGTGCAGGATATTTAAAATTGTAGCATGATGACTGTTTGCTGCAGATTTCACTGTTTACAACCAAAAGGGTGAAATTTGCCACAAATACCAAACTTCAAGACAAAATCCACAACCTCAAACTCTGATTAAAATGACTGATTGCGTAAACATTTTCCATGAATTGATCACTTACGCTTCACGGTGGTCCCTCCCGCTGGTGGTAATATCCATAATGGTGCTGCTCCTTCAGTCCCCCAATCACAGCACACTTGGCCCTTGGATATGTCTGCGTTGTGGCTCTTCTGACTGCTGGATATATTTCCTTGTATCCTCTGAATGACTTGCTGTTGTCTTTTCTTTCTTCATCTCTCTGGCGCTATTCTTCCTCTTCTAGCTTTCCTGGCTGCTACTGCAAAATCCAACCCAGTCAGGTTCACTTCTTGTCAATGTCAGCAGCAGTTCTCATCAATGCTTCAAGATGGCGCCTGACTCACCAACTGTCACTTGTGTCCTTCAAGCATTATGATGTCAGGCTCCGCCCACTGTAAGCCACGCCCATTCTAGGCTCCGCCCACTTCAGCCCTGCGCTGTTCAGAGGTTTATCTTTATTATGGCTTATATTAGGGCCCATATCACCCCCTTACAATAGTGATAAAGAATAAAAACCTGCATTCTGTTGATATCCAAAGCCTTTCAATAGTCCGGCCCCTCACAGTGTTTTTAATCATTTTTTAATAGGATCAGTAATAATCATAATTGACTGAAATCGTACCACGCATGTTAGTTTTTAAGAAAAACACAGATGTTTTACATGTGACTTTAATTTTATTTTAGATGTTTTCTTTGCTTTTTCACCCTGTTTGTTCTCCACCTCTGGCTGCGTTCACACTTGTCGCCTAAACTTGCTGACCTGCACTCCTGCGTGGTTTTCAGTTGTAGTTAATGGCTGCACGATTTTCTAGGTAAGCTGCTATATTGTTCATCTTTAAAGGCTGTTTTTCAGGTAAACGTCAGTTTATCCACAAAACTACCCGGTAATTATTTGCACCCCACACTGAACAGCGCGGCATGCGGATTTTAGCTGCAATTATCCAATGTGAATAATGTAACTGAGATGCGATGATCAATATGTAGCTGCAGTTATCTGTGCAAAACTGCAAGATGGAGCTCCTATTGTTCCTTCTATATCCAAGCTGTAGTTTTTTATTGGTACTATTCTGGGGCGAATACGGCTCTTTTGATCACTTTTTTTAAAATTGTTTTTGAGTCAAAATTTAATAAAATAAGCATTTTGGCTCTTTTTTTTTGTTCTCCCTGCAGGTTAAACATTGCTCAATGTAATATACTGGTGGTTACGCATGCAGTGATATCAAACATGTGGTTTAAGTCTTAGTCCTTAAGGGGTTAAAAAAATGTGCTTGCGGATAGGTGCGGATGTGTGAAAAATCATGCGCGGATATATGCGGATGTGCTGCGGAAAAAAGCGCGTGGAAAAACCTGCAGCCTCCTACCATGCCTACTTCCTCTAATGTCATAGCAACCAGTGCCTTCATTTGCAGCTGCACCGTGGATGTACTGCGTGAAAAAACGTGTCCATTCACTTGTATTGGAGTCTCCACACACAGAATCCGACCCAAATTAGGACATGCCGCGTTTTTTTTCTAGCGCGTGAAAATCCGCTATGCAAATCCGTCCATCTGGGGACAACTGCGGATCCCCATAGAAGTATATTGGCTGCGGTCAGGGGCGGACAATGTGCTTAAAATACCGCGGCAGAAATTCCGCCCGTGTGCAGGCACCCTAAGTGATTTTTTTTTTCCTGCACCATGCATACCATAAAATTCAAACCCAAAACAAATAATAATCCTATTTTTTTTTATTTTTTACCCCACTTCAACATTATATATATTTTATGGTACATTAAATTGTGCCACTAAAAAAAATACAACTGAAAAAATAAATTATCATACAATTATGTCAACGGAAAAATAGAAATGTTAGGTTTTGCTGCTGGGATATGTTTTTCTATGAGGTCCCAGCAGCACAGCTTCACAGGTGTGGGATAATTGAACTGGCTGGGTGTGGAGTTTCTCCAGCCAGCCAATCCCCCTGGTCTGCTGCACATAAATACCAGCTCCTTTGATTAGAGGATGCTGGTCATTTAATTATTCTGTCTTTTCCCACTAAGAGCTAGGTGTTATGCATGTTTAGTCTGAAAGGTTTCTCCCATCTTCCCTGAGGACAGTCTGGACACCTGTAGTCCTTATCTGCATCTTACCTATCGATACTAAATTAGGGTGGCTTCACACAAGCGTGTTTTTGTGTGTGCATATGCCCGCACAAAACCACTTCTCTATTACAACACATGCATTCCCTATGGTGTGTTCACATGTCCATGTTTTTACAGGTACATGCCTGTAAAGATAGAACATGCGTGCACAATAGGGAATGCATGCATTGTCTTCAATAGAGCTGTGGCTGCTGCTGGCGGCTCCATGGAAGACAATGGTCTGCCGTCTCCCCGTAATCATTTTTCAGGGAAGAGCTTTAAATATAAGCTCTTCCCCGAAAACTAACATTTTAATGTAAAAAAAAAATAGAAAAAGAATTTCCTGCTGCACCTGTCACATATGTGACAGATGCAGCAAAGGAATTCTAGATCCCCGCTGGGATGAAGAACACATCTGCCGCATGTGGCAGATGTTTTCTTCATCCCTGCGGGGAATAAAGAGTTCCCTGCTGCACCTGTCACAGATGTGGCAGATGCAGCAAAAGAATTCTAAATCCCCGCGGGGAATAAAAAATTCCCTACCGCAGCTGTCACAGATGACAGCTGCAATAGCGGATTTAGCTGCTGGCACCCAGTAATTGTTTTTCAGGGAAGGGCTTTAAATATAAGCCCTTACCTAAAAAAAACAAGGCAAGGTAGTGTACAAAATAATAAACACCACATACTCACCTCCCTTCAGCTGCCGGGGCTCAGCCGCTGTCCTTTGCTGCATCTGTCACAGATGTGGCAGGTGCAGCAGGGAATTCTTTTTCCTTGTGGGGATGAAGTAAACATCTGATGTGTTCTTCATCTCCGTGGGGGACATGGCAGTGGCGGACAGGTAAGTATCTTGTTTTTCAGGCAAGGGCTTATATGTAAAGCTCTTCCCTGAAAAACAATTTAGGGGGGCCGGCAGACCATTGCCTTTAATGGAGCAGCCGGCAGCAGCTGCGGCTCCATTAAAGGCAATACACAGACCTTCATACATGCGTGTTTTGGCGTGTACATAGGTGCGCACCTATGTACGCACAAAAACACGCTTGTGTGAGCCACCCTCAAACAGTGTAAACTGTGCGTTCATTTCTAAACTAAAAATTTTACTGATACTATTTAGTATTAATTGAAAAAGCATATTATTGTTAAATCCAAAAATGCCCTTCATGAATTTCCTAGTACAAAATCTGTATAGTTGTACAGATTGTAATAACAATGGCCTATGTATCTTTCGCATTCAAAGGACACGCCAGAGAGCATGCGTGATTCCATATGTTGGCACCTACATTAGGAATAGAGGTGAGCGAGCACACTTGTCCGAGCTTGATGCTCGTTCGAGTATTAGGGTACTCGAGATACTCGTTACTCGAGACGAACACCACGCGGTACACAAGTCAATCGCATTTCCTTCCCCGCATGTTTAGCGCCATTTTCTAGGCAATAAACATGCGGGAAAGGCATTACCACTTTCTGCTGTGACGTGCCAATCTCGTCCACACGGGACGGCCAATCCGCTGCGGTAAGTCCGGCTGAAACTGGCAGCCGCGGTTTCAAAAGATGCAGCATGTCTATTTATTGTTTACTTTCGTTGCGGCCGCGCTCTCCTCTAAGGGAGCGCCGGCCGCAACGGAAAAGAGAGCGGCCGGGCCGCTGCAAAGCCGCCGCGGGTTTTTCCGCGGCGGTTCTCCCGGCGGAAATCTCGCGGTTTTTGCTGCTGCCAAACCCCGGGATTTCCGGCGGGAATACGCCCAGTGTGAACCCAGCCTACAATTTCCTAGCCTACTGCAAAGTAGTTCAGTTATACCGTTCTATGTCTGCAGTGAATTAGACAGGGGTCTCACCGCTAAACAGTACTCTAATATTTCCTGGGCCACTGCAAACTAGTTCAGTTATATCGTTCTATGTCTGCAGTGCATTAGACAGAGGTCTCACCGCTAAACAGTACTGTAATATTTTCTGGATCACTACAAAATATTTCAGCTCTGCCACTGTGCAGTGCGTCTCACAATACCCTTTCCTTGGTGGGGTTGAGATCGCCGCAGTTACCAGCACTATCCACTGGCTTCAGAGACTTCTCCCACTCCATACAGCCTCTCTTATCTACTAGTCTCTGTGAGCGGTAAATTACCCCTAGGTATCAGTGCAAGACAGCGGGTTAATTTTTTCAATTCACAGCATAAAGCCTCCACTATCTACAAGTCTCTGTGTGCGGTGAATTAGTCATAGTTGTCAGCGCTGTACAGTGGGGTAATTTATTTGGGACATGCTCTATTCTTAATCCGCCATGATGAGGAGTAGGGGTAAGGGTCGAGGACGTAGATGTGGACGCGGGCCTCCAAGTGAGGATGTGGGCACAGGTCGAGTTCCTGGTCGTGGTGAATCACAGCCGGCTGTTGAGGGATTAGGAGAGAGGAAAGTTTCTGGGCTCCCCAGCTTCATATCACAATTTACGGGTCCTAGTGGTAGACCTTTATTACAAATAGAGCAGTGCAAGCAGGTCCTGTCGTGGATGGCAGAGAAGGCATCCAGCAATGTATCGACCACCCAGTCTTCTACGCAGTCCACTACTCCCGGCCTAGGGACTGCAACTCTGAATCCTCTGGCTGCTCCTCCTTCCTCCCAGCCTCCTCACTTCATGAAAATGACATATTCTGAGCAGGCAGACTCTCAGGAACTGTTCTCGGGTCCCTGCCATGAGTGGGAAAAAACTGTTCCTCTCTCACCTCAGGAGTTTGTCATGACCGATGCCCACCTTTGGAAAGTTCCCAGAGTCCGGGTGATGAGGCTGGGGACTTCCGGCAACTGTCTCAAGAGCTTTTTGTGGATGAGGATTATGAGACACAGTTGTCTGTCAGTGAGGTAGTAGTAAGGGCAGTAAGTCCGAGGGAGGAGCGCACAGAGGATTCGGAGGAAGAGCTGCTAGACGATGAGGTGACTGACCCCATCTGGTTTGCTAAGCCTACTGAGGACAGGGCTTCAGAGAGGAAATCAAGTGCAGCAGCAGGACAGGTTGGAAGAGGCAGTGGAGTGGCCAAGGGTAGAATCCCCCAACTGTTTCCCAAAGCACCCCCTCACGGCAAGCCTCCGTGCAGAGGGCTAGGTATTCAAAGGTGTGGATGTTTTTTAGTGAGAGCGCGGACGACCGACGAACAGTGGTGTGCAACCTGTGTCACACCAAGATCAGCCGGGAAGCCACCACTACCAGCCTCCCCACCACCACCAGCATGCGCAGGCCTATGATGGCCAAACACCCCACAAGGTGGGACGAAGGACATTCACCGCCCCCGGGTCACACCACTGCCTCTTCCCCTGTGCCCCAACCTGCCACACAGATCCAATCCCCCTCCCAGGACGCAGGCATGAGCGCCTCCCGGCCTGCATCCACAACCTCACCTCCACCGTCCTCCACTCCATCCAGCAATGTCTCTCAGCGCAGCGTTCAGCTGTCGCTAACACAAGCGTTGGAGCGAAAGCGAAAATACACTGCCACCCACCCGCATGAACAAGCTTTAAATGTGCAGATTGCCAAATTAATCAGCCTGGAGATGCTGCCGTACAGGCTTGTGGAAACAGAGGCTTTCGAAAACATGATGGCGGCGGCGGTCCCGCGCTACTCAGTCCCCAGTCACCACTATTTTTCCCGGTGTGCCGTCCCCACCCTACACCAGCACGTCTCCCGCAACATCAATCGTGCCCTCACCAACGCGGTTACTGGGATGGTCCACTTAACCACGGACACGTGGACAAGTACTAGCGGGCAGGGCCACTATATCTCCCTGACGGCACATTGGGTGAACTTGGTGGAGGCTGGGACCAAGTCAGAACCTTGGACGGCTCACGTCCTACCCACACCCAGAATAGCGGGTCCTACCTCGGTGCTAGTATCTGCAGCATTTTATGCCACCTCCTCCAAACCCTCCCCCTCCTCCGCCATGTCTACATTTCAATTAAGAAGTGTGAGCACATTGCCAGCAGTCGGTAGCGCGCAGCGCGGCAGCACAGCGGTGGGCAAGCGTCAGCAAACCGTGCTGAAACTAACCAGCATAGGTGACAAGAGGCACATGGCCCCCGAACTGTTGCAGGGTCAGACAGAGCAGACCGACCTCTGGCTTTCGCCGCTGAGCCTCCAACCGGGCATGGTCGTGTGTGACAATGGCCGTAACCTGGTGGCGGCTTCGCAGCTCGGCAGCCTCACACACGTGCCATGCCTGGCCCATGTCTTCAATCTGGTGGTTCAGTGGTTTCTGAAAAACTACCCCCTCTTGTCTGACCTGCTCGGCAAGGTGCACTGCGTCTGCGCACATTTCCGCAAGTCCACCATGGACGCTGCCACCCCGAGGACCCTGCAATGTCGGTTTCAGCTGCCAGAGCACCGACTGCTGTGCAACGTGCCAACATGCTGGAATTCTATGCTGCACATGTTGGCCAGGCTGTACGAGCAGCATAGAGCAATAGTGGAATACCAGCCGCAACATGGGCGGCGGAGTGGTAGTCAGACTCCGCAATTCTTTATGGAGGAGTGGGCATGGATGGCAGATATCTGCCAGGTCCTCGGAAGCTTTGAGGAGTCTACCCAGATGGTGAGCGGCAATGCGGCCATCATTAGCGTCACCATCCCGCTGCTTTGCCTGCTGAGAAGTTCGCTGCTAAGCATAAAGGCAGACGCTTTGCAGTTGGAACAGGATACAGGGAATGACAGTATGTCGCTTGATAGCCAGACCACCCTCATGTCTATATCTCAGCGCATTTTGGAGGAGGAGGAGGGGGAAGAGACAGCTGGGCACACTGCAGAGGGTACCCATGCTGCTTGCCTCTCATTTGTTAAGCGTGAATGGGCTGAAGAGGAGGAGGAGAAGGAGGATCCTGAAAGTCATCTTCCTAGTGAGGACAGCGATGTGTTGCGTACTGGGACCCTGGCACACATGGCTGACTTCATGTTAGGCTGCCTTTCCCATGACCCTCGCGTTAGACGCATTCTGGGCAAAACGGATTACTGGGTGTACACCCTTCTAGACCCACAGTATAAGGAGAACCTTTCCACTCTCATTCCCAAAGAGGAAAGGAGTACGAGAGTGATGCAATACCACAGGGCCCTGGTGGAAAAAGTGATGCTAAAGTTCCCATCTGACAGTACTAGTGGCAGAAGATGCAGTTTCGAGGGCCAACTAGGAGGGGAGGCGCGTGGATCAGGCAGCATGTCCACCGCAGGCAGGGGAACACTCTCCAAGGCCTTTGCCAGCTTTATGGCTCCCCAGCAAGGATGTGTCACCACTTTCCAGTTAAGGCTGAGTCGGAGAGAGCACTATAAAAAGATGGTGAGGGAGTACTTAGCCGATCGTACCACCATCCTCCGTGATGCCTCTGCTCCATACAACTATTGGGTGTCGAAGCTGGACACTTGCGCTGTACGCCCTGGAGGTGCTGGCCGGCCCTACCGCTAGTGTCTTGTCAGAGAGGGTATTTAGTGCAGCTGGGGGAATCATCACTGATAAGCGTAGCCACCTGTCAACTACCAGTGCCGACATGCTTACACTCAAAAAGATAAACAAAGGCTGGATTTCCCCAGACTTCTCTTCTCCACTGGCGGAAAGCAGCGGAACCTAATGATTCTTTTCGCTGCAACAGGAGAAAAATACATCCTCTATCACCACAAAAAAAGGGGGAATTAGCTTTGTCAATCACTCTCGGATATTATTACTCCTCCTCCTCCTCCTAAAACAGCATGTCAACTGCTAATCTTTCTGCGGCCCAAAGGGCTCTGTTTAAAAGTTTTTACGATTTTTCAAAGTTTCAAAAGTATTTATACTTTAACAGAAACCAATTTTTTTTCACAGGGCTGCCTCCAGGCTCTGTTACAAATTAAGCAACAGCGAGCTGTATCTTTAAAAAATGTTTATGGGTTTCACCTGCCCTCGCGGTTTAGTAATTTTTCAGGGGTAGACTTGTACTCTTGGTACACCAATTTTTCAGGCTCTTGCCTATATTGTTATCTAACTAATTTTTCCGGCCTTCGCCTATACTCTTGCTACAGAAATGTTACAGGGGTTCGCCTATACTCTTGCTACAGAAATGTTACAGGGGTTCGCCTATACACTTGCTACAGAAATGTTACAGGGGTTTGCCTATACACTTGCTACAGAAATGTTACAGGGGTCCGCCTATACTCTTGCTACAGACATGTTACATGGGTCCGCCTATACTCTTGCTACAGACATGTTACATGGGTCCGCCTATACTCTTGCTATAAAAATGTTACTGGGGTCCGCCTATACTCTTGCTACAGACATGTTACAGGGGTCTGCCTATACTCTTGCTTCATAAATATTATTGGGGTCCGCCTATACTCTTGCTAAATAAATGTTACTGGGGTCCGCCTATACTCTTGCTACATAAATGCTATTGGGGTCCGCCTATACTCTTGCTACAGACATGTTACAGAAGTCCGCCTATACTCTTGCTACAGACATGTTACAGAAGTCCGCCTATACTCTTGCTACAGACATGTTACAGAAGTCCGCCTATACTCTTGCTACAGACATGTTACAGAAGTCCGCCTATACTCTTGCTACAGACATGTTACAGAAGTCCGCCTATACTCTTGCTACAGACATGTTACAGAAGTCCGCCTATACTCTTGCTACAGACATGTTACAGGGGTCCGCCTATACTCCTGCTACATAAATGTTACTGTGGTTCGCCTATACTGTTGCTACATAAATGTTAGTGGGATCCGCCTATACTCTTGCTACATAAATGTTATTTGGGTCCGCCTATACCATTGCTACATAAATGTTACTGGGATCCGCTTATACTCTTGCTACATAAATGTTACTTGGGTCCGCCTATACTCTTGCTACAGACATGTTACTGGAGTCCGCCTATACACTTGGTACAGAAATATTACAGGGGTCCGCCTTTACTCTTGCTACAGACATGTTACATGGGTCCGCCTATACTCTTGCTACAGAAATGTTACTGGGGTCCGCCTATACTCTTGCTACAGACATGTTATTGGGGTCTGCCTATACTCTTGCTACAGAAATGTTACTGGGGTCCGCCTATACTGTGGGTGCACAAAGGTTTCCCATTGTGGTGTTCAGCTGCCTGACACATACACAGAATTAAGTGTGTGGGGACACATGGATTTCCTATACCTATTTATCTCACGGTACCTTGGGTCACACAAGGTGGACGCTGGGACCGAGCATGACCCAGGGCCCGCTCACATACTTCCCTCACAGAGTATTGCAGCTCCTACCTCGGTCATGGTTTCTCGGCCTTATTATGCCACTTATTTCTCCTGCTTGGGGTCTGGGGATCAGCGGTGGGCAACATGTATTTTCTCTCGTGTTACCACAGTTATCTGAGAGTGTTTTGGGCCAAATAAAAGGAGTGTTACTGCATTAATGAGACGTTCACAGCTGCACAAGCATCCAAGTCCACTTGGGGCCCACGATTACTGAGGGTGTGGGCAGAGGCCAAGGTCCTGGGGGGGAAGAATCAACTGCACCAGGTATGGCCTGTGGAACTTCTTTGTGGTTTATCCAGTCTTTGGAGCGATGAAAGCAACCGTTACTGATTTAAAGAGACTTTCACAGCTGTACTAGCATCCGAGTCTACTTTATGCCTACAATTACTAAGGGTGTGAGCCGAGGCCGAGGTCCTTGGCGGGGTGAAACTGCCTTGTTTGGGTGCTCTGATTTCTTTAGGTGTAATACCATCTGTGAGTTTCATGGGCTCACCTATGCTGTGGGTGCACAAAGACTTTCCATTGTGTTGTTTTACCTGTCTGGCAGAAATACACTGACTGACTTGGCTAGGGTGCAGATGGCTTTCCCATTGCAGTGTTTTACCTATCTGGCACAAATACACTGAATGACTAGGGCAGAAGTGTGGGCCGAGGTCCTGGGCGGGGTGAAACTCTGCCATGTTTGGGCACTCTCTATTCTTCCTGTTTAATTTTGTCCCTGGGTTCCAGGGGCTCGCCTATACTGTGGGTGCACAAAGGCTTCCCATGGCGGTGTTTTACCTGTCTGGCACAAATACACTGACTGACTAGGGTAGAAATGTGGGCCGAGGCCCTTAGTGGGGTGAAACTCTATCATGTTTGGGCACTCTGTTTTCCTCATGTGTAATACCATGTTTGAGTTCCTTGGGCTTGCCTATGCTGTGGGTGCACAAAAGACTTCCCATGGCGGTGTTTTACCTGTCTGGCACAAATACACTGACTGACTAGGGTAAAAATGTGGGCCGAGGACATTGGTGGGGTGAAACTCTGCCATGTTTGGGCACTCTGATTTCCTCATGTGTAATACCATGTTTGAGTTCCTTGGGCTCGCCTATGCTGTGGGTGCACAAAGACTTCCCATTGCGGTGTTTTACCTGTCTGGCACAAATACACTGACTGACTAGGGCAGAAATGTGGGCCGAGGTCCTTGGCAGGGTGAAACTCTGCCATTTTTGGGCACTCTGATTTCTTCCTGTGTAATACCATCTTTGCACACCAACAGCATAGGCGAGCCCAAGGAACTCAAAGCCTTCTCATTGCGGTGTTGAGCTATCTAACACCTACACAGAATGAATTGTGTGGGGACACATGGATTTCCCATTGCTATGTAACTCGCGGCACCTTGAGTCACACAAGGTGGAGGCTGGGACCGAGCCTGACCCTGGGCCCGCTCACGTGCTTCACACACAGCATATTGCTGCATTGTGGAAATGTGTAGAAGTGCTGGCACCTGATTCCCCTTTATGCCCACGTTTGCGGCTCCTGATAATTTTGTGACAGAGGTAGCACGGGATTGGTATGATGATCGTACGTCAATTTATCATCAATTCTCAACTGCATTGTGGGCTATCGCCAACACTTTCAAGGAGGGTCGCTGCCTAGCCCTGCCAACCCTCTGCAGTGTGTGCCTCTGGTTCCTCCTCATACAGTACGCACTTATAAATAGACATGAGGGTGGTGTGGCTATGAAGCGAGCGTGTGGCATGAGGCCAGCTGAGCACTGCGCAGGGAAAGTTTTGTGTGCCCTATGAACGCAGGGTCGTGCAGAGGGTTGGACAGCAATGCCAGCATGTAGCCCAGGAAAAGAGGCAGCGGTGTCACCCGCAGGCAGTGATTGTCAATGGTTACAGGTAGTGTGGTGCTTAGCTAAGATGTGCCAGTGCGTGTCCCTTGCTAATGAGGGTTTGTCCCAAGTAAATTGTTAGGGGGGGTGACCGACAGGCTCTTGTCCCCATTTGGGCTTAATAGTGGGACCTGGGAGCCTCAGATGCAGCCATGCATGCTGCCCCTGCTCTTCTCTATCTGTTTCTGTGGTGTTTCCATGACTTTCTGATGTTTTCTGGTGTTTCACAAGTCATCACCTATGAGGAGCATCAGTCCCATACAAAAATGCTCGAGTCCCCCATTGACTTCAATATGGGTTCGTTACTCGAAACGAGTTCTCGAGTATTACGGAAAGTTCGACTCGAGTACCGAGCACCCAAGCATTGGGGTGCTCGCTCATCTCTAATTATGAAATATTCTGCACACGACATTAGTTCTTAATCCTGATCTATGAAAGCTTTATTAATGAAGCAATGTAGTGACACTGCAAGTGCAAACTGTAAAACATGGATTTTCTTGCACTGCGTTGTTTAACCACAAAATTATTCTTGGAGAAAGGTTGGTAGAAGTGTTACTCTGTTTAACCAGCAAATGCAGTTGGTGGTATTCCTTTCACACCAAGTCCAGTTATCTGTAACACAATGAAAATGTTGTTCATTAGATTACAACTACACCATTACAGAAAAATGCTGTCTAAAAAATATCAGAATTTGTCTACATCTTCTCAAAAATCAGTACAGCAGTCTGTTCACACAACTGAGTGGCATGGAGGATCTGCCTTCAACTGGATCCCAATGAATACCGTTGGCTACCACTGAAAAGAAAATAGGTCTGGTCAAGTTTCCATCACGGCTCTGTGTTTTTCTAAATTAAAAAAAAAACTCCAACCAAAAAATATTAATATAAAGAGGGCACATTGAGCATGTTATATGAATCATGTCTAGACCAGGGACTGGGGGGTGAGGGCAAAAAGAGAAACAGTGAGGTAGACCATTTAGATAGCGACCTGGGACCAAGAAATGGGAATGGAGGTCGAGTAGGGGGTGGGGTTAGAACTGACAGAACAGCTAATAGTACCATTAGTAGTACAATGAATAAAAAGAACAACACCAACTGTATAAATTGTATGGCAACGAATGCAAGAAGTCTGATCGGTAAAGTGGGTGAGATCGAAGTGAGAATGTCTGATGAAAGTTACGATATAGTGGGAATAACAGAAACATGGCTTGATAAGTGTGATTGGGCTGTGAATTTTTACAAGGCTATAATCTCTCCAGAAGAGACCGTGGAATACAGAAAGGGGGAGGGGTATGTCTATAAAAGGTACTTAATGCCGTGGCTATGAGAAGATATAGGTGCAGGAGAGGAACATGTGGAATATCTGTGGGTAGAAATACAGGGAGAAAAAAATAACTAAATCCTGATAGCGTTTTCTATAAGCCGCTAAACAAACTGCCCACTAAATATTGAATGCCTAACATGGGAGGAAGTGCAGAGCCGGTTAAAGAGAATTAAAATCAATAAATCGCTAGGCCCAGGTGGAATACACCCAAGGGTTCTAGGGGAACTAAGTGACATGATAGCTAGACTGCTATTTCTTATATTTATGGACACTGTTGAGACCGGGGTTGTTCCACTGGATTGGCGCATTGCCAATGTGGTTCCAATATTCAAAAAGGGGTCTAAAAGAGAGCCTGGTAATTACAGGCCAGTAAGTCTCACTTCAGTAATTGGAAAAATATTCAAGGGGTTTCTGAGACGCGCAATCCTTAAATACCCCAGGGAAAACCATGGTATAACTCCTCATCAGCATGGGTTCATGAGAGGTCAATCATGTCAGACCAATTTGATCAGCTTCTACGATGAAGTAAGTTCTAGGCTGGACCTGGGAGCATCTATTGATCTCGTATATCTGGACTTCTCTAAAGCATTTGACAGTGTACCGCAAAATAGGCTGATATATAAAATGAGACAACTTGGACTGGGTGAAAACGTTTGTATCTGGGTAAAGAACAGGCTCAGAGATAGAAAGCAGAGGGTGGTAATAAATGGTTCATACTCTGGGCCACTGTTGCTAGTGGGGTGCCACAGGGTTCAGTATTAGGCCCCATTCTGTTTAATATATCTATCAATCATCTGATAGAGGGGCTGCACAGTAAAATATCAATATTTGCAGATGACACAAAATTATACAAGATAATTAATGCAACGGAGGACAATGTACGGCTACAAATAGACCTAGATAAACTAGAGAAAGCAGGTCGCCAGCAGCACAAATTGTATATCCCTCCAAGGGCTGGGCATAGATTATGCAGTAGCCAAAGAAACAGGTGAATGGATCCTTATCACCAAAATCACATGCAGCAATAAGAAAGACTTCAGCAGCATCCAGGGTGCAAATTGATATCCAAAATTTATTTCCCCATCACAGAACAGGCAACGTTTCGGCCATGTTGGCCTTTGTCAAGCTCAAGCTTGACAAAGGCCAACATGGCCGAAACGTTGCCTGTTCTGTGATGGGGGAATAAATTTTGGATATCAATTTGCACCCTGGATGCTGCCGAAGTCTTTCTTATTGACCTAGATAAACTAGGTGCATGGGTAGAAAAATGGCAAATTAAGTTCAATATTGATAAATGTAAGGTTATGCACATGGGAGAAACAGATGTCAACAATACACACTAAGGCCTTAGTCACACGGGCGGTTTTTCCCGCGATTTGCGGATCGCATGACGGATGCGCATCCGCAAATCGCGTGACCGGGGCCGAAAAATCACCCGAAAATACTGCTCCTAGCCGCGTTTCAATAGAAACGGGCCGGAGCTGTCCAGCGCATTGAATTCAATGGGACCGGCAATACAGCCGGCTCCATTGAAAGCAATGCGCTGCGGGCGATCGCGGGATGAATTGTCGGGAAGGGCTTAAATATATAAGCCCTTCCCTGCAATTCATCCAGAAATGTGTAAAAATAAATATATATATATATACTAACCTTGTCCCGGCAGACGGAGTTCAGCCGCGGCCGGCGGCAGTTCTCCTGAACTGCTCTCTCTAGTATTCAGCAGCCGGTGAGTATATATATATTTTTTATTTTTACACATTTCTGGATGAATTGCAGGGAAGGGCTTATATATTTAAGCCCTTCCCGACAATTCATCCCTCGCTCGCCCGCAGCCCATTGCTTTCAATAGAGCCGGCTGTATTGCCGGCTTCATTGAATTCAATGGGCAAACATCGTTCTTCTCTGCCACAGCTGTTACAGCTGTGGCAGAGAAGAATGATTTGTCTTCTATATGTTCTCAATGGGGTCGGCGCTGCTGCCGCCGGCCCCATTGAGCGCATATAGAGAAGAGAACAGGAATTGCAGATCGCAGATAGGTGCGATCTGCGATTTCTGTTCTATAATTTATCGGACGAGCGCATAAAAAGCGCTCATGTGTCTGATACCATTGCAAAGCAATGGTTTTATAAAATCGGCCGACGCATGCGCAAATCGCGGTAAAAAACGCCCATGTGACTAAAGGGGTTGTCCCGCGCCGAAACGGGTTTGTTTTTTTTTTCAACCCCCCCCCCCCCGTTCGGCGCGAGACAACCCCGATGCAGGGACCTAAAGAAAGCTTACCGGAGCGCTTACCTTAATCCCCGCGCTCCGGTGACTTCTATACTTACCGGTGAAGATGGCCGCCGGGATCCTCTTCCTCCGTGGACCGCAGCTCTTCTGTGCGGTCCATTGCCGATCCCAGCCTCCTGATTGGCTGGAATCGGCACGTGACGGGGCGGAGCTACACGGAGCCGGCATCCTGCACGAGAGGCTCCATAGAAGAAAGCAGAAGACCCGGACTGCGCAAGCGCGGCTAATTTGGCCATCAGAGGCCGAAAATTAGTCGGCACCATGGAGACGAGGACGCCAGCAACGGAGCAGGTAAGTATAAAACTTTTTATAACTTCTGTATGGCTCATAATTAATGCACAATGTATATTACAAAGTGCATTAATATGGCCATACAGAAGTGTATAGACCCACTTGCTGCCGCGGGACAACCCCTTAAGGCCTCAATAGGGTACTGCTAGGGAAAAGTTAGATGGAAAAAGACCTGGAGGTACCTGTGTATTGTAGACTTACCTGGAGCAATCAATGCCAGTCAGCTGCTGCAAAAGCAAATTAAGTCTTGGGGTGCATTAAAAGAGATATAGGGGCGAGGGGCGAGAACATTATTCTTCCACTATATAAGGCACTTGTCAGAATCACAGAATGGTAGAGTTGGAAGGGACCTCCTGGGTCACCTGGTCCACCCCTTGCCCACTGAAGGATTTACTAAATCATCCCAGACAGATATTTCTCCAGCCTTTGTTTGAACACTTTTATTGAAGGAGAACTCACCACCTCTTGTGGCCACCTGTTCCACTCAATGATCACCCTTACTGTCAGAAAGCTTTTTTTTTCTAAAATCTAATTTGTGTCTCCTCCCTTTCAGTTTCATCCCATTGCTTCTTGTCTTTCCTTGTACAAATGAGAATAGCGATGATCCCTCTGCACTGTGACAGCCCTGCAGATATTTGTAGACAGCTATTAAGTCTCCCCTCAGCCTTCTTTTTTGCAAGCTAAACATTCCCAGATCCTTTAACCGTTCCTCATTGGACATGATTTGCAGACCGCTCACCATCTTGGTAACTCTTCTGAACTTGCTGCAGTTTGTCTGTCTCTTTTGAAGTGGGGTGTCCAGAACTGGACACACATGGGATACTGTGTACAGTTCTGGACACCAGTGCTCAGAAAAAAAAGATGTTGCAGTGCTTGAGGGGGTTTAAAGAAGGGCAACTAAATTAATAAAAGGAATGAGGGGACTGGAATACCCAGAGAGGCTATCAAAATTGAGATTATTTACCCTGGAAAAAAGACGGTTAAGGGGCGATCAAAAAATTATGTATAAATACACGAGGGGACATTACAAATATCTCTCCCATAATCTGTTTATACTCAGGACTGTAACGGTAACAAGAGGGCATCCTTTACATCTAGAAGAAAGCAGGTTTCATCACCAACACAGAAAAGGGTTCTTTACTGTAAGAGCAGTGAGACTGTGGAACTCTCATGCATCAACACTCTGACATCTGAGGACGTGGTGATGGCGAAATCCATAGAGGAGTTTAAGAGGGAACTAGATGTCTTTCTAGAGTGCTATGATATTACAGGATATAGACGTTAGGTGACCAGCAGGGTTGTTGATCTCGAATGTTGATTACTCTGGCTGCTATTATGGAGTCAGGAAGAAATTTTTTTCTCCGAATGAGCTAAATTGGCTTGTTTTTTTTTTGTTTGCTTTCCTCTGGACCAACAAGGGGGTGTTTGAAACAAGCTGAAATAGATGGACATTGTCTTCATTCAGCCTAACATACTATGTTACTATGTCTCAGTGGTTGAGTTCAATGGCTTCCCTGGCATAGTGAAAGATCATACAGGTAGGCGGAGCCTGGTGTCAAACTACCTCAATCACCAGTTTCATCCAGGAATCAGGGTATGGTGACACAGCTAGTTTAGACTTTGAGGCAAACGCTGTGGAATTTTCTCTGGTGGAGTTACTGTGCAAATTCCGCAGTCATGTAAATGGAGATCTGGGAAATCATCTTTACATGGTGTGGAAATTTCCTGCAACCAATCTGTAGCATGTTTATTTATGCTACAGATTTCTGCTGCAGAATTCAAGCCTTGCAATACAAGGGTGAAATCCCGTAACAGATTTGCTTTAAAATGCCCACACCCAAATCTGTATTTACACGGGCAAGTTTCCCATGCAAGTTATGTGCATTGCGAGACGGACACAAAACTCGCAGAAAAACAGACCTCATTGGGCCAATTTACATGTGCGATTTTCTTTTCTTCTTTTATCACAGCAGTATTGCAAAATAGAAAAATCACGGCATATTCTATTTTTTTCTTTGATTTTGCAGAACTATTTTGTACACTCTATGCATGATTTAAAAATCACAATTTAACAATTTCCTTTTTTAAATACATGCAAAAATCACATGTTCAGCAATGCAATTTTCTGGCAAATTACAGCATGCTCACAAAGAAAGTCATATTTTTACAAGCGCGATATCCATCAGTTTTTTCATTTTAGTTTTTCCTTGCTTTCAAAAATCATACTATTTTATTTTTCCATCAACATAGCTGTATGAGAGCTTGTTTTTTTGCAAGTTATAGTTTTCAAATGGTACCATGTATTGTACAATATATTGTAGTGAAAAAAAAAATGGAATTCACCATTATTTTTCGGCATACACTGTGGAGTGGAGTCAGTACAATTATGGTAATGCCAAATTTATATTGTTTGTACTACTTAAAAAAAATAAAATGTCTTTTTTAAAAATTGCTTTTCGTCAACATATTTTACTATTATGTTTTTTAAATTTATATAATACTCCAGTATTACAGTG
This sequence comes from Eleutherodactylus coqui, assembly GCF_035609145.1. Lineage (NCBI taxonomy): Eukaryota > Metazoa > Chordata > Amphibia > Anura > Eleutherodactylidae > Eleutherodactylus > Eleutherodactylus coqui. The sequence goes on along the minus strand of NC_089837.1, from coordinate 384,999,413 downwards.
TATTAAGTATTGCTTTTCAAGATGATGCGGATGGGCATTTTATTAGGCAGGGTCTAACAGGGGTACAGAAACTGGAAAATAAGGGCCATTGTTAGGCCTCCAAGCTTCCATAGCAACCTATCAGGACCTAATGAAAGTGTCATGGGAGGAGTGATGGGGTGACAGAGGCAGCCCCTTGCCTCTGTCTAGTCACTTGTCTGCTACAGTCAATATTGAGTGTGGCATCTAGGGGGTTAAATGACTGGAACTGGCATTGTTATCCCCATCACCTCTTTTTTTTAACTTAGATGCAGCATATGTACAGCTAATCAATTTTTTTCCTATTCCCTGAGATCTGGTTTACCATTTTACAGTAAGCATTTCTTTGCTAAGAATTCTTACAAAACCTAAGTAAGAAAAAACACAAAAAATGTTTCTCGTCTTGGTTCGGAAAGGAAACACAAGAATTACATATTAGATTGGCTCAGGGGAAAAGTGTCCAAGTTGCTCATAGTAAGAATATTTTTCTAAAAAAAGAAAACTATTTGGTACCATAGTAGCCAGTAGAGCAAACTCTTATGGCTCTAATAATCCTGTGGATGTGATACTCTTAATTGTTAACTGTTTTTTCTGATATTTAGTTATATCTGGTACAATTTTGAAAATCACAGCTGAACTGACTGCTTCCAATGGCCATTAGGGCTCTTCTGCAATGAGGCAGTTGGCATACATGAGACTCAATGTGTATCGAGACTGAACTGATCCAAGTATGGTAAAGCAATAAAATACCTTGTAGATTCCCCCAGACTGGCGCTGCCCTGCACTCCAGGCTTCATCCATACCATCACAGGCTGTCGTGACATACAGTTCTGAATAATCCTTTCCTCCAAAGCCACATGAAGTTGTCTTATCCACTGGTAGCTTCACAGTCTGGATCACCATCCCTACAAAACATATAAGTAGTTTTATATCCATTATACTATCAAATGGTCTTACAATTTCATTATACCCAAGAATACAAATTGTACTGAAGAAGGAGGCAGAGTTTCAGCACCAGTTGTTCAGTCAATGTGACATACTGTGTATGCATGAGGTATATGTAGCACGTTAAAGCACTCCGCAAGTGTGAAAACAAGAAAGCCTCTACTTACTAGAAACACCGGAGCAATAGGTCGATACCGGTCAATACAAAACCGGTGAAAATAGTACCTTCTGAACCACCTAAATGAGTACGGTAGGTGCTACATGTAACTGTGTGGCTCAGTTAAAAAGATACAACAATCAATTGTGTCGCAACCGTACCCATTCCCCATATCAGTGATAACAGATCAGGAGACAGAAGCAGACATTTGTCTGACATTAATAATATCAGTGCTGTGAGCATTTCAATCTTGTCCCAAAATTTCGAGAAAATGCTCAGGAAGGACACTCATTGATTCACTTTTACTGCTCTTAAACACATATTCAACCCGTCTGAGGGCTTAGTTACCCGGGCGCATCGGCGCCCGTGTGACTGAGCCCTTACTGCAGGAAGAAGATGGCCGCAGTTCAGAACGGATGACACTGCGCAGCGCCGTAGAAAGAACACATGATCAGCAATGAAGCCAGTCACATGTTCTGTCTTTCGACGCTGCAGAGAGACGTCTGTCCTGAAGTGCGGCCGTCTTCTTCCTGCAGTAAAACAGCCCTGAGCGGGCGATCACAAAGAAACATTTTAGAGTTTTATATAGTTAAAAATGGTTACAACAAGATGTTCGTTATAATCATAGATGTTATTAATGCCATGCTTTCCATCAGGTTGGGTAACTAGCAATTCAATATACGTAGAGATGTAGCGATTGTTAGAGCGGCGGCAATCACGTTATGTTAATAGCGCAGTACAGTCATTTTCGTTCACTTTGGTTATGCAAGTAACGAACGCTACATATAACATGTTTTGCTAAACAATTTAATGTGTGGTTTTGACTGTTTTTCTATGTGGGCAAAGATGTTTCTCATTATTGATAATATTAGCACTATATTTTCCATTGGGTTCCTATTGGTGAATGTCACAGAGACAGTATTGTATGTATAGGCCTCGCATAGTCATAATGTTTATATAGCATGCAATTGTGCAAGATGTAGCTTAAAGGGGTCCAGTACCCAGGGGGTTAATATTTCCTTTGCGTTAAAGTACAGTAGAAGTCGGTATATTTAGGAATTAGCCAGCTTCTAAACCCCACTGGTGATATATTTCCCTCACTTTTAGGGCGCCCACCCACTGGCGTTTGCGATTTTCGTGCGTGGAAAATGCAGCGTTTTCCGTGGCTTTTTCGTGGCTTTTTCGCGCCTTTTCCAATAATTTCCATTGACATTCATGGGTGCATTAAGAGAAAAATAAGGGCACATATGCAACTGACAGTTCCTATGTTAAAAATTGCAACGGACTGAAAAAAAAAAACGCAAGTGGACAGGAACACATTCAATTCTAATTGCTCTTGAGAAAAACGCAAAGGAAAAAAAAATCGCCAGTGGGTGGGAGCCCTTAGGGTGACTACCCACTACAGTTTTTTTTTCACTGCGAAATTCGCAGCGTTTTTTTTTCTGCAGGGGTCTATGGGACTTGTAATGTTAAAATTCCGATTTTGCACAATCGCGATTTTAACATTACAAGT